>NC_143033.1:56275500-56613500 GCF_057628025.1 Oncorhynchus mykiss
CTCCAGTTCTTCTTTGGGGCGTTGATATTCTCCAGGCTGAGCCCAGAGTCCTTCTCCGTCCAATTCGTCCTCCCATGTCCATTCCTCTCGCTGCTCCTGCTGCCATTTCTCCTGCTGCACCTTGGGGCGGCGACACTCCCCTGGCTTTGCCCAGGGTCCTCTCCCGTCGAGGATTTCTTCCCAAGTCAAGAAGTCTTTATCGCGCAGCTCCTGCTGCTGCCAATTACCACACCGCTTGGTCCTGTTGTGGTGGGTGATTCTGTAACGGTTCTCTTCGGGTGAAGTAGAGGCGGACCAAAATGCAGCGTGGTGGTTATTCATGTTTTAATTTATAAAGACACTATACATGAATAAACTAAGAAAACAATAAACGTGAGAAAACCCAAAACAGTCATATCTGGTGCAAACACAGAGACAGGAACAATCACCCACAAACACACAGTGAAACCCAGGCTACCTAAATATGGTTCCCAATCAGAGACAATGACTAACACCTGCCTCTGATTGAGAACCATATCAGGCCAGACATAGAAATAGACAAACAAGACATCCAACATAGAATGCCCACTCAGATCACACCCTGACCAACCAAAACATAGAAACATGCAAAGCAAACTATGGTCAGGGTGTGACACATATTTAATAATAATAAGCTTTGCAATAGCCTTTTTGACTTTCAATGATGCACTATCTCTAATGAACCATTGAAAGTGACTACAGAAAAATACAAAGATATTTTATAGCCAAGATACACCCCTCTCAACTTACATGACGAACCACAGATCTTAGGAACTGTTCACAAATAAAGACTTTTTCCTCTGTCAGTGCTATCTCATAGAGGCCCATCCTCAGTGGAACACACACACAATAAAACAACCATTTCAATGCCATACAAACATTATAACATAATCTTGCAATTTTCCACGACAGGGGCCCCCGTGTTGAGGATCAGCTTGGCGGATGTGCTGTTACCTACCCCTACGCCCTGTGGGTGGACCGTCAGGAAGTCCAGGATCCAGTTGCAGAGGGAGGTGTTTAGTCCCAGGGTCCTTAGCTTAGTGATGAGCTTTGAGGGCACTATGGAGTTGAACGCTGAGCTGTAGTCAATGAATAGCATTCTCACGTAGCTTTTGTCCAGGTGGGAAAGGGCAGTGTTGAGTGCAATAGAGATTAAGTCATCTGTGGATCTGTTGGGTATGCAAATTGGAGTGGGTCAAAGCACTTCATGGCAACAGATGTGAGTGCTATGGGTCGGTAGTCATTTAGGCAGGTTACCTTAGTGTTCTTGGGGACAGGGACTATAGTGGTCTGCTTGAAACATGTTGGTATTACAGACTCAGTCAAGGACAGGTTGAAAATGTCAGTGAAGACACTTGCCAGTTTATCAGCGCATGCTCATAGTACACGTCCTGGTAATCCATCTGGCCCTGCGGCCTTGTGAATGTTGACTTGTTTAACGGTCTTACTCACATCTGCTACAGCGAGTGTGATCATACAGTCATCCAGAACAGCTGTTGCTCTCATGCATGTTTCAGTGTTACTTGCCACGAAGCGAGCATGGAAGTAATTTAGCTCATCTGGTATGCTTGTGTCACTGGACAGCTCATGGCTGTACTTCCTTTTGTAGTCTGTAATAGTTTGCAAGCCCTGCCACAACCAACGAGCATCAGAGCCAGTGTAGTGCGATTCAATCTTAGTCCTGTATTGATGCTTCACCTGTTTGATGATTCTTCGGAGGGCATATTAGGATTTCTTATAAGCTTCCGGGTTAGAGTCCCACTCCTTGAAAGCGACAGCTCTACCCTTTCGCTCAGTGTAGATGTTGCCTGTAATCCATGGCTTCTGGTCGAGGGTATGTACGTTCAGTCACTGTGGAGACGACGTCATCGATGCACATTTTGATGAAGCCAGTGACTGATGTGGTGTACTCCTGCCATCTGAAGAATCCTGGAACATATTCCAGTCTGTGCTCACAAAACAGTCCTGTAACTTAGCATCTGCTTCATCTGACCACTTTCTTATTGACCGAGTCACTGGTGCTTCCTGTTTTAGTTGTTTCTTGTAACAGGAGTCAGGAGGATAAAATTATGGTCAGATTTGCCAAATGGAGGGCGAGGGAGAGCTTTGTACGTGTCTCTTAGATTTCGTGCACCAGTTGTTGTTTACAAATATACTGTACATAGACCGCCACCCCTTGTCTTACCGAAAAAGCTTAAAACCCACCAGCTCTATGTTATTCATGTTGTCATTCAGCCACAACTCGGTGAAACACAAGATATTCCAGTTTTTAATGTCCTGTTGGTAGGACATACCTGATCGTAGTTTGTCTATTTTATTATCGATTGTACATTGGCTAAAGGGACCGATGGTCAAGGTCAATCCTTATGAGTCACTCTTCATCCTCGATACCTCCATCTCTTTCTCCTGCAAATGATGGGGAGGAGGGCCTTGTCTGAAGTAAATCCTTCCCGTCTGACTTGTTGAATAAAAAGTATTCCTCCAGTACGGGCTGAGTAATCGCTGTCCTGATATCTAGAAGCTCTTTTTGGTCATAAGACACGGTGGCAGAAACGTTTTGTACAAAATAAGTTACAAATAACAGGAAAAAACATACACAATAGCACAATTGGATACGGGAAAGTAAAACGGCAGCCGTCTCCTTCGGCGCCATTCTCATAATGTCCATTGCTCGTATTTCTTGGCCCAAGCAAGTCTCTTCTTATTATTGGTATTCTTTTGTAGTGGTTTCATTGCAGCATTTCAACCACGAAGGCCTGATTCATGCAGTCTCCTCTGAACAGTTGATGTTGAGATGTGTATGTTACTTGAACTCTGTGAAGTACACTGCTCAAAAAAATAAAGGGAACACTTAAACAACACAATGTAACTCCAAGTCAATCACACTTCTGTGAAATCAAACTGTCCACTTAGGAAGCAACACTGATTGACAATAAATTTCACATTTTGTTGTGCAAATCGAATAGACAACAGGTGGAAATTATAGGCAATTAGCAAGACACCCCCAATAAAGGAGTGGTTCTGCAGGTGGTGACCACAGACCACTTCTCAGTTCCTATGCTTCCTGGCTGATGTTTTGGTCACTTTTGAATGCAGGCGGTGCTTTCACTCTAGTGGTAGCATGAGACGAAGTCTACAACCCACACAAGTGGCTCAGGTAGTGCAGCTCATCCAGGATGGCACCTTAATGCGAGCTGTGGCAAGAAGGTTTGCTGTGTCTGTCAGCGTAGTGTCCAGAGCATGGAGGCTCTACCAGGAGACAGGCCAGTACATCAGAAGACGTGGAGGAGGCCGTAGGAGGGCAACAACCCAGCAGCAGGACCGCTACCTCCGCCTTTGTGCAAGGAGGAGCAGGAGGAGCACTGCCAGAGCCCTGCAAAATGACCTCCAGCAGGCCACAAATGTGCATATGTCTGCTCAAACGGTCAGAAACAGACTCCATGAGGGTGGTATGAGGGCCTGACGTCCACAGGTGGGGGTTGTGCTTACAGCCCAACACCGTGCAGGATGTTTGGCATTTGCCAGAGAACACCAAGATTGGCAAATTAGCCCCTGGCGCCCTGTGCTCTTCACAGATGAAAGCAGTTTCATACTGAGCACATGTGACAGACGTGACAGTCTGGAGACGCCGTGGAGAACGTTCTGCTGCCTGCAACATCCTCCAGCATGACCGGTTTGGCGGTGGGTCAGTCATGTTGTGGGGTGGCATTTCTTTGGGGGGCCGCACAGCCCTCCATGTGCTCGCCAGAGGTAGCCTGACTGCCATTAGGTACCGAGATGAGATCCTCAGACCCCTTGTGAGACCATGTGCTGGTGCGGTTGGCCCTGGGTTCCTCCTAATGCAAGACAATGCTAGACCTCATGTGGCTGGAGTGTGTCAGCAGTTCCTGCAAGAGGAAGGCATTGATGCTATGGACTGGCCCGCCCGTTCCCCAGACCTGAATCCAATTGAGCACATCTGGGACATCATGTCTCGCTCCATCCACAGACTGTCCAGGAGTTGGCGGATGCTTTAGTCCAGGTCTGGGAGGAGATCCCTCAGGAGACCATCCGCCATCTCATCAGGAGCATGCCCAGGCGTTGTAGGGAGGTCATACAGGCACGTGGAGGCCACACACACTACTGAGCCTCATTTTGACTTGTTATAAGGACATTACATCAAAGTTGGATCAGCCTGTAGTGTGGTTTTCCACTTTAATTTTGAGTGTGACTCCAAATCCAGACCTCCATGGGTTGATAAATTTGATTTCCATTGATCATTTTTGTGTGATTTTGTTGTCAGCACATTCAACTATGTAAAGAAAAAAGTATTGAATAAAAATATTTCATTCATTTAGATCTAGGATGTGTTATTTTAGTGTTCCCTTTTTTTGAGCAGTGTATTTATTTGGGCTGCAATCAGGGATGCAGTTAACTGTAATGAACTTATCCTCTGCAGTAGAGCTAACTCTGGGTCTTCCTTTCCTGTGGTGGTCCTCGTGAGAGCCAGTTTCATCATAGAGCTTCATGGTTTTTGAAACAGCACTTGAAGAAACTTTCAAAGTTCTTGACATTTTCCGAATTGACTGATCTTCATGTCTTAAAGTCATGAAGGACTGTTGTTTCTCTTTGCTTATTTGAGTTGTTCTTGCCATAATATGGAGTTATTTTTTACCAAAACGGGCTATCTTCTGTATACCACCCCTACCTTGTGACAACACAACTGATTGGCGCAAACACATTAAGAAGGAAAGAAATTCCACAAATTAACTTGTAACAAGGCACACCTTTAAATTGAAATGCATTCCAGGAGACTACCTCATGAAGCTGATTGAGAGAATTCCAAAGGTGTGCAAAGCTGTCATCAAGGGTGGGTGGCTACTTTGAAGAATCTCAAATATTAAATATATATAGATTTTTTAACCTTTTTTTGGTTACTACATGATTCTATATGTGTTATTTCATAGTTTTGATGTCTTCCCTATTATTATATAATGTAGAACATAGTAAAAATAAAGAAAAACCCTTGAATGAGTAGGTGTGCTGCAAACTTTTTGACTGGTACTGTATAAAGTAAGGGACAATGGCGTGTTACATAGTAATAAATAACAGTCAAACTATACATACATAACATATATATATATAAATGTGCCCAGTCCGAGTAGAGTTCACATACGTAGGTCATACTAGTGAGTGTTGTGACCAGGGCTGCAGGAGAAAGGTCCATTGGTTGTGGCCCATCTGTTGGTGTGCAGGGAAGAGGTTTATGAGAGAGCCCCTCACTCTGCCATTAATTGTAACAAGATGGCGCCGACATCTACTTCCGGCGCCGACAGAGATGGCCGCCTCACTACGCGTTCCTAGGAAACTATGCAGTATTTTGTTTTTTTATGTATTATTTCTTACATTGTTACCCCAGGAAATGGTAAGTTTTATTATATACAACCGGGAGGAACTATTGGATATAAGAGCAACGTCAACTCACCAACACTACAACCAGGAATATGACTTTCCCGAAGAGGATCCTCTGTTTGGTCCACCACCCAGGACAATGGATCGGATCCCAGCCGACGACCCAAAACAACGGCGCGGCAGAAAGGGCAGACAGAGCGGTCTGCTGGTCAGGCTCTGTAGACGGGCACATCACGCACCGCTCCGCTTGTGGCAAACTTTAAAGGACACTTTCTATGGATATCTTTAAGAAATGGCTTTCTTCTTGCCACTCTTCCATAAAGGCCAGATTTGTGCAATACACGACTGATTGTTGTCCTATGGACAGAGTCTCCCACCTCAGCTGTAGATCTCTGCAGTTCATCCAGAGTGATCATGGGCCTCTTGGCTGCATCTCTGATCAGTCTTCTCCTTGTATGAGCTGAAAGTTTAGAGGGACGGCCAGGTCTTGGTAGATTTGCAGCGGTCTGATACTCCTTCCATTTCAATATTATCGCTTGCACAGTCCTCCTTGGGATGTTTAAAGCTTGGGAAATATTTTTGTATCCAAATCCGGCTTTAAACTTCTTCACAACAGTATCTCGGACCTGCCTGGTGTGTTCCTTGTTCTTCATGATGCTCTCTGCGCTTTTAACGGACCTCTGAGACTATCACAGTGCAGGTGCATTTATACGGAGACTTGATTACACACAGGTGGATTGTATTTATCATCATTAGTCATTTAGGTCAACATTGGATCATTCAGAGATCCTCACTGAACTTCTGGAGAGACCCTAGATGCAGTTGCACTCCAAAAAACTAAACACATTTCTCATAAGAAACTAGTATACAGAAAATACCCGAGCTCTGAAGCAAGCTTCCAGAAAATTGGAACGGAAATGGCGCCACACCAAACTGGAAGTCTTCCGACTAGCTTGGAAAGACAGTACCGTGCAGTATCGAAGAGCCCTTACTGCTGCTCGATCATCCTATTTTTCCTTAATTGAGGAAAATAAGAACAATCTGAAATGTATTTTTGATACTGTCGCAAAGCTAACTAAAAAGCAGCATTCCCCAAGAGAGGGTGGCTTTCACTTCAGCAGTAATAAATTCATGAACTTCTTTGAGGAAAAGATCATGTTATTAGAAAGCAAATTACGGACTCCTCTTTAAATCTGCGTATTCCTTCAAAGCTCAGTTGTCTTGAGTATGCACAAATCTGCCAGGACCTAGGATCAAGAGAGACACTCAAGAGAGACACTCAAGTCTTTTAGTACTGTATCTCTTGATACAATGATGAAAATAATCATGGCCTCTAAACATTCAAGCTGCATACTGGACCCTATTCCAACTAATCTACTGAAAGAGCTGCTTCCTGTGCTTGGCCCTCTTATGTTGAACATAATAAACGGCTCTCTATCCACCGGATGTGTACCAAACTCACTAAAAGTGGCAGTAATAAAGTCTTTCTTGAAAAAGCCAAACCTTGACCCAGAAAATATAAAAAACTATCGGCCTATATCGAATCTTCCATTCCTCTCAATTTTTAGAAAAGGCTGTTGCATAGCAACTCACTGCCTTCCTGACGACAAACAATGTATACGAAATGCTTCAGTCTGGTTTTAGACCCCATCATAGCACTGAGACTGCACTTGTGAAGGTGGTAAATAACCTTTTAATGTCATCAAACCGAGGCTTTGCATCTGTCCTCGTGCTCCTAGACCTTAGTGCTGCTTTTGATTCGATCGGTCACCACATTCTTTTGGAGAGATTGGAAACCCAAATTGGTCTACATGGACAAGTTCTGGCCTGGTTTAGATCTTATCTGTCGGAAAGATATCAGTTTGTCTCTGTGAATGGTTTGTCCTCTGCCAAATCAACTGTACATTTTGGTGTTCCTCAAGGTTCTGTTTTAGGACCACTATTGTTTTCACTATATATTTTACCTCTTGTGGATGTCATTCGAAAACATAATGTTAACTTTCACTGCTATGCGGATGACACACAGCTGTACATTTCAATGAAACATGGTGAAGCCACAAAATTGCCCTCGCTAGAAGCCTGTGTTTCAGACATAAGGAAGTGGATGGCTGCAAACTTTCTACTTTTAAACTCGGACAAAACAGAGATGCTTGTTCTAGGTCCCAAGAAACAAAGAGATCTTCTGTTGAATCTGACAATTAATCTTAATGGTTGTACAGTCGTCTCAAATAAAACTGTGAAGGACCTCGGCGTTACTCTGGACCCTGATCTCTCTTTTGAAGAACATATCAAGACCATTTCAAAGACAGCTTTTTTCCATCTACGTAACATTGCAAAAATCAGAAACTTTCTGTCCAAAAATGATGCAGAAAAATTAATCCATGCTTTTGTCACTTCTAGGTTAGACTACTGCAATGCTCTACTTTCCGGCTACCCGGATAAAGCACTAAATAAACTTCAGTTAGTGCTAAATACGGCTGCTAGAATCCTGACTAGAACCAAAAAAATTGATCATATTACTCCAGTGCTATCCTCTCTACACTGGCTTCCTGTCAAAGCAAGGGCTGATTTCAAGGTTTTACTGCTAACCTACAAAGCATTACATGGGCTTGCTCCTACCTATCTCTCTGATTTGGTCCTGCCGTACATACCTACACGTACGCTACGGTCACAAGACGCAGGCCTCCTAATTGTCCCTAGAATTTCTAAGCAAACAGCTGGAGGCAGGGCTTTCTCCTATAGAGCTCCATTTTTATGGAACGGTCTGCCTACCCATGTCAGAGACGCAAACTCGGTCTCAACCTTTAAGTCTTTACTGAAGACTCATCTCTTCAGTGGGTCATATGATTGAGTGTAGTCTGGCCCAGGAGTGGGAAGGTGAACGGAAAGGCTCTGGAGCAACGAACCGCCCTTGCTGTCTCTGCCTGGCCGGTTCCCCTCTTTCCACTGGGATTCTCTGCCTCTAACCCTATTACAGGGGCTGAGTCACTGGCTTACTGGGGCTCTCTCATGCCGTCCCTGGAGGGGGTGCGTCACCTGAGTACGTTGATTCACTGATGTGGTCATCCTGTCTGGGTTGCCCCCCCCCCCCCTCCCTTGGGTTGTGCCGTGGCGGAGGTCTTTGTGGGCTATACTCAGCCTTGTCTCAGGATGGTAAATTGGTGGTTGAAGATATCCCTCTAGTGGTGTGGGGGCTGTGCTTTGGCAAAGTGGGTGGGGTTATATCCTTCCTGTTTGGCCCTGTCCGGGGGTGTCCTCGGATGGGGCCACAGTGTCTCCTGACCCCTCCTGTCTCAGCCTCCAGTATTTATGCTGCAGTAGTGTATGTGTCGGGGGGCTAGGGTCAGTTTGTTATATCTGGAGTACTTCTCCTGTCCTATTCGGTGTCCTGTGTGAATCTAAGTGTGCGTTCTCTAATTCTCTCCTTCTCTCTTTCTTTCTCTCTCTCGGAGGACCTGAGCCCTAGGACCATGCCCCAGGACTACCTGACATGATGACTCCTTGCTGTCCCCAGTCCACCTGGCCGTGCTCCTGCTCCAGTTTCAACTGTTCTGCCTTATTATTATTCAACCATGCTGGTCATTTATGAACATTTGAACATCTTGGCCATGTTCTGTTATAATCTCCACCCGGCACAGCCAGAAGAGGACTGGCCATCCCACATATGCTCTCTCTAATTCTCTCTTTCTTTCTCTCTCTCGGAGGACCTGAGCCCTAGGACCATGCCCCAGGAATACCTGACATGATGACTCCTTGCTGTCCCCAGTCCACCTGACCGTGCTGCTGCTCCAGTTTCAACTGTTCTGCCTTATTATTATTCGACCATGCTGGTCATTTATGAACATTTGAACATCTTGGCCATGTTCTGTTATAATCTCCACCCGGCACAGCCAGAAGAGGACTGGCCACCCCACATAGCCTGGTTCCTCTCTAGGTTTCTTCCTAGGTTTTGGCCTTTCTAGGGAGTTTTTCCAAGCCACCGTGCTTCTACACCTGCATTGCTTGCTGTTTGGGGTTTTAGGCTGGGTTTCTGTACAGCACTTTGAGATATCAGCTGATGTACGAAGGGCTATATAAATTTGATTTGATTTGATTTGATTTGTTGCAGACAGCCTACATGGAGGAGGTGAGGCCACTTGGAGTGTGGTGTCAGGAAAATAACTTCACACTCAATGCCAACAAAACAAAGGAGATTATCATGGACTTCTGGAAACAGCAGAGGGAGCAGCCCCCTATCCACATGGACAGGACAGTAGTGGAGAAGGTGGACACTTTTAAGTTAATCGGCGTACACATCACGGACAAACTGAAATGGTCCGCCCACACAGACAGCGTGGTGAAGAAGGCGCAGCAGTGCCTCTTCAACCTCAGGAGGCTGAAGAAATTTGGCTTGTCACCAAAAACCCTCACAAACATTTACAGATGCACAATCGAGAGCATCCTGTCGGGCTGTATCACCGCCTGGTACGGCAACTGTACCGCCCACAACCGCAGGGCTCTCCAGAGGGTGGTGCAGTCTACACAACGCATCACCAGGGGAAAACTACCTGCCCTCCAGGACACCTACAGCACTCTATGTCACAGGAAGGCCAAAAAGATCATCAAGGACATCAACCACCCGAGTCACTGCCTGTTCACCCTGTTACCATACAGAAGGCGAGGTCAGTACAGGTGCATCAAAGCTTGGACCGAGAGACTGAAAAACAGCTTCTATCTCAAGGCCATCAGACTGTTAAACAGCCATTACTAACACATAGAGGATACTGCCTACATACAGACTTGACATCATTGGCCACTCTAACAAATGGACCACTAGTCACTTCATTTTTGTCACTTTAATAATGATGTTTGCATATCTTGCACTACTCATCCACAATGTATACACTGTATTTTATACAATTTATTGCAGCTTGCCTATGCCGTTCTGTCATTGCTCATCCATATATTGATATGTATATATTCTTCTGTATATATATATACATATATCATATGTATATATTTGTGTGTATTAGGTCGTTTTTGTGGAATTGTTAGATTACTTGTTTGATATTTCTGCACTGTCGGAACTAGAAGCACAAGCATTTCGCTACACTCGCAATAACATCTGCTAACCATGTGTATGTGACCAATGAGATTTGATTTGATTTGATGACTGAGCAAAACAGGCAGGAATGGGGATCTATGACCCCAGATGACTGCCTGTGATCAGCTGATCCCATGGTGTTATCTGGCAACTTGGCCTAGCAACAGAGGCATGAAGTGCCAGTTTAAGTGCCCTTAGGCTCAGGCAGGGGTGGGGTGTCTACTTGGTGCAGTTAGAAGTCACACAGAATTAGAAGTCCCAAAGTTGTGTCTCTGTGTACCAGTGCCAGAGAGAGGGTTTTCTACGATGAAATTGTAATCAATAAATACATTCCTATTAGAGGATCATGCCAACACGGGCATGTTTGCAGGAAAGTATTGGCTTATTTCAGGCAAAGTGAGGTCTGCCTTCAACAGATATGTTGCCCACAATGCGCCACACTGGGAAAATGCCTTCGGGGCCAATGTGGAGCCGATAATCAAAGGCGAATTGGTCTAATATTGACAACCTACATGTGGCCAATATTTGTAGACATGCTTGCTGGGTATCCCTCCCATTGATAAACCATAGGGAAAAACGATAAGCCTCAAATACGTAACATAGTCAATTTAAATCTGTGACACCCAAAAAGAGTATGATATGTTATGTTTTGTATGATTACATAAAAGAGAAGGTTTCTTACTGTAAGCCAAACAACTAACGGAGGGAGGATGGTCGAGGAGGATAGGAGGGCACGTAATGCGAACATCTAGCAACCCAAAGGTTGTGTGTTCAAATCACACCACAGACAACTTTGGTATTTTAGCAACTTTGCAACTACTTACTACTTTGCAGCTACTTAGCATGTCATCTAACCCTTCCCGCTAACCATAACCTTAACCTTGACCCCTAACCCTAACTCCTAACCTTAACCCTAACCCCTTACCCTGACCTTAACCCCTATCCCTAACCCCCAGCTTAGCTAACGTTAACCACCTAACCACCTACAGTAGCTAACGTTAACCAAAACAAGGTGGAATTCGTATGATATGTTATACAGTATATTGCTAATTCGGAACATATCATACTAAATGGATGATGGATACCCATCAAATGAATACATAACATATGAAACATATCAGACTGAGTGGAGGGAGACAGATTTACGTTTACTATGTTATGTCTATCCCTAAGTGCAGGTTGCAGTAGTAGAAAACTGTGCTAGGCACAGATGCAACATTTGGCTACCTGCTCTCAATTCATTTGGAAAAAAATTCACATTTTGCCCATGAATCAAATAAACGACATGCCTTTTTACTTATCAATGTAAACCCATTTTTTATATTTATTCATGAAATTGAATTAACCAGTACATTATTAGGTAAACTATTGACCTACATCTATTTGGAGCTATTTCTGACAAAGTGATTACTTGGTGTGATAAGAATCCCTTCACCACCAAGGAAAGAAATCACAGTGACTCACATACAGCTGCATGGCACATGTGAAAGGCAGCGAGAGTATTACTTAAATCAAGCATGGCTGTGTGGAAAATCCTCTAAGTGCAACTGCCAGGGAGGCAGATGTGGAACCGCACAATATCTGTGAGATGTGAGAGAGCAGGAGTGTGGACAGAGAGAACAGATGGAAAATTCCACGGTAATGGAATTATGCTGAGACTCAGATTTTCTATTTAAAATGTATGCCAAACAAACAACATTGAATTCAAAGTTTAACAAACCATACAACTCCATGCAAGAGGACTACTTCGAACAATTTACATAGAAAATGTCACAAAAACACATATGCAGATGCAAAGTTTGGTAACAGAATTATGGTCAAATCCACCTCGTTTTTTTTATGCGACCACATTTTCAAAAAACTCTTCTTCTAAGCATTAAGACTGAAAGATGTCTTGAGGAATAATGGGGTGTCAGCTATGACATGACACCTTGAGTTTGAAAAAATCTATCTTTGGTTATTGAAATACAGTAAGTTAAGTGGATTTATACCCTGTAACATAATTACGCTTACGGAATGGGTCCCTGATCTGTACCACACAGAAATCCTTATGGATATCATTCTCTTCATGGTGATGTATCCTGAATAGGTACACAAAGGTAAACATGTGCAATATCATCCTTTGCATATTTGGATATTATTTCGACATACTGGCTATTATTCTAATGAGCTCCGCCCCCAAACAAGGCCAAATTTGGTTGGTCTGGACCGGACCAAATCTGAACCAATCATAGAGGTCTATGTTTCACAAGTTTGGACATCACAGTGCAGCACAGTAGAGCACAGTAGAGTACAGTACAGCACATCACAGTAGAGTAGAGTTCAGTGCAGTAGAGTTCTGTATAGGACAGTAGAGTACAGTAGAGTAAAGTATATTATACTGTACTCTACTATCGTGTAATCTAGTGTACTGTACTGAACTCTACTCTACTGTACTCCACTGAAATCTACTCTACTTCTATTCACTGTACTGTACTCTACTGTGCTTCACTGTACTGGACTGTATTCTACTGTGCTGTCCAAACTTGTGAAACATAGACGTCAATGATTGGTTCAGATGTGGTCAGGTCACCAATCCCGGACATCTTTGTTGAGCCAAATCAAGGCGGTCTGGAACGGATGCAACATACAACAATTTCAACAATTTTTCTGAATTGCAGTTCATATAAGAAAACCAAGCAATTTAAATACAATAATTAGGCCCCAATCTATGGATTTCACATGACTGGGAATACAGATATGCATCGGTTAGCCACAGATATCTTAAAAAATAAGGTAAGGGTGTGGATCAGAAAACCAGTCAGTATCTGGTGTGACCATTTGTCTCATGCAGCGCGACAAATCTCTTTCACATAGAGTTGATCAGTCTGTTGATTGTGGCCTGTGAAATGTTGTCCCACTCCTCTTCAATGGCTGTGCGAAGATGCTGGGTGACAATGGGTGACATGTCTGGTGAGTATGAAGGCCATGGAAGAACTGGGACATTTTCAGCTTGTGTACAGATCCTTGCGACATGGGGCTGTGCATTATCATGCTGAAACATGAGGTGATGGCAGCAGATGAATGGCACGACAATGGGCCTCAGGATCTCGGCAACTGCACCGCCCACAACCGCAAGACTCTCCAGAGGCTGGTGCAGTCTGCACAACGCATCACCGGGGGAAAACTACCTGCCCTCCAGGACACCTATAGTACCCGATGTCACAAGAAGGCCGAAAAGATCATCAAGTACATCAACCATCTGAGCCACTGCCTGTTCACACCGCTACCATCCAGAAGGCGAAGTCAGTACAGGTGCATCAAAGCTGTGACCGAGAGAAAAACAGCTTCTATCTGAAGGCCATCAGACTGCTAAACAGCCATCATGAACTCAGAGAGGCTGCTACCTACATTGAGACCCAATCACTGGCCACTTTAATAAATGGATCACTAGTCACTTTACACAATGCACTCTGAATAATGCCACTGTTAATGTTTACATATTTGACATTACTCATATCACGTATATACTGTATTTCATACCATCTATTGCACCTTGCCTATGCCGCTCGGCCATCGCTCATCCATATACTTACTTGTACATGTTCTCATTCACCCCTTTAGATTTGTGTTTATTAGGTAGTTGTTGGGGAACTGTTAGATGATTTGTTAGCTATTACTGCACTGTCGGAACTAGAAGCACAAGCCTTCCGCTAAACTCGCATTAACATCTGTTAGCCATGTGTATGTGACAAATACAATTTGATTTGATTTGATTTGAAATATTGTACGGATGATAGGCGGGCAGGCGGGCGGGCAGGTGGGCGGGCAGGTGGGTGGGTAGGTGGGCGGTCAGGCGGGTGGGTTGAATAAAGAGAAAACTAAAAAATCTGTAAATGTATTATTCTTGTGCAATTTTTATCTATAGACTACATGGAGGGTTTTCTTTCATTACTTTAGGCTATCTGGCGTTAGTGCTTAAGCCTAAGCTTTAGAGCTTAACTGGAGTTATACACGCAGACGACAAATGTTTTTTGGAATGGACAGGAAAAGTTAATGTCATCCACCGTGGCAAAAAAAGCACAATGTCAGAGTTCAGTTCAATGAGAGAATAGCAGTGAAATGGAGAGTTGAAAATAAAGAGAAGGGAGGGCCAGAAAAGTCATGTTTGGAAAAGACTTGGTGAAGTGGTACAGAGGATGATAGCAGTGTCTCTATGTTTTATGTGATGATTGTGAGGCGTTATAAAATTCAACAGTCACAAGACGGGGACTTCAAATAGGCCCATGGCACGTCAAGGGAACTGTAGCCTACTGTTAGGTTTAAATGGAAACTGAAATCTGGACACTGACTGTGGGTTTATAACCTCTCACATTGCTGAAATATCAACTCCTGCAGAATTATTATAATTATACACCAAATCTAGGAAAAACTTTGGTCCCGGGAAATATGATGCATTTCTTTCAGCATCTTGAGAGAAGGCGAATGTGAACTTAGATACCGTCTGTAGCGGTTCTATCTTTATCAGTGTCATAAAAGCTGATAGTATATCAACCACATAAAATAGGCTATGTACCCACGCCGAACTGAAGTCTTATCAGAAACATGTTGGTCGTTTTCACATGCAGCTTCTATTTCCTTACAATCGGTAAAACTGATGTCATTTGGAAATGTTCCTTCTTTTTTTCCTGGAGTAACTGCCTTTTATCCATAAATGTCTTTGCTGGATGAAAGAAGCAGAGATTACAGAGGAAACTTGACCAATGTCAACTAGATTGAAGCATTCACATTATCTTTTTATGACATTATTCTGTTGAGCAAGGGCTTATTTAGTCTTCTAGGGCAACCTACAGTACACTGAGTGTATAAAACATTAAGAACATGACAGACTGACATAGACTGACCAGGTGAATCCAGGTGAAAGCTATGATCCCCTAAACAGTTGAAGTCGGAAGTTTACATACACCTAGGTTGGAGTCATTAAAACTTGTTTTTCAACCATTCCACAAATGTCTTGTTAATAAACTATAGTTCTGGCAAGTCGGTTAGGACATCTACTTTGTACATGACACAAGTAATTTTTCCAACAATTGTTTACAGACAGATTTTTCACTTATAAATCACTGTATCACAATTCCAGTGGGTCAGAAGTTTACATACACTAAGTTGGCTGTGCCTTAAACAGCTTGGAATATTCCAGAAAATTATGTAATCGCTTTAGAAGCTTCTGATAGGCTAATATACATCATTTGTTTGAGTCAATTGGAGGTGTACCTGTGGATGTATTTCAGATCCTACCTTCAACCTCGGTGCCGCTTTGCTTGACATCATGGGAAAATAAAAAAAAATCAGCCAAGAACGTAGACCTCCATAAGTCTGGTTCATCCTTGAGAGCAATTTCCAAATGCCTGAAGGTACCACGTTCATCTGTACAAACAATAGTATGCGAGTATAAACACCATGGGACCACGCAGCCGTCATACCGCTCAGGAAGGAGACGCGTTCTGTCTCCTACACATGAACGTCCTTTGTTGCAAAAAGTGCAAATCAATCCCAGAACAACAGCAAAGGACCTTGTGAAGATGCTGGAGGAAACAGGTACAAAAGTATCTATCCACAGTAAAATGAGTCCAATATCGACATAACCTGAAAGGCTGCTCAGCAAAGAAGAAGCCATTGCTCCAAAATATGTATAAAAAAGCCAGACTACAGTTTACAACTCCACATGGGGACAAAGGTTGTACTTTTTGGAGAAATGTCCTCTGGTCTGATGAAACAAAAATAGAAGTGTTGGCCATAATGACCATCGTTATGTTTGGAGGAAAAAGGGGGAAACTTGCAAGCTGAAGAACACCATCCCAACCATGAAGCACAGGGGTGGCAGCATCATGTTGTGGGGTTGCTTTGCTGCAGGAAGGACTGGTGCACTTCCCCAAAACAATGGCATCATGAGAATGATAATTATGTGGATATATTGAAGCAACATCTCAAAACATCAGCCAGGAAGTTAAAGCTTGGTCGCAAATGGTTCTTCCAAATGGACAATGACCCCAAGCATACTTCCAAAGTTGTGGCAAAATGGCTTAAGGACAACAAAGTCAAGGTATTGGAGTGGCCATCACAAAGCCCTGACCTCAATCACATAGAAAATGTGTGAACAGAACTGAAAAAGCATGTGCGAGCAAGTAGGCCTACAAACCTGACTCAGTTACACCAGTTCTGTCTGGAGGAATGGGCCAAAATTCACCCAACGTATTGTGGGAAGCTTGTGGAAAGCTACCTGAAACGTTTGACCCAAGTTAAACAGTTTAAAGTCAATGCAACCAAATACTAATTATGTGTATGTAAACTTCTGACCCACTGGGAATGTGATGAAAGAAATACAAGCTGAAATAAACCATTCTCTCTATTATTCTGGCATTTCACATTCTTAAAATAAAGTGGTGATCCTAACTGACCTAAAAAAAAGTGAATTTTCACTAGGATTAAATGTCAGGAATGGTGAAAAACTGAGTTTAAATGTATTTGGCTAAGGTGTATGTGAACTTCTGGCTTCAAATGTAGGGGAGGAGGCAGGTTCAAGAAAGATTTTAAGCCTTGAGACAATTTAGACATGGATTGTGTATGTGTTCTATTCAGATGGTGAATGGGCAAGACAAAATATTATATATATAAGTGCCTTTGAACGGGGTATGGTAGTAGATGCCAAGCTCACCAGCTCACCAGCCTGGTCTCAAAGACTAGAGGTAACATAGTAAATGTCAATCTGACATACAAATTGGTATGATCTGTTACTTTTTGGTATGGTTACATAAGACAGATGGTTACTTAAGGCAGAAACTAAAGTAGGGTGGTTGGTTGGGGTGGATGGTTGGACGTATAACGTACACGTCAAGCAACTCAAAAGTTGCGAGTTAGAATATCATCATGGACAACTATAAAACTTTAGCTAATTAGCAACTTTCAACTACTTAGCTTAACCCTAACCCCTAATCTTAACCCTAACCCCTAACTTAGCTAACATTAGCCTGCTAGCCACCGAGCTAGAATTAGTAAAATATGATACGTTTTGCAAATTTTGAACATATTGTATGCTTTGAAAAATTCTTACCATATAACACAAATTGACTGCACAAAACATTAAGAACACATATATGTTACGAATTACAGTGTATAATGATAGAAGAGAAATTGTATGGATCTAATTATAAACAAGTTGACTAACATTTAGCCTACCAAAATGTCAGAAAATTATAAGCAGAAACATATTTAAATCAGGCAAAAATATATACTGCACTCCATGCCCCAAAACATGTCTGCTGTCTCTGACTGTAGCCTATAGTGCCTTTTCTATATTACCAGTTTAGGGTTGGGTGCAGGCCTCAAGATTGTCACTTTTTCACATACAGTGCATTCGGAAAGTATTCAGACCCCTTGACTTTTTCCACAATTTGTTACCTTACATCCTGTTTCTCTACAAACAATACACCATAATGACAAAGCAAAAACAGGTTTGTAGAAATTTTTGCACATTTAAAAACAAAAAACGGAAATATCACATTTACATAAGTATTCAGACCCTTTACTCAGTACTTTGTTGAAGCACATTTGACAGCGATTACGGCCTTGAGTCTTCTTGGGTATGACGCTACATGCTTGGCACACCTGTATTTGTGGAGTTTCTCCCATTCTTCTCTGCAGACCCTCTCAACCTCTGTCAGGTTGGATGAGGAGCTTCACTGCACAACTATTTTCAGGTCTCTCTAGAGATGTTGAATCGGGTTCAAATCCGGGCTCTGGCTGGGAAACTCAAGGACATTCAGAGACTTGTCTATGCCACTCCTGCTTTGTCTTGGCTGTGTGCTTAGGGTCGTTGTCCTGTTGGAAGCTGAACCTTCGCCCCAGTCTGAGGTCCTGTGTGCTCTGGAGCAGGTTTTCATCAATTATCTCTCTGTACTTAGCTCCGTTCATCATTCCATCGATTCTGACTGGTCTCGCAGTCCCTGCAGCTGAAAATGCTCAGCTTGCAGGGCAACCAGCTCTAGGAAGAGTCTTCTTCCATTTAGGTATGATGGAGGCCACTGTGTTCTTGGGGACCGTAAATGCTGCAGACATTTTTTGGTAGCATTTCTGTGCCTCGACATAATCCTGTCTTTGTGCTCCATGGACAATTTCTTCAACCTCACGGCTCGATTTATTATTATTATTTTTTTGCTCTGACATGCACTGTCAACTGTGGGACCTTATATAGACAGGTGTGTACCTTTCCAAATCATGTCCAATCAATTGAATTTACCACAGGTGGACTCCAATCAAGTTGAAGAAACATCTCAAGGATGATCAACGGAAACAGGATGCACCTGAGCTCAATTTCATAGCAAAGGGTCTGAATGCTTTTGTAAATATGATATTTCTGTTTGATTTTTAAAAATAAAATAGCAAAAAATAATAATAATAATGTTTTCACTTTGTCATTATTGGGTATTGTGTGTAGATTGATGAAGATTTGTATTTATTTAATCAATTTTAGAATGAGGCTGTAACGTAACAAAATGTTGAAGTCAAGGGGTCTGAACTCTTTCCGAATGCACTTATAGTCAGGCTGTTGCTGACAGGTTACAGTTATGGGCGGGTGCAGGTGAACAAACAGCTGACCTGCACACCACTAGTATCTATGTCTAAATTTCCCCAAAACATAGACTCTTACCCACTGGGCAAAAACTGGTTGAATCAACATTGTTTCCAAGTCATTGAAAAAAACGAAACAATATAATGAAACTGAGTGGATTTTTTAAAGTCATCAAGGTAAGGAAATGTTGTGGTATTATCACCCAACTTTGAACCTACATCTAATGGCATGGTGAATTTCTTTGTTGATTTCACCTTGAATTCACGTTAGTTGACAACTCAATCAAATGCTGACGCCTGTGCCCAGGGGCAGTCTCTTTCATTTGACACCCAATTTTGAAATGCTCCTCTGAACTTCACATGTATGCTCATGGGTCCTTTTACATGGAAATGGCCAGATCTAGGAAGACGGTGCTCATTCATCTTTGGTGGTAATCCGTTAATGAGATCACGCTATTCTCCTCTTATTGCAGCTCATGAGATTACACTGTTCTCCTCTTATAGCAGGTCATCGATTTATGCCAGACAACGTCGCTCTCAAAGCGCACTGATCCAGAACTGGAGTCACTCCCTTTAAAACCATTAGCACACTTTCCTCCTATCAGTGTGTCACGCCCTGACATTAGAGATCCTTTTTATGTCTCTATTTTGGTTTGGTCAGGGTGTGAGTTTTGGTGGGCATTCTATGTTGTGTGTTTCTATGATTTTCTATTTCTATGTTTTGGCCAGGTATGGTTCTCAATCAGGAACAGCTGTCTATCGTTGTCTCTGATTGGGAACCATAATTAGGTAGCCCTTTTTCCCACCTGTGTTTGTGGGAAGTTAACTCTGTTTGATGGCACATAGCCTGAAGCTTCACGGTTTGGTTTGTATTGTTGGCGTCATTTTGAATAAAAGAGAAAATGTACGCTCACCACGCTGCACCTTGGTGTAGTGCTCTGTTATCACAGTGCTCTGTTATCAATACACCTTGGCCTCACTCTTTAAAGAGGTAGTGGGAAAAGAGGAATTATCTTTAGAATTGTGCTACTGGCTCTATTCAATAAATTTTGTGTGGATTTCTTAGCGAATATGTCTAGAAATAATAGACATAGTTGCCATTGTAACAAGTTCGTGTTGATTCCTCATGAGAGTTTTTAGGGAATAATGAGATACTACCACATCAGCAGGAGCAGTAGGACTTGCGACAAACCTACATTTCAGGTCATTATGAGATTGTCAGAGCTAGCTATCAAATATTTGACAAACACCACCAATAAAAGTCCTAATCTGTTTCCATGGGAACTCAGAGAATTGGGCTTGAGCCCTGACACATGCAGAGAGAGAGAGAGAGAGGCAATACCAAGATCAAGTGCCTGATAGAAATTGTCAGTGTTTTCTCGTCCCAAAGTATGTACTTTAGCTTTTCTAATCACAGTAACTGCATTGTACATGACATTATTGTTCTTGTAGGCACGACTTTAGCTACTTGATCTCACTGATCAACTGTTGTCAAAGGGGAAACTTCACATTATCCAGCCACAAGTAGTGACTGTAACGCATTTTCTGGGCTTAAACATGGCGGATAGCTATTCCACAAATAGCGCCTCAACGATTCCCAGAATGAGGTGATTAGTGGAACAAATGTTTTAGAGAGATTGGAGCAGAGGAAGAAGTGACTCATTTGATTAATTAGATATAAAAAGCATTATTCTGACCATAATGCTGTAATGTTCCATTTCATTTAATTTATCACATTTATTTGACCTATCTGCTCGATATGTATACAAGTATGAAATATACTGTAATTCTGCATTAAAACTTATATCAAAAAGTGTATGCTTTTGAAAGAGAAAGGCGGGGAATACCTTTCTGTTTTTCTCTTTTCCTATGCTAAAGAGGATAGCAGTGACCTACACATCACAAAGCTCAATGTTGTGGTGGAACAGACCACAGGCCGATGGTGTGGCTGTGGCGAATAGCTCCACTCCGCAGGTGTAAGGTTACCTCAGGGAGCTGCACTCAGAGGATATTCTATCCTAATGTGTCTGGAGAGAGCAACTCACCCTCAAACACATACCTCATAGCAGAGGAACCATGTGTAAAGTCAGTGACCTTACACCTACGCTGTCATTACTTGCATTTTTTTCCTACAGAAGAGCTACATAATTATGACTAAAGTTAAAGAGCACAGGAGACGTCTGCACTTCTTTTTTGTTGGAGAGATAATGATCTAGTCTTACTCTTTAAGTATGTCCTCAGAGGGTCTCAATGGTAGCATTTCTGTCTGCCTATTGACTCAAAAACTCGACTGGTTAGTTATTATGTGTTGTACAACACGGTGTTCCTGTTGTGGAATGCTCAAACCAGATGAAAGTGCAGTGAGTGAGAAGGCCTATTCACGCTGAAGTGTACTGATGGTCAAAGCAGCAAACAAGGTCTTTCCATTTTCACAATGTTACTTCATGATGACCTTCGTGGTGTGTATGTTCCTGATGTGTTTGTTCACGATGAGTCAACAAACTGCCCACTGAATCCACCTCATTCAAAGCCTCCACTTCAGAGGACAAGAGCACTGCAGTGCTGCTTTATGGTGCTGTTTTGCTTTGACAGTGGGAGAATTGATCTTAGTACCAACTTGTTGTGATGTATTGAAGCGGGGGATTTGATTATACTGGATTGACAATACTGAAATAATGTATAATTCCTTATCACTTTGTTTTCGAGGAGGAAGTGAAATCCTTCAGATCCATGTGAAGACAAAGTGAATCCCCTGCTGCTGTTTTGTCAGCCTCAGCCTGGTCAGCCTTTGTCAGCCTCAGCCTGGTCAGCCTTTGTCAGCCTCAGCCTGGTCAGCCTTTGTCAGCCTTTGTCAGCCTGGTTCAGTACACATGTTGTTCATGACTCGTTTCAAGTGACTGAGAATTGAATTGCTTCCTTGTGTACAGTATACAATATGTCAGGTCTGACATTTCGGTTACTTGAGAGTCAATAACGTTTTGTTATGGTCTCTTTAATCGTCCCCTCCCCGTTTTTATTTTGTATTTCAGTCTGTCCCCTGGCCTCCAGTGACTCCAGGCCTCTCCCATCTGGGCTACCAAGTCCCCACATCTGGCTTCTCCTCTGGACCTTGCTGGGCAGGTTGTGTGTGTGTGTGTGTGTCTTTCTGTCGGTTTTTCTATCTGTCTGTCTGACTAGTCCTGGGACCAAGCTCTCTCTCCCTCCAATGTCAATGGTGCACAGCCTTGATGTGTGGCACATCCTGCCCCCGTTCCTCACTTCCGTCCATGTGGCTCCATGGTTGAGTGTTGATTATTCCCCATCTCTCAGTGGCTGCTGTTGCTGCTCCCCACTGGGGGCCTGGTGCACAGGGGGCTTGTCTGCCTGATCTCCTTCCGCCACATGACTGTGTTTCTGTTTCTGCTGAGGAATCTGAGAAGCAATGTTTAAATTGACATCATTTGGTTTTTCCATCCAGTTTGCCGCTGAGGTGTCCTGGTTGTCAGCTTGAGGCTCTTGAGGGTACTCTGATCTGACACATCCAGACAGGCATTGTATTGCGTTGTCTGTCTGTCACAAACACAATGAACTGGGTGGTAGTAACATTATAGAGTCAGCAATTAATCGTAAAAAAATTAGATTGGTTAAGTATCTTCATTCTGTAAATTAACTGTGAAATTAAAGTCTAATAGAAGTTGATGTTACGGGCAGAATTAAGCATATGAACATGTGAAAGCACATTCTGTACAGCTGAGCAACAGACCCTCAGGGTTACACTTCAAAAGCTCATTGAATTTGACCCTAAAAATAACTTGTACTTTGTATTGGTGCACTTTCACAACTATTTCAAAAAAGGCAGTATTACCTGTTGCTGTGCAACATAAAATATCTTAGGCTTTCCTGACTGAGAAATCATCAGTACACTACTGGGGCGGCAGGGTAGCCTAGTGGTTAGAGCGTTGGACTAGTAACCGGAAGGTTGCGAGTTCAAACCCCCGAGCTGACAAGGTACAAATCTGTCATTCTGCCCCTGAACAGGCAGTTAACCCACTGTTCCCAGGCCGTCATTGAAAATAAGAATTTGTTCTTAACTGACTTGCCTGGTTAAATAAAGGTAAAAAAAAAATAATAAAAAAAAAAAAATGTAGCCTAAGGTGTAGTTGCCTAACGTTTCATCTGTTTTTAACACACATTTCCCAGGAAGACGAACTTGCAGTCAATACTTGCCCAGCAAACATTCACTGTATAGTGCTGCCATCATGTGGGGAAAAAATTTAATTGCATTTAAAAAAAAACAAGGCAAGTCAGTTAATAACAAATTATTATTTTCAATGACGGCCTACCAAAAGACAAAAGGCCTCCTGCGGAGACGTGGCTGGGATAAAATATATATATACATACAGTTGAAGTCGGAAGTTTACATACACCTTAGCCAAATACATTTCAACTCAGTTTTTCACAATTCCTGACATTTGATCCTTGTAAAAATGCACTGTCTTAGGCCAGTTAGGATCACCACTTTATTTTAAGAATGTGAAATGTCAGAATAATAGTAGAGATAATTATTTATTTCAGTTTTTATTTCTTTCATCACATTCCCAGTGGGTCAGAAGTTTACATACACTCAATTAGTAGTATTTGGTAGCATTGACTTTAAATTGTTTAATTTCAGGTAGCCTTCCACAAGCTTCCCACAATAAGTTGGGTGAATTTTGGACCATTCCTCCTGACAGAGCTGGTGTAACTGAGTCAGGTTTGCAGGCCTCCTTGCTCGCACATGCTTTTTAAGTTCTGCCCACACATTTTCTATGTGATTGAGGTCAGGGCTTTGGCCACTCCCATACCTTGACTTTGTTGTCCTTAAGCCATTTTGCCACAACTTTGGAAGTATGCTTGGGGTCATTGTCCATTTGGAAGACCCATTTGCGACCAAGCTTTAACTTCCTGACTGACGTCTTGAGATGTTGCTTCAATATAACCGCATCATTTTCCTTCTCATGAAGCCATCTATTTTGTCAAGTGCACCAGTCCCTCCTGCAGCAAAGCACCCCCACAACATGATGCTGCCACCCCCGTGCTTCACGGTTGAGATAGTGTCCTTCGGCTTGCAAGCCTCCCCCTTCTTCCTCCAAACATAACGATGGTCATTATGGCCAAACAGTTCTATTTTTGTTTCATCAGACCAGAGGTTATTTCTCCAAAAAGATCTTTGTGCAGTTGCAGACCGTAGTCTGGCTTTTTTTATGGTGGTTTTGGAGCCGTGGCTTCTTCCTTGCCGAGTGGTCTTTCAGGTTATGTCGATATAGGACTCGTTTTACTGTGGATATAGATACTTTTGTACCTGTTTCCTCCAGCATCTTCACAAGGTCCTTTGCTGTTGTTCTAGGATTGATTTGCACTTTTCGCACCAAAGTACGTTAATCTCTAGGAGACAGAACGCGTCTCCTTCCTGAGAGGTATGACGGCTGCGTGATCCCATGGTGTTTCTACTTGCGTACTATTGTTTGTACAGATGTGGTACCTTCAGGCGTTTGGAAATGTTCTGACATTTCACATTCTTAAAATAAACTGGTGATCCTAACTGACCTACATGTATAAAACTCCTAAAAGGAGACCATTGATTCAACTTAAAATGCGTGGCTATGAAAAGGAAGTTGTCAGGAGAATTGTGCATGCAGCACCATTCCCTTCTCCCTACATCCATTCTGCCTGTGCCTTTGTTATCAAAGAGAATCCACTACAGGAAAAAAACAGACTTTGTTTTCTTGGGGGTATAGCCTCTAGAAATTCCAAACGTTGAACACCATGTTAATTATCAACAACATTACTGGTTGGGTTTACTTGATGTTTTATTAGAAAGAGACTAAATTCAGACAGTTTGTAAAAAACAATCCAACACTGTGTATCAATAAGAAAAAAACACACAGTACAATAACAATGTAGAAACAATTGAAAAAATACATTTTACTTGGGGGGGGGGGGGGGGGGGACCCAAACTCTTTTTCATTAGTTTGAATCATCCTTCAAGGTGTCTCCCTGTACAACAGTTCCTTCAGTAGGTGAAAATAGAGCCTTTGAGATAGGTGTTCATTGTGAGGCAGGTTTCAGGCGACCGTGATCAGTTAACATGAAGATGTGAGGACAGCCAGTCTGATGTCTGTGTATCACAGTGGTTGCGTCCCAAAAGGCACCCTGTTTCCTACATACTGCATGTGGCACTACATTTGACCAGAGTCCTGGTCAAAAGTAGTGCACTATATCGGGAATAGGTCCCTCCTCCCTTGTCCAGAGTACAGATGTTCTCCTCCACAGGTCTCCTCATGCGAATCTCATAGATGATGTGGGGCGGCTCCTTGGCTGACAAACTAGGGATGCAGCACAACATCATCACACGCTGATCATAGACAGGTTTAACTGTAACCTAGTGCAGTACATCCCTGTACACATAAGTATACCAGACATGTAAAACATATTGCACACAAAACATAAACATTTACCAAGACAATTATTGCTTATGTTTTGTGTTCAATATGTTTGCATGTCTGTTACGCTTACCACGTGTTTGCTTACCAGCCTGCCTTTAGAGCTCTTCTGTGCATCCCTCACGAGAAGAAAATAAATAGTTCAAATCAACATAAAGTCAAATCCACGTTTATTAGTCATATGCACAGGAGGATACATTACAGCGTACTGTACACGGTTCAATGAAACGCTTACTCTTACTTAGTTAGCGGCAATGCACTTTTTCATGGGCAAACATTTCACATCACAGCAAGATGTCTGAATAAGTGATCATGGGCACACTGGGCTTTTCTACAGAGGATGTGAGTTTGTGGTACATACGTTTGAACCCCAGTATGACCAATGCCCCCACTATGAGTAGGAGTAGACTGAGGGAGAGAGAGAGCACCGGGATGTTGATCTGGAGAGAGAGGCTGGGGAAAGGGTCATCCACCTGGTTCCAGAGCACAGAGAGAGAAGCGAGCGGTGTTAAACACATGGGGGGGGCTTATTTTGTCTCTCATAGTCTTCCATTAACGCTGTGTAAAGGGTGATTGATTATTTGTCGGTGGTGTTACGGTAAACAGTTTACTCACCAGTGTTACAGAATGCAAAACACTGGTGTTCTGTCTTGGAATGGCTATGTGTGACGACTCAACAGCTTTCCAGTGGTCTACAAAGGGAGAAACGACACACAATGGAGATGATGATGATGATGATGATGGCACAAGAAAGTCATCTCTTCCCCGTCCCTTCTCAGGAAATCATGACATTTTATCACCCCTGAGACATCATCAACCATTGCTGCTTGATGCTCTTGAAATGAGAGCTGTCATTTCAACGCTAGTTTGTGGTTTCCTATGAGGTCTGCTGCACTTGCACTGAGCAACACAATGGGATTCACGATCACACTGCATAGCCAAACAGCACACCCTGTTTCATCAAGGTTATGTTTGAGATGAGGCTCTTTCAGTGATCAATCAGCCCTAGAAAAGGAGTTAGACTTGTGGTCTGAGACTACTCACTCTGAGAAGGGGTCTCCTCGTAGTCATTTTGAAAGTGAATGTTTGTGTAAGGCACAATGGTTAGCACATGTTACTCCCTTTGATGAATAACCACATCCTGGAACTGTGGGAGGCAAAGTAGTTTAATAATTTACGTTGTACCACTGATGTGTGACTGAGGGGTAAATGTTTAAGTCGGCAGTTTTCTTTCCCATCGCTCCTTCTTCTTCTTTGGAATGTTATCGCAAACTACACCTGCTTCCTCTGTGTTTCCCCTTTCCTCTCCGTTTGTGCTGTGCAGTTGACAACCACAGTGATAAAAGGCTATAAAGTCCACCTTCCTAACATGCAACACATCGGGATCCCTCTGTTGAGAAGGAATAGTATCAAGGTGTCTCTCCTCCTGCTACCGTTACTTCTTCAACATCCCTCCTTTCTTCCACTCTTCTCACCGCCTCTGGATAGGAGACTTGCTGGACAGCCCTTATTATTGCCACCTCTGTCTCCTTCAGCCTAACAGGGTTCTTCAGGAATTCGCGTGCATGTTCCCCGCCACAATTGCAAGCGTTTAGGCTCAGCTGGCATTAAAATACTCCTCCCGTCTGCATATACACTTGACACATGGCCGAGTCATTTACATTCATCACACATGCATGTGTTTGGGTACGAAGGCTCTCACAGGTAATCTCGCATGACCCAAATACATGTGAGAAGGAAGAGACTCTTCATCAAAAAAACAATAGAATGGATGGAGTGGTCTTCCTCACTCCATCCAACATGTGGGTCAGCGGGTGTGCACCAACCAGTTGATCCAATTCGTCACGTATATCCTTTGCGTTTACTTCTAGCCCCACCCCAGAGATAACACCCTTGATAGGTGCCCTGCTTCGAGGTTCCACACACGACACATTCCAATCGGACATCTTCTTGAGTTGCGAAGCACGCTCCTTCTGTTCCATAGAAACGCCCCAAAAAACTACGAAATAAGCCCACTTCTTGTTATTCTTATTGACGCCACCTCATCCAACACATCCACGATTTTAACTTCAACCGGATCTCTCAGGGAACAACATGGGATCCAAAACCCTTATTCCAACCAAAAAAAGACTCCAAACCTGGTTTTGATTCACTAGATTCCACTACCAACTTTAATTCTCTTATTTCCTTTTGCATTCTCCGCTGTGATCCAGGTCTTCTTACTCTCCTCTCCACGCCATCTGATTCAAACAGAACATCTGCCTCCGCCATTTTCCCGTCCTCCCCGTCTTTAAATGACTCTTTCTCTTTCCTCTTCCCCATCTCGTAAGGATTTCTCAACTTCAACTAACCACACATGAGTCATCATCATTACCACCGTCATTATCAACACAGAAGTAATATTCATTTTAATATCATCTCTGGTAAGGAATATGCATCACACACACACACACACACACACACACACACACACACACACACACACACCTGGATCACATTAGGTTTTATTATTATTATTTTTTTTTTTACAATATACTCACCTGTGGCAGGGTTAGCTTCTGTGGTTGTTGACATAATGGTTACTGGAGCAGCTAAAAAAAAAAATCATAATAATTTATAACAGACGTATTAGGAGAGTCAATTGCATTTTAGGTCTAAAGCTCTGAGTTCACAATGTAAGTCTGCTGTACAAAGCAAATGAAAGCTAGAAAGTCCATCGATCCCCATTTTTGCCCAAACATTTTAAATAGGGACATAGAATAATATTTTGCCACAAATTACCTTTCATGACCCTCAAGTTTTGGATGACTTTTTTGTCGTTGAAAATGCCGTCTATGTCCACTCTGCAACAGTACGGCCCGCTGTCCGTCTGCTTGACGTCGAGAATTACAAGGTCCATTTCTCCCGCGAGGACATCACCTGTCATCCTGTATCTGTCCGAAACCTTGGAGATGACCCCATGTTCGTCTGTCTGCACGAGAATGTTATTGCACCAGAACGTGCCACATTCTCGGCCCCAACACACACCGCTCAAACCCAAACGGCCCACTGAATATTGACAGGACAATGTCGCAGTAGCACCTTCCATCACCTTGAACGCCGACACCGAACACCTGGCTGTTGAGTGGGGGGAAAGAAACACAGGTTTGACAAGGCTATTTCCTTGTTCCGGAGTTCCATACACACGTTGTCAACATCCTGAGGTCGACTACGAAACTCTCTCAATAGTCGCCTGACGTTATGGTCAAAAGGCTATATTTTGTAGCTTGCTAGGTAGGCCCCTCAACTCGGTTGCTATAATTAAAGTAAAAGTAGGGTAGTCTTCTAAATAGTATATAAAGTGCATTCGGGAAAGTATTCAGACCCCTTGACTTTTCCCACATTTTGTTACGTTACAGCCTCATTCTAAAATGGATTAAACAAAACGTGGGGAAAGGTCAAGGGGTCTGAGTACTTTCCCGAAGGCACTGTGGGTTAGGCCTATGTTGGTGGGAATACAAGCTAATACACAGCAATGCTAAAGAACTCGGAGCTAACATCTTAACACAGCCTAATTGTACAAAAACGTCCATGTCTCGTTGAATAGTTAGGCCTAGTCAATGTAGCTACAGACAGCAAACACCATCACTTCCAACCTACATGTCTAGAACAAAGCAATTGGAGAGCTTGTCACTATTTAGAGGTGAACAAAGGCACAAAGAGTGAGCTGTCCTTTCTGTGGTGTTTGAGTCCATTTATGGGGACATTCAATTTAAACTACATCAACGTTCCCAATCCCTCAATAGCCTAACCTCCAATTATTTGTAGTGTTTTAGATTAAATGTCCTTGCCTGAGACTGTTAGGAGGACAAGGATCCAACGCAGGAAAGATGGTCCAGAACCAGCAGCCATTCTGTATGTCCAGTATGTAGGAGTGGAGGGTGCACACAACACTGCGTTGTGCTGGGCGCGGGCAGGACGGCTCAGAGACAGGGCATCTGAATGGGCAACTGTGTTCTCGGTGCCACTGCCTGTGACATCTCCAGGTTGGACAGCCAGAGTCACTTTGACCCTTCTGTCAAACTCCTCCCATTGTTGATGGGATTTCCATCTGCATTTTCCAGCATTAAAAAAAAAACTGCATTGATGAGTTAGGAGGCTCATCTCTCACGGTACACAGTGTACATATCTGCACACAGGGATGGACTTTTTAAAAGCTATCCCCTAGCCTGAGGCTAGTAATAGCTTGGCTGGCCAGTGCCCAAAATCCTTAAATTGATTTTGTTAGGGCTTTTAGTGGTTTATTACAATGTATAAGTGGAACAACAGTGCTTACCTATCAATAATAAGACATGTTTGAGTTTCAAGTTAGAGTTTTTATTCATTATCATGCAACAGGTTGGGTTTGGATAAGGCAGTACAGTGCAAAGTTGGGTGGAGACAATGTGTGAAGAAAGCTGTGGTTATGTTTGACCTTTCACTTAGCTGCCTTGCCTGGTTCCTGTTGCAGATGGGTGAAGCTAAATGTCATGGTTAGAGGAGATGGAGGGGGCAGAAAAGGCCCCTTCAGAGAAAAATAATTGCCTATGAGCCATTCTTTGTACCTTTTATTACATACAAAAAATACAGTCATCGTAATTGAAACTTACACTGTTAGTGCTGAATACACATAGATAGCCATACTAGCGAGCCTTTCCTTTCAAACAAACATTTAAAATATACAAATCAAGTAAAGTTTTACTCATTTATCACCAAAAAGCATCTGATTTTATAGTAGCTTGTCTTGTCCGGTTGAATCATTAGCCTATAAGTTCAGACTCAGCCCTGTAAACACAGAGATACCGCGTGTTAACAGCGTGACTGTGGTGATGTGTCCATGCTTTGTCGGGGGCACTCCTCATAGTCGTCTCTCTCATTGTCATCTATTTGATAGACGTTCTCCACCGCCATCTCTCGAGTATGCACACCCAAGCTGGACTCTGAGTTGCTGTACAGGACTGAGCTGCCAGAGTGCTCTGGTCTGATAAAGGAAAGAACAGTAAATACACAGCCAAGGGAGACATGCATGCTTTTATTGACTGCATTATATCGCTTAGTTCCACTCTAGTGATTTCACCAATCCAGATTAATTAATGCTGAGGAAAGTGTTGGAGTTTTAGTGTACAAGCTGACATAGCAAATAAAGTTTGTATTGATTTAAGATACTTATTTTGCTCTGCATTGTGACTATGGAGCATTTCCCCCAAAATATTTTACCTTTATTTAACTAGACAAGTCAGTTAAGAACTTAAGAACAAATTCTTATTTACAATGACGGCCTACCCCGGCAAAAGCCTAAACCGGATGATGCTGGGCCAATTGTGCGCCGCACTATGGGACTCCCAATCACGGCCGGTAGTGACACATCCTGGAGAATACTGTATGTATAATGTTTATTAGATTCTAAAAGCAATGACCTACTGGCCAGTTAGGTCCTCTCAAGTCATATTTCTTAACGACACAGACAAGAGTAGCAATGGCTCACAAGATGTTCACATGAGTGTTCAGAAGTAGCCAGGTTGTTTCACTTCCTCAGAGTGTTGTGTTCTTGGGTCTCATTAGTCAAAGTTTCAGTATTACCTCAGGTCAGTTGCCATAATGTTTTTTGCTAATTAGGCAGACATGTCTCATGGAGGGACATTGCACTTTGACTCAGTTATTCTATTGGCATATTGTGGTATTTCATCTACTCTTGTCAGTTGGAAGAAATACAGTCATGATTAGCATACTTACATTTGGACTACCGTAGCAATTGTTTTCCATCGCTTTCCTGTAATTACGTTAACAAAGACTGTGTTAAAGTATTCAGAAAAACTTAAATAGCAAACTATTGCTTCTTGTAACACTGTCAACACCATTAGGGATATATTCACGAGAATTAGTACTTATTATGCAGGCTAATGTAGAGATGTGTGTACTTACTCAAGACGACAAGTACAGACACAATCACCACCCCTGTCAGAACCAGTAGAATGGACACCAGGATCACAGGCAGCTTATGACCTGTCATCTGCTCCTGTTAACATCACAGATTAAAACGACATCTCAGTACAGTACCAGATCACACAGTGGGATTTCTTATTTTGCCAGAATTTGCAGTGTGGAACTATGCATACCAAAATTGATTCGCTGTAAAGTGGCGTGGATGTGTCTGAATACTCTGTGGAATTTGTGGTCACATGACCTACACAGTGAGGAATGTACAGGTTGTATTTTCAGATGTAAGAATAATGCTGCACTAAAAACGATATAAAAGTATGATTTTGATGGACTGATGTTATTCTGTGCGCTGTGTTCCATACAGTGTGTGTGGTTGTCCATCGTCTGTTGAGTTATGATCACATTAGCCGGTGTCTGAGATGTTGTCGGGACAGGTGCTGAAATCAGAAAGCAATAAAATACTAACTGCTCAGCTTGAGAAGTATAGATGCTAAGAAATCATATATATATGTCAAGGCTGTGGGTAACTGGTGAAAGGAGACAGGCGCAAGAGAGCTGAGATGTGTGGACAAGGTATTTAATACAAGATAACACCAGTATAAACACAATACTGTGGTGCGGGAAAAATACCGGTACCAGGAAATAAACGGGCGTAACAACAAAACCCGGTAACAAAATACCAGCCGTCAGATAGCCTGAACAATAAAACAAACACGCACACAAACATGGGGGAAACCAGAGGGTTAAATAATGAACATGTAATGGGGGAATTGAAACCAGGTTTGTAAAAAACAAAGACAAAGCAAATAAAAAGTGGATCGGTGATGGCTAGAAGGCCGGTGACGTCGAACGCTGCTCGAACAAGGAGAGGGACCGACTCCGGCGGAAGTCGTGACAATACCACTCATTAGAATGACAATGATCACCTGTAAAGCATCGAGTTACTGTATATCATAGAATGTTGTGCATTTCTTACCTTTCTCAATGTTCAAGTTGACATGATATTTCTCATCATTCCACAATCCGTGAACATGCACACGACAGCCGTATCGTCCAGAGTCTTTTACAGTGACATTGAGGATTGTGAGAGAGACATCCCCTGTCTTCAGCACCCCGAATAAATGATATCTAACCGAAGATCTCCATGTCACTTTAGTGCCATCAGATGAGATGATTTCCTTGTTACAACCAGAGTTCGGTATGGTTCCTCTCCCCCAGCATATGGCTGATACACCTTGCTTTATGGTGTTATATTTACATGGCAGAGTGACATTCTGGCCCTCAATACCAATGACTTTTGGGTCAATGCATTCACTGACTGGAAAAGAGGGAGGGAGAGGAGGACAGAGATACTTTCAATTGTAAATTATGAATTGACTTATTATCAAGTAAATAACCAGCCTAAAAATCTAATCAAATCAAACTTTGTCACTTGCGCCGAATACAACAAGTGTAGACCTCACAATAACATAACAATATTGTGTTACTTTTAATTATTTTGTACTTTAGTTTATTTGGTAAATATTTTCTTAAACCTTCTTGAACAAAAAGAGATGGGACCATCGTGCATCACTTACCTGAAAGTAGACAGAGGAGAAACCAGCCTAAAACACAGGGAGTCTCCATGATAGGGTCATATCACTTCACCCTTCGCCATTCAAACACCAACTGCATATATACACAGTCATCTGAACAGTCATAGTCATATATGCACAGTCATCTCTCTCTCTTTGATAAAGTCGAACCTCCTGAGCACATGACTTCATCTTGACATCTGCTTTCAGATGTTTCCGTTGCACTCAGAGAGGCAGAAATGGTCATTGTGGTTATTTTTTTTGTAGGTTTCAATTTCCAAATTATATAACACACGGAACTGCACAGGATTTTAGAAAGTTCACAAAGTTCTCAATTGAAAAGAAATTCAAACCAAAACCATTTGTTCATGTCAATTCTGGCGGGAGTGTCATGCCCTGACCATAGTTTACTTTGTATTTTCTATGTTTTGATTGGTCAGGGTGTGATCTGAGTGGGCATTCTATGTTTCATGTCTTGTTTGTCTATTTCTATGTTCAGCCTGATATGGTTCTCAGTCAGAGGCAGGTGTTCGTCATTGTCTCTGATTGGGAACCATATTTAGGTAGCCTGGGGTTCACTGTGTGTTTGTGGGTGATTGTTCCTGTCTATGTGTTTTTCACCAGATAGGCTGTTTTAGGTTTTCGTTACGTTCATCACGTTCTTTATTTTGTAGTGTTTGCATTGATTCGTGTTTTACGTTTGTTCATTAAAACATGGATCGCAATCTACACGCTGCATTTTGGTCCGACTCTCCTTCACATACAGAAAACCGTTACAGAATCACCCACCACAAAGGGACCAAGCAGCGTGTCAACAGGCAAGAACAGCCCAAAGTGGAGTACAGTATGGACTATACTTCTTGGGAGGAGATAGACAGGTGGGCGGTCGACCCAGGGAGAGTGCCGGAGCCCGCCTGGGATTCGATGGAGCAGTGCGCGGAAGGATATAGGAGAATGGAGTTTGCGAAGCAAGCAAGGCGGCGCGGACGGAGGCCCCATAGTCAGCCCCAAAAATTTCTTGGGGGGGGGCTCAGGGAGAGTGTGGCAGAGTCAGGAGCCAGACCTGAGCCAACTCTCCCTGTTTATCGTGAGGAGCCAAGGAGGAGACCAGAGCCGGTGTTGGAGGTGAGCGAAACAGAGACTGTGAAGGAGTTAATGGGGAAATTGGAGGAGAGAGAAATGAGGGAGTTGCTGTGTTTGTGTTTTAAACATGGAATTCGCCCGACGGAGCGTGTCGGGGATTTGATGGCACCTGGGTCAGCGCTCCATACTCGTCCTGAGGTGCGTGTTAGTCGGCTGGTTAAGATGGTGCCAGTCTCACGTACCAGGCCTCCTGTGCACCTCCCTAGCCTTGCACGTCCTGTGCCAGCACCGCTCTCAAGATCTCCAGTACGCCTTCACGGTCTAACCCATCCTGTGCCACCTCCACACCCCAGCCCTCCGGTAGCAGCTCCCCGCACCAGGCTTCCTGTGCGTGTCCTCGGCCCAGTACCACCAGTGCCAGCACCACGCATCAGGCCTATAGTGCGCCTCGCCTCTCCAGCGCTGTCGGAGCCCTCCTCCTCTCCAGCGCTGTCGGAGTCTCCCGCCTGTTTAGCGCTGTTAGAGCCTTCCTTCTCTACAGCGCTGCCGGAGTCTCCCGCCTGTTCAGAACTGCCAGTTAGCATAGAGCTGCCAGTTAGCATAGAGCTGCCAGTTAGCATAGAGCTGCCAGTTAGCATAGAGCTGCCAGTTAGCATAGAGCTGCCAGTTAGCATAGAGCTGCCAGTTAGCAAGGAGCTGCCAGTCTGCAAGGAGCTGCCAGTCTGCAAGGAGCTACCAGTCTGCATAGAGCTGCCAGTCTGCAAGGAGCTGCCAGTCTGCAAGGAGCCGCCAGAGCTGCCTGTCTGCAGGATGCCGCCAAAGCTGCCAGTCTGCAAGGAGCCGCCAGAGCTGCCAGTCTGCAAGGAGCCGCCAGAGCTGCCAGTCTGCATGGAGCTGCCAGTCTGCATGGAGCAGCCAGGGCCGCCAGTCAGTATGGAGCAGCCAGGGCCGCCAGTCAGTATGGAGCAGCCAGGGCCGCCAGTCAGCATGGAGCAGCCAGGGCCGCCAGTCAGCATGGAGCAGCCAGGGCCGCCAGTCAGCATGGAGCAGCCAGTCAGCATGGAGCAGCCAGTCAGCATGGAGCAGCCAGAGCAGCCAGTCAGCATGGAGCAGCCAGGGCAGCCAGTCAGCATGGAGCAGCCAGAGCAGCCAGTCAGCATGGAGCAGCCAGAGCAGTCTGCCAGCATGGAGCAGCCAGAGCTGCCAGTCAGCATGGAGCAGCCAGAGCAGCCAGTCTGTGTCGACCAGTCTCTTCCAGATCTGCCAGTCGTCCAGACTCTTCCAGATCTGCCCGTCGTCCAGACTCTTCCAGATCTGCCCGTCGTCCAGACTCGTCCAGATCTGCCCGTCGTCCAGACTCTTCCAGATCTGCCAGTCGTCCAGACTCTTCCAGATCTGCCAGTCGACCAGACTCTTCCAGATCTGCCAGTCGACCAGACTCTTCCAGATCTGCCAGTCGACCAGACTCTTCCAGATCTGCCAGTCGACCAGACTCTTCCAGATCTGCCAGTCGACCAGACTCTTCCAGATCTGCCAGTCGACCAGACTCTTCCAGATCTGCCAGTCGACCAGACTCTTCCAGATCTGCCAGTCGACCAGACTCTTCCAGATCTGCCAGTCGACCAGACTCTTCCAGATCTGCCAGTCGACCAGACTCTTCCAGATCTGCCAGTCGTCCAGACTCTTCCAGATCTGCCAGTCGTCCAGACTCTCCCAGATCCGCCAGTCGACCAGATTCTCCCAGATCCGCCAGTCGACCAGATTCTCCCAGATCCGCCAGTCGACCAGATTCTCCCAGATCCGCCAGTCGACCAGATTCTCCCAGATCCGCCAGTCGACCAGATTCTCCCAGATCCGCCAGTCGACCAGGATCTGCTGAAACCGCCAGCCAGCCAGGTTCTGGTAGTTTCTACTACCTGCCTGGGCTTCCTCTCAGTGCTGAGCTTCTTCTCAGTGCTGAGCTTCCTCTCAGTGCTGAGCTACCCATCTGTCCCGAGTTACCTCTGTCCCGAGCTGTCCCTCTGTCCCATGTTATCATTGTGGTGGGTAACCTATTTAGGGACGTTTAGGAGGGGGATTAAAACTGTCATGGAGTGGGGTCCACGTCCAGCGCCAGAGCCGCCACCGCGGACAGATGCCCACCCAGACCCTCCCCTATAGGTTCAGGTTTTGCGGCCGGAGTCCGCACCTTGAGGGGGGGGTACTGTCATGCCCTGACCATAGTTTACTTTGTATTTTCTATGTTTTGATTGGTCAGGGTGTGATCTGAGTGGGCATTCTATGTTTCATGTCTTGTTTGTCTATTTCTATGTTCAGCCTGATATGGTTCTCAGTCAGAGGCAGGTGTTCGTCATTGTCTCTGATTGGGAACCATATTTAGGTAGCCTGGGGTTCACTGTGTGTTTGTGGGTGATTGTTCCTGTCTATGTGTTTTTCACCAGATAGGCTGTTTTAGGTTTTCGTTACGTTCATCACGTTCTTTATTTTGTAGTGTTTGCATTGATTCGTGTTTTACGTTTGTTCATTAAAACATGGATCGCAATCTACACGCTGCATTTTGGTCCGACTCTCCTTCACATACAGAAAACCGTTACAGGGAGGTTGTATTTCATGTTATGTAGTGTACTGTAGAATCAAGACTCTAGGGAACAAACGTTCTCTTCAGTGGTATTTATTCTTATTTTAATTTACACCTTATCACAAGAAACTAGATAGCACACACTGAGTATACAAAACCTTAAAAACACCTGCTCTTTCCATGACATATACTGACCAGGGGAATCCAGGTGAAAGCTATGATCCTTTATTGATGTCACGTGTTAAATTCACATCAATCAGTGTAGATGAAGGGGAGAAGACAGGTTAAAGGAGGATTTTTAAGCCTTGAGAAAATCGAGACATGGATTGTGTATGTGTCCCATTTAGAGGGTGAATGGGCAAGACAAAAAGCTCAGTATTAGTAACCTTATGAGTGGTCCTATATTAGCTACGTCACAACGTGTTGAAGAGCTGAGTATGCCTATGCTAGAGGGGATCCAGATGTTTCTGTGATGGCCAGTGGTTGTTCTGTCGCGTTTGGACAATAGTTGGGATGACAGTTGGGAAGACAGGTGCTAAAGGAGTTTTTATTTTATTTAAACAACAACATATATTTCTGTTTAAAAACACAACACTGCTGGGGCAGTTGTGACAAAAGGTGCTAGAAATGAAAGCATAGATTTTATGGGATATTTTTTTGTTTAGAAACATATAGCCTAACACATTGAAGGAAACCTCAACCTATAAGGAGAAACACAAGGTTACGTTAAAGACAGTGACAGACAAAAGATGTGTTTGTGATGGGCAGTAGTTGTGCTGGTGCAGTTGGGATGACAGTTGGGATGACAGTTGCTACAGGAGTAAAAACAACAATATTGATTTCTCTTTTAAAACACATAAGGTGATATTACAGACGGTTTCAAAATTATAGCTTCGTTTTTTTATAGACTTGTTGTTTCTGGAAAAAGTGCACATTTTGCATAGTAGCGATGGTCCTTGTTGCAACAGAATAATCATTCTTGATTCATGCGTCAATGAAACAGAAGCCACAAATGGGGAGGAAAATCAATACAGCTACATATCGGTATGTCATTTTCGATGCTATATTGTGCCTTATCATTTTCACAATATTGCAACATTGTTTTGTGCTAGTTGGCTGCACCTGCACGAAAACTCCAGTATGTTTCCTTCATAGCGTGTTCATCACTTTTATTTCCATGACTGATCAAAACTTGTTTTCTCATGGCTGGCTCTCTCTTGTCCCTCTGCAGCAGACTTTACAGTGCATACGAAAAGTATTCAGACCCCTTCACTTTTTTCCATATTCTTTTACGTTACATCAATCTACACACAAAACACCATAAAGACAAAGCGAAAACAGGTTGAGACATTTTTTAAAATGTATTAAAAGTAAAAAACAGAATTACCTAATTTACATAATTATTCAGACCCTTTGCTATGAGACTCGAAATTGAGCTCAGGTGCATCCTGTTTCCATTGATCATCCTTGATGTTTCTACATTGATTGGAGTCCACCTGTGGTATATTCAATTGATTGGACATGATTTGGAAAGGCACACACCTGTCTATATAAGGTCCCACAGTTGTCAGTGCATGTCAGAGCAAAAACCAAGCATGAGGTCAAAGGAATTGTCCGTAGAGCTCCGAGACAGGATTGTGTCGAGGCACAGATCTGGGGAAGGGTACCAAAATATTTCTGCAGCATTGAAGGGCCCCAATAAAACATTGGCCTCCATCATTCTTAAATGGAAGAAGTTTGGAACCACCAAGACTCTTCCTAGAGCTGGCCGCCTGGCCAAACTGAGCAATCGGGGGGGGGGGGGGGGCTCAGTATTATTCTTGGTCAGGGAGGTGACCAAGAAACCTATGGTCAATCTGGCAGAGCTCCAGAGTTCCTCTGTGGAGATGGGAGACCTTCCAGAAGGACAATCATCTCTGCAACACTGCACCAATCAGGCCTTTATGGTAGAGTGGCCAGACATGAGCTACTTCTCAGTAAAAAGCACATGACACCCCACTTGGAGTTTGCCAAAAGGCACGTAAAGGACTAACAGACCATGAGAAACAAGATTCTCTGGTCTGATGAAACAAGAATCAACCCATATAGAATCCTGAGAATCGGAATACATATTGGTGAGGGCACATAGAGTGTGGTGTCAGGAAAACAACCTCTCACTCAAAGTCAAGAAAACAAAGGAGATGATCGTGAACTTCAGGAAACAGCAGAGAGATCAGCCCCCTATTCACATTGACGGGACAGCAGTGGAGAAGGTGGAAAGTTTTAAGTCCCTCGGAGTACACATCACGGACAAACTGAATTGGTCCACCCACACATTGTGGTGAAGAAGGTGCAACAGCGCCTCTTCAACCTCAGGCTGAAGAAATGTGTCTTGTCACCTAAAACACTCACAAACTTTTACAGATGCACAATCGATAGCATCCTGTTGGGCTGTATCACCGCCTGGTATGGCAACTGCTGCGCCCACAACCGCAAAGCTCTCCAGAGGGTGGTGCAGTCTGCACAACATATCACCGGGGGCAAACTACCTGCCCTCCAGGACACCTACAGCAACCGATGTCACAGGAAGGCCAAAAAGATCATCAAGGTCAACAACCACCCGAGCCACTGCCTGTTCACCCTGCTACCATCCAGAAGGCGAGGTCAGTACAGGTGCATCAAAGCTGAGACCGAGAGACTGAAAAACAGCTTCTATCTCAAGGCCATCAGACTGTTAAACAGCCATCACTAACACAGAGAGGCTGCTGCCAACATACAGACTTGAAATCATTGGCCACTTTTATAAACTAGTCACTTTAATAATGCCACTTGAATAATGTTTACATATCTTTAATATCTCATCTCATGTGTACATACTGTATTTTATACAATTTATTGCAGCTTGCCAATGCCGTTCTGTCATTGCTCGTCCATATATTGATATGTATATATTCTTATCCAATTCCTTTACTTAGATTTGTGTGTATTAGGTAGTTTTTGTAGAATTGTTAGATTACGTGTTAGATATTTCCACACTGTCGGAACTAGAAGCACAAGCATTTTGCTGCACTCGCAATAACATCTGCTAACCATGTGTATGTGACAAATACAATTTGATTTGATCGGCACCTAAGTACACCACATGGCCAAAAATATCCGGACACCCTTTCAAATGAGTTGATTCAGCTACTTCAGCCACACTCGTTGCTGACAGGTGCATAAAATCGAGCACACAGCCATGCAATCTCCATAGACAAAACAATGGCAGTAGAATGGCCTGTAATTAAGAGCTCAGAGATTTTTAACGTGGCACCGTCACAGGATGCCACCTTTCCAACAAGTCAGTTTGTCAAATTTCTGCCCTGCTAGAGTTGCCCCGATAAACTGTAAGTGCTGTTATTTTGACGTGGAAGGGTCTAGGCACAACAATGGCTTACTACATCAAGAAAATACAGTCATTGTAATTGAAACCTACACTGTTAGTGCTGAATACACATAGATAGCCATATTAGTGAGTTTTTCCTTTCAAACAAACATTTAAAATATACAAATTAAGTAAAGTTTTACTCATTTATCACCAAAAAGCATCTGATTTTATAGTAGCTTGTCTTGTCCGGTTGAATCATTAGCCTATAAGTTCAGACTCAGCCCTGTAAACACAGAGCTACCGCGTGTTAACAGCGTGACTGTGGTGATGTGTCCATGCTTTGTCGGGGGCACTCCTCATAGTCGTCTCTCTCGTTGTCATCTATTTGATAGACGTTCTCCACCGCTATCTCTCGAGTATGCACACCCAAGCTGGACTCTGAGTTGCTGTACAGGACTGAGCTGACAGAGTGCTCTGGTCTGATAAAGGAAAGAACAGTAAATACACAGCCAAGGGAGACATGCATGCTTTTATTGACTGCATTATATCGCTTAGTTCCACTCTAGTGATTTCACCAATCCAGATGAATTAATGCTGAAAAAAGTTTGAATTTTAGTGTATATGCTGACATAGCAAATAAAGTTTGTATTGATTTAAGATACTTATTTTGCTCTGCATTGCGACTATTGAGCATTTTTAATTTATTTTTTATTTTTATTTAACCTATATTTAACTAGGCAAGTCAGTTAATAACTTAAGGCAATCCCTAACCCGGACGACTCCTGGGCCAATTGTGCGCCGCACTATGGGACTCCCAATCACGGCCGGTAGTGACACATCCTGGAGAATACTGTATGTGTAATGTTTATTAGATTCTAAAAGCAATGACCTACTGGCCAGTTAGGTCCTCTCAAGTCATATTTCTTAACGACACAGACAAGAGTAGCAATGGCTCACAAGATGTTCACATGAGTGTTCAGAAGTAGCCAGGTTGTTTCACTTCCTCAGAGTGTTGTGTTCTTGGGTCTCATTAGTCAAAGTTTCAGTATTACCTCAGGTCAGTTGCCATAATGTTTTTTGCTAATTAGGCAGACATGTCTCATGGAGGGACATTGCACTTTGACTCAGTTATTCTATTGGCATATTGTGGTATTTCATCTACTCTTGTCAGTTGGAAGAAATACAGTCATGATTAGCATACTTACATTTGGACTACCGTAGCAATTGTTTTCCATCGCTTTCCTGTAATTACGTTAACAAAGACTGTGTTAAAGTATTCAGAAAAACTTAAATAGCAAACTATTGCTTCTTGTAACACTGTCAACACCATTAGGGATATATTCACGAGAATTAGTACTTATTATGCAGGCTAATGTAGAGATGTGTGTACTTACTCAAGACGACAAGTACAGACACAATCACCACCCCTGTCAGAACCAGTAGAATGGACACCAGGATCACAGGCAGCTTATGACCTGTCATCTGCTCCTGTTAACATCACAGATTAAAACGACATCTCAGTACAGTACCAGATCACACAGTGGGATTTCTTATTTGCCAGAATTTGCAGTGTGGAACTATGCATACCAAAATTGATTCGCTGTAAAGTGGCGTGGATGTGTCTGAATACTCTGTGGAATTTGTGGTCACATGACCTACACAGTGAGGAATGTACAGGTTGTATTTTCAGATGTAAGAATAATGCTGCACTAAAAACGATATAAAAGTATGATTTTGATGGACTGATGTTATTCTGTGCGCTGTGTTCCATACAGTGTGTGTGGTTGTCCATCGTCTGTTGAGTTATGATCACATTAGCCGGTGTCTGAGATGTTGTCGGGACAGGTGCTGAAATCAGAAAGCAATAAAATACTAACTGCTCAGCTTGAGAAGTATAGATGCTAAGAAATCATATATATATGTCAAGGCTGTGGGTAACTGGTGAAAGGAGACAGGCGCAAGAGAGCTGAGATGTGTGGACAAGGTATTTAATACAAGATAACACCAGTATAAACACAATACTGTGGTGCGGGAAAAATACCGGTACCAGGAAATAAACGGGCGTAACAACAAAACCCGGTAACAAAATACCAGCCGTCAGATACAGCCTGAACAATAAAACAAACACGCACACAAACATGGGGGAAACCAGAGGGTTAAATAATGAACATGTAATGGGGGAATTGAAACCAGGTGTGTAAAAAACAAAGACAAAGCAAATAAAAAGTGGATCGGTGATGGCTAGAAGGCCGGTGACGTCGAACGCTGCTCGAACAAGGAGAGGGACCGACTCCGGCGGAAGTCGTGACAATACCACTCATTAGAATGACAATGATCACTGTATATCATAGAATGTTGTGCATTTCTTACCTTTCTCAATTTTCAAGTTGACATGATATTTCTCATCATTCCACAATCCGTGAACATGCACACGACAGCCGTATCGTCCAGAGTCTTTTACAGTGACATTGAGGATTGTGAGAGAGACATCCCCTGTCTTCAGCACCCCGAATAAATGATATCTAACCGAAGATCTCCATGTCACTTTAGTGCCATCAGATGAGATGATTTCCTTGTTACAACCAGAGTTCGGTATGGTTCCTCTCCCCCAGCATATGGCTGATACACCTTGCTTTATGGTGTTATATTTACATGGCAGAGTGACATTCTGGCCCTCAATACCAATGACTTTTGGGTCAATGCATTCACTGACTGGAAAAGAGGGAGGGAGAGGAGGACAGAGATACTTTCAATTGTAAATTATGAATTGACTTATTATCAAGTAAATAACCAGCCTAAAAATCTAATCAAATCAAACTTTGTCACTTGCGCCGAATACAACAAGTGTAGACCTCACAATAACATAACAATATTGTGTTACTTTTAATTATTTTGTACTTTAGTTTATTTGGTAAATATTTTCTTAAACCTTCTTGAACAAAAAGAGATGGGACCATCGTGCATCACTTACCTGAAAGTAGACAGAGGAGAAACCAGCCTAAAACACAGGGAGTCTCCATGATAGGGTCATATCACTTCACCCTTCGCCATTCAAACACCAACTGCATATATACACAGTCATCTGAACAGTCATAGTCATATATGCACAGTCATCTCTCTCTCTTTGATAAAGTCGAACCTCCTGAGCACATGACTTCATCTTGACATCTGCTTTCAGATGTTTCCGTTGCACTCAGAGAGGCAGAAATGGTCATTGTGGTTATTTTTTTTGTAGGTTTCAATTTCCAAATTATATAACACACGGAACTGCACAGGATTTTAGAAAGTTCACAAAGTTCTCAATTGAAAAGAAATTCAAACCAAAACCATTTGTTCATGTCAATTCTGGCGGGAGGTTGTATTTCATGTTATGTAGTGTACTGTAGAATCAAGACTCTAGGGAACAAACGTTCTCTTCAGTGGTATTTATTCTTATTTTAATTTACACCTTATCACAAGAAACTAGATAGCACACACTGAGTATACAAAACCTTAAAAACACCTGCTCTTTCCATGACATATACTGACCAGGGGAATCCAGGTGAAAGCTATGATCCTTTATTGATGTCACGTGTTAAATTCACATCAATCAGTGTAGATGAAGGGGAGAAGACAGGTTAAAGGAGGATTTTTAAGCCTTGAGAAAATCGAGACATGGATTGTGTATGTGTCCCATTTAGAGGGTGAATGGGCAAGACAAAAAGCTCAGTATTAGTAACCTTATGAGTGGTCCTATATTAGCTACGTCACAACGTGTTGAAGAGCTGAGTATGCCTATGCTAGAGGGGATCCAGATGTTTCTGTGATGGCCAGTGGTTGTTCTGTCACGTTTGGACAATAGTTGGGATGACAGTTGGGAAGACAGGTGCTAAAGGAGTTTTTATTTTATTTAAACAACAACATACATTTCTGTTTAAAAACACAACACTGCTGGGGCAGTTGTGACAAAAGGTGCTAGAAATGAAAGCATAGATTTTATGGGATATTTTTTTGTTTAGAAACATATAGCCTAACACATTGAAGGAAACCTCAACCTATAAGGAGAAACACAAGGTTACGTTAAAGACAGTGACAGACAAAAGATGTGTTTGTGATGGGCAGTAGTTGTGCTGGTGCAGTTGGGATGACAGTTGGGATGACAGTTGCTACAGGAGTAAAAACAACAATATTGATTTCTCTTTTAAAACACATAAGGTGATATTACAGACGGTTTCAAAATTATAGCTTCGTTTTTTTATAGACTTGTTGTTTCTGGAAAAAGTGCACATTTTGCATAGTAGCGATGGTCCTTGTTGCCACAGAATAATCATTCTTGATTCATGCGTCAATGAAACAGAAGCCACAAATGGGGAGGAAAATCAATACAGCTACATATCGGTATGTCATTTTCGATGCTATATTGTGCCTTATCATTTTCACAATATTGCAACATTGTTTTGTGCTAGTTGGCTGCACCTGCACGAAAACTCCAGTATGTTTCCTTCATAGCGTGTTCATCACTTTTATTTCCATGACTGATCAAAACTTGTTTTCTCATGGCTGGCTCTCTCTTGTCCCTCTGCAGCAGACTTTACAGTGCATACGAAAAGTATTCAGACCCCTTCACTTTTTTCCATATTCTTTTACGTTACATCAATCTACACACAAAACACCATAAAGACAAAGCGAAAACAGGTTGAGACATTTTTTAAAATGTATTAAAAGTAAAAAACAGAATTACCTAATTTACATAATTATTCAGACCCTTTGCTATGAGACTCGAAATTGAGCTCAGGTGCATCCTGTTTCCATTGATCATCCTTGATGTTTCTACATTGATTGGAGTCCACCTGTGGTATATTCAATTGATTGGACATGATTTGGAAAGGCACACACCTGTCTATATAAGGTCCCACAGTTGTCAGTGCATGTCAGAGCAAAAACCAAGCATGAGGTCAAAGGAATTGTCCGTAGAGCTCCGAGACAGGATTGTGTCGAGGCACAGATCTGGGGAAGGGTACCAAAATATTTCTGCAGCATTGAAGGGCCCCAATAAAACATTGGCCTCCATCATTCTTAAATGGAAGAAGTTTGGAACCACCAAGACTCTTCCTAGAGCTGGCCGCCTGGCCAAACTGAGCAATCGGGGGGGGGGGGGGGGGGGGGGGGGGGGGCTCAGTATTATTCTTGGTCAGGGAGGTGACCAAGAAACCTATGGTCAATCTGGCAGAGCTCCAGAGTTCCTCTGTGGAGATGGGAGACCTTCCAGAAGGACAATCATCTCTGCAACACTGCACCAATCAGGCCTTTATGGCAGAGTGGCCAGACATGAGCTACTTCTCAGTAAAAAGCACATGACACCCCACTTGGAGTTTGCCAAAAGGCACGTAAAGGACTAACAGACCATGAGAAACAAGATTCTCTGGTCTGATGAAACAAGAATCAACCCATATAGAATCCTGAGAATCGGAATACATATTGGTGAGGGCACATAGAGTGTGGTGTCAGGAAAACAACCTCTCACTCAAAGTCAAGAAAACAAAGGAGATGATCGTGAACTTCAGGAAACAGCAGAGAGATCAGCCCCCTATTCACATTGACGGGACAGCAGTGGAGAAGGTGGAAAGTTTTAAGTCCCTCGGAGTACACATCACGGACAAACTGAATTGGTCCACCCACACATTGTGGTGAAGAAGGTGCAACAGCGCCTCTTCAACCTCAGGCTGAAGAAATGTGTCTTGTCACCTAAAACACTCACAAACTTTTACAGATGCACAATCGATAGCATCCTGTTGGGCTGTATCACCGCCTGGTATGGCAACTGCTGCGCCCACAACCGCAAAGCTCTCCAGAGGGTGGTGCAGTCTGCACAACATATCACCGGGGGCAAACTACCTGCCCTCCAGGACACCTACAGCAACCGATGTCACAGGAAGGCCAAAAAGATCATCAAGGTCAACCACCACCCGAGCCACTGCCTGTTCACCCTGCTACCATCCAGAAGGCGAGGTCAGTACAGGTGCATCAAAGCTGAGACCGAGAGACTGAAAAACAGCTTCTATCTCAAGGCCATCAGACTGTTAAACAGCCATCACTAACACAGAGAGGCTGCTGCCTACATACAGACTTGAAATCATTGGCCACTTTTATAAACTAGTCACTTTAATAATGCCACTTGAATAATGTTTACATATCTTTAATATCTCATCTCATGTGTACATACTGTATTTTATACAATTTATTGCAGCTTGCCAATGCCGTTCTGTCATTGCTCGTCCATATATTGATATGTATATATTCTTATCCAATTCCTTTACTTAGATTTGTGTGTATTAGGTAGTTTTTGTAGAATTGTTAGATTACGTGTTAGATATTTCCACACTGTCGGAACTAGAAGCACAAGCATTTTGCTGCACTCGCAATAACATCTGCTAACCATGTGTATGTGACAAATACAATTTGATTTGATCGGCACCTAAGTACACCACATGGCCAAAAATATCCGGACACCCTTTCAAATGAGTTGATTCAGCTACTTCAGCCACACTCGTTGCTGACAGGTGCATAAAATCGAGCACACAGCCATGCAATCTCCATAGACAAAACAATGGCAGTAGAATGGCCTGTAATTAAGAGCTCAGAGATTTTTAACGTGGCACCGTCACAGGATGCCACCTTTCCAACAAGTCAGTTTGTCAAATTTCTGCCCTGCTAGAGTTGCCCCGATAAACTGTAAGTGCTGTTATTTTGACGTGGAAGGGTCTAGGCACAACAATGGCTTACTACATCAAGAAAATACAGTCATTGTAATTGAAACCTACACTGTTAGTGCTGAATACACATAGATAGCCATATTAGTGAGTTTTTCCTTTCAAACAAACATTTAAAATATACAAATTAAGTAAAGTTTTACTCATTTATCACCAAAAAGCATCTGATTTTATAGTAGCTTGTCTTGTCCGGTTGAATCATTAGCCTATAAGTTCAGACTCAGCCCTGTAAACACAGAGCTACCGCGTGTTAACAGCGTGACTGTGGTGATGTGTCCATGCTTTGTCGGGGGCACTCCTCATAGTCGTCTCTCTCGTTGTCATCTATTTGATAGACGTTCTCCACCGCTATCTCTCGAGTATGCACACCCAAGCTGGACTCTGAGTTGCTGTACAGGACTGAGCTGACAGAGTGCTCTGGTCTGATAAAGGAAAGAACAGTAAATACACAGCCAAGGGAGACATGCATGCTTTTATTGACTGCATTATATCGCTTAGTTCCACTCTAGTGATTTCACCAATCCAGATGAATTAATGCTGAAAAAAGTTTGAATTTTAGTGTATATGCTGACATAGCAAATAAAGTTTGTATTGATTTAAGATACTTATTTTGCTCTGCATTGCGACTATTGAGCATTTTTAATTTATTTTTTATTTTTATTTAACCTATATTTAACTAGGCAAGTCAGTTAATAACTTAAGAACAAATTCTTATTTACAATGACGGCCTACCCCGGGCAATCCCTAACCCGGACGACTCCTGGGCCAATTGTGCGCCGCACTATGGGACTCCCAATCACGGCCGGTAGTGACACATCCTGGAGAATACTGTATGTGTAATGTTTATTAGATTCTAAAAGCAATGACCTACTGGCCAGTTAGGTCATCTCAAGTCATATTACTTAACGACACAGACAAGAGTAGCAATGGCTCACAAGATGTTCACATGAGTGTTCAGAAGAAGCCAGTTTGTTTCACTTCCTCAGAGTGTTGTGTTCTTGGGTCTCATTAGTCAAAGTTTCAGTATTACCTCAGGTCAGTTGCCATAATGTTTTTTGCTAATTAGGCAGACATGTCTCATGGAGGGACATTGCACTTTGACTCAGTTATTCTATTGGCATATTGTGGTATTTCATCTACTCTTGTCAGTTGGAAGAAATACAGTCATGATTAGCATACTTACATTTGGACTACCGTAGCAATTGTTTTCCATCGCTTTCCTGTAATTACGTTAACAAAGACTGTGTTAAAGTATTCAGAAAAACTTAAATAGCAAACTATTGCTTCTTGTAACACTGTCAACACCATTAGGGATATATTCACGAGAATTAGTACTTATTATGCAGGCTAATGTAGAGATGTGTGTACTTACTCAAGACGACAAGTACAGACACAATCACCACCCCTGTCAGAACCAGTAGAATGGACACCAGGATCACAGGCAGCTTATGACCTGTCATCTGCTCCTGTTAACATCACAGATTAAAACGACATCTCAGTACAGTACCAGATCACACAGTGGGATTTCTTATTTGCCAGAATTTGCAGTGTGGAACTATGCATACCAAAATTGATTCGTTGTAAAGTGGCGTGGATGTGTCTGAATACTCTGTGGAATTTGTGGTCACATGACCTACACAGTGAGGAATTTACAGGTTGTATTTTCAGATGTAAGAATAATGCTGCACTAAAAACGATATAAAAGTATGATTTTGACGGACTGATGTTATTCTGTGCGCTGTGTTCCATACAGTGTGTGTGGTTGTCCATGGTCTGAGTTATGATCACATTAGCCTGCGATGTTGTCGGGACAGGTGCTGAAATCAGAAAGCAATAAAATACTAACTGCTCAGCTTGAGAAGTATAGATGCTAAGAAATCATGATGTCACTCATTAGGCTGACAATGATCACCTGTAAAGCATCGAGTTACTGTATATCATAGAATGTTGTGCATTTCTTACCTTTCTCAATTTTCAAGTTGACATGATATTTCTCATCATTCCACAATCCGTAAACATGCACACGACAGCCGTATCGTCCAGAGTCTTTTACAGTGACATTGAGGATTGTGAGAGAGACATCCCCTGTCTTCAGCACCCCGAATAAATGATATCTAACCGAAGATCTCCATGTCACTTTAGTGCCATCAGATGAGATGATTTCCTTGTTACAACCAGAGTTCGGTATGGCTCCTCTCCCCCAGCATATGGCTGATACACCTTGCTTTATGGTGTTGTATTTACATGGCAGAGTGACATTCTGGCCCTCAATACCAATGACTTTTGGGTCAATGCATTCACTGACTGGAAAAGAGGGAGGGAGAGGAGGACAGAGATACTTTCAATTGTAAATTATGAATTCACATATTATCAAGTAAATAACCAGCCTAAAAGAGATGCTACCATCGTGCATCACTTACCTGAAAGTAGACAGAGGAGAAACCAGCCTAAAGCACAGGGAGTCTCCATGATAGGGTCATATCACTTCACCCTTCGCCATTCAAACACCAACTGCATATATACACAGTAATCTGAACTCTCTCTCTTTAATAAAGTCGAACCTCCTGAGCACATGACTTTATCTACTTGACATCTGCTTTCAGATGTTTCCGTTGCACTCAGAGAGGCAGAGATGGTCATTGTGGTTATTTTTTTTTGAGGCCACACATCATCCAAATAATATAACACACAGAACTGTACAGGTTTTTTGGAAAGTTCATAAAGTTCTTAATTGAAAAGATATTAAAACCAAAACCATTTGTTCATGTCAGTTCTGTTGACGGTTGCATTTAATGTTATGTAGTGCAGAATCAAGACTCAAGGGAGCAAACTTTCTCTTGAGTGATATTTATTTATCTTTTCATTTACACCTCATCACAAGAAAAACATGGCTAGATAACATAGCTAGAGTACACAAAACATAAGCAATTCCTGCTCTTTCCATAACATAGACTGACCAGGTGAATCGAGCTGAAAGCAATAATCCCTAATTGATGTCACTTGTCCACTTCAATCAGTGTATACGCAGGGGAGGAGACAGGTTGAAAAATCATTTTTAAGCCTTGAAACATGGCTTATGTATGTGTGTCATTCAGAGGGTGAATGGGCAAGACAAAAAATGTAAGTGCCTTTAAACAGGGTATAATAGTAGGTGGGGGGGGGGGGGGTGCAACTCAGTGTTAGTAACCTCTTATGAGTGGTCCTACATTGGCAATGTCACATCGTGTTGAAAAACTGAAGAACTGAGTGCCTACGCTAAATTATTTTAGTTCTCTAAATACTTAATGAATTATTGAGTGAAATAGTACACATGATAATGTATTTTGATGAGTCTACACATCTGTAGGAGCATCATAGATCCAGGCATCTGTATCATGGTGACTGAGGGGTATTTCCGCTCTAGGGTTCCTGCTGCTGACACTGGGGGAACTGGCAGGTTCTCCTCTGACTCTGCTATTTCTGGACCGTCTCAGACCTAGATGCAGGGGGGAGGGGCCAGACAGACTTTTAATGCACACGATGCAGAAATAACGGGAGTCACCACTTTCACATCCCCTTTGAGAGGCAAACTGTTTTAAGCAGCTCAATTCTTCTCTAACATGATTAGCCCCTGAACAAAGAATTGGTACAATAGGATCAAGAACAGACCGTTGCAACACATTGATTAAGCTAATGCCCTGATAGAACAAGAAAAGTATTACATTCATGTTATCATCAATGAAAGAAATGTAATTGCTGTGACTGCTCCACCACTCACGAAGAAGAACTGCTAGGATCAGACCAGGGATGAAGGCGATTGCTCCCACTCGGACAGTGTGTCCTATGTAGCTATCCAGAGATGGAGATGCCATTTTCTGCTGTGGGTTACAGTCATAGTTTTGCTTCAGGCACAGTGATTGAAGACAAAGTTGAAACAGAAATGTTGAAGTATTTGCATAAGATTAGACATCATAGCTCATAAGGCATTTAGGTTTTTATGTACAATATTGTGGTTGTATGTAGCTCAGGGACATTTTGGATATCATTTGCTTCATATCCAGTAGCACTGTACCTTCATTCCCTTGACAAGACCTATTATTGGGCCTGTAGTGCAGTCATAAAGGATATCGGGACCTTTCTCACCTAGTAAGAAAAAAAATGCCGACATATCAAACCTTGACTAACTGCAGTATCAATTACTTTTTCTGATCTATCTTTATGTGCAATACAGGTTCATCAAACATATTCAGTGTTGGTGTTGATGTCAGATACCTTCTCTGCTCTTCTCTGGTGTGAAAGGGGACTCAGATGTTTCTGTGATGGGCAGTGGTTGTTCTTCTGTCGCGGTTGGGACAATAGTTGGGGTGACAGTTGGGATGAGAGGTGCTAAAGGAGTAAAATAAAACAACAACATATATATATATATATTATTTCTGTTTAAAAACACAACACTGCTGGGGCAGTTGTGACAAAAGGTGCTAGAAATGAAAGCATAGATTGTATGGGATACAAACATATAGCCTAACACATTGAAGGAAACCTCAAACTATAAGGAGAAACACGAGGTTACGTTAAAGACAGTGAGAGACAAAACATACCTTGTCTGTTATTATCTGGTATAACAGAGGACCCAGATGTGTCTGTGATGGGCAGGAGTTGGGCTGGTACTGTTGGGATGACAGTTGGTACGACAGTTGGGATGACAGTTGGTACGACAGGTGCTACAGGAGTAGAAAACAACAACATTGATTTCTATTTAAAAACACATTAAATAAGGTGATATTACAGACGGTTTCAAAATTATAACTATGGTTTTTATAGTCTTGTTGTTTCTGGAAAAAGTGCACATTTTGCGTAGTTGCGATGGCCCTTATTGCAACAGAATAATCATTCATGATTTATGCGTCAATGAAACAGAAGCCACACTATTTGTGATGGGGAGGAAAATCAATACAGCTACACATCGGTATATTGTTGTTACAGTACCAGTCAAAAGTTTGGGCACACCTACTCATTCAAGGGTTTTTCTTTATTTTGACTAATTTCTACATTGCAGAATAATAGTGAAGACATCAAAACTATGGAATAATGTAGTAACCAAAAAAGTGATAAACAAATCTAAATATATTTTATATTTGAGATTCTTCAAAGTAGCCACCCTTTGCCTTGATGACAGCTTGCACACTCTTGGCATTCTCTCAACCAGCTTCACCTGGAATGCTTTTCCAACAATCTTGAAAGAGTTCCCACATATGCTGAGCACTTGTTGGCTGCTTATCCTTCACTCCGCAGTCCAACTCATCCCAAACCATCTCAATTGGGTTGAGGTCGAAGGGGGCTGCAGGGCATGGGTTAACTTCTACATCACCAGAGGAACAGATATGGCATAGCAGTCAGACGTGTGTATCTACACCAAGATGGTGTAGCAGTCAGACGTGTGTATCTACACCAAGATGGCGTAGCAGTCAGACGTGTATTTGTCTTGTCCCGTCCTGTAACGTGTTTATCGTTTTCTTCGTATATATTTTAATTTCTTATGTGTATATACTTTAATCTCACTTTCCTTCTACGAACTGAATATACTCTCCTGCAACCCACCTCACCCAATGTGGTACAGATCTGCTATTTTTATACTTTAGAACCGGAACCCTGATCAGAAGCTAGCCAGCTAACTAGCTGCTAGCTAGTAGTCAGTTAGCCACTGTTAGCGGTCCTCACCATTAACTCGGACATCAGCCAGCCTCAACCAGATCAATTCCTGCCAGTCTGCACAGCGCGATATCAACCCAGAGCATATCGGACTGCTTTTTCTCTACCACATCTCTTGATTCCTACCGCAAGCTCTGAACCTTTACACTGTATAATCGCAGCTAGCTAGCTGCTATCCGAGTGGCTACTCCTGGCTAACATCTCTGCCCCAAAGCAAGCACCAGTTAGCCTGGAGCTAGCCTGGAGCTAGGCCCATCTCCCGGCTAGCCAAAGAGGTCCACCAGCCAATTATTGGGTTACAAAAGGCCTGGACCCTTTACTGCCGACACGGCGCCCCGCAGATCTATCACAACTGGTCTGCCGACATAACCGTCCGAGGTGGTTTCAACAGGCTCTTCCGTTGCGACGTTGCCAGATGCCCATCTGCTAGCCCCGGCCTGCTAGCTGTCTGAATCGCCGTGTCACCAGCTCGCCTAGTGTAGCAGCGACTACGGAATTGCCTCCCTGACTCACCACGTGCTACTCTTTGGACCCTATGATCACTCGTCTACACATGCCTCTCCCTAATGTCAATATGCCTTGTCTATTGCCATTTTGGTTTGTGATTATTGTCTTCTCATTGTCCAGTCCCTAGCCCTGTCCAATAGGCCTTAGATAGCCCTTATGTTACAACCCCACACATGCGGTGACCTCACCTGGCATAACTGGTGCCTCTAGAGTCAAAACCTCTCTCTTCGTCACTCAATGCCTAGGTTTACCTCCACTGTACTCACATCCTACCATACCCTTGTCTGTACATTATGCCTTGAATCTATTCTTCCTTGCCCAGAAATCTGCTCCTTTTACTCTCTGTTCTGAACGCACTAGACGACTAGTTCTTATAGCCTTTAGCCGTACCCTTATCCTACTTCTCCTCTCTTCCTCTGGTGATGTAGAGGTTAACTCAGGCCCTGCAGCCCCCAGCACCACTTCCATTCCCCAGGCGCTCTCATTTGTTGACTTCTGTAACCGTAAATGCCTTGGTTTCATAAATGTTAACATTAGAAGCCTCCTCCCTAAGTTTGTTTTATTCACTTTCAAATAAATTATATTTTATTAATTTATTAATGATCCTATATTGATGGAACGGTCCACAACCCTATACACTGGACACCCACCTGAATGACCCAGATACTAAGGAGAAGTCCCTACCTGTTTTATGGGCCTGCTGTAAGCGGTCTGTATGCGCCAAAATGCGGTCGAGACCTAGAGCAGCACTGCCCCCTCAAGATTCTAAGTCTGCTTGGCAGGGTTGGTTCTGCAAAGTCAAAGCCCCCTAAAGGGAGCGCATACTATACAAGGACATTCTCAAAGCTGCTAATGAGAACCTTGACGACCTTGTACCTAGCCGGTGGGGATTCCGGTGGGGTGCCCTCACCCAGGCAGTGGCAGTGCTGGCAACACTAGCTGCAGTAACCCATGGGGAGGGGGTCACACTCGGACATTCAGAGAGGGGGTATATTATTGTGGCCCTAGAGGCACAAAATCAAAAGTCTGACTTCATGGAGATGCTTGGGAATATGGTCAATACGGGGGACCGTGTTGTGGGTGTTTCAGGGAAAAGGTGTACATTTGACCTCCATCTTCTCATACGGCTGCAACTGTAAATGCATTTGTAAATCAAGACCTTTCTTGAGTTGGGCTCTGGGATGGTGCAACTGTTGAGAATGTGAGCCTATGGTTGTGTGGGGGGAAAGGGTTGAGTGTGTATGAGTGTGTGTGTGGGTGTATGTGTGTATCCCACAACTGTTGCGAAGGAGTAAAAGATGTTAGGGACAATAGAGGATGATTAACAACAATTGTTTGCTAATATAATAATTGCTTGTAATAATGTCATTTTGATAATGGCGAGACTGGTGAGGTAAAATCCTTTTCATAAATTGCCTACATTACTACAAATATTAATAGCTAATTGTGTAAAATAAGAAACTGGATTCTTATATATATATATATATATATATATATACATATATATATATATACAGTATATACAACACTCTATTGGCTGCAAGAATTTTGTATAATAATTGAAATTGAAAAATTAGAAGTTTTGAATCCGGCGTTGTTTTGCGTATCAATTCATAAACCATGTGCCATGGAATGGGTACATCGAAAATCTGTCAGTAATTTTGCACGCCCAATTTTTCAGTTTTTGATTTGTTAAAAAAGTTTGAAATATCCAATAAATGTCGTTACACTTCATGATTGTGTCCCACTTGTTGTTGATTCTTCACAAAAAAATACAGTTTTATATCTTTATGTTTGAAGCCTGAAATGTGGCAAAAGGTCGCAAAGTTCAAGGGGGCCGAATACTTTCGCAAGGCACTGTATGGGGGATACAATCTTCCAAGCTCTGCAGATTCTGCTGTGAGGAGGCAGAGTCATTAGATCATTTATTTTGGTAATATAACTATTATAAAATAAATTGTGTCTGTAAAATGTGTATAATATGTATAAACTGAAGGTAGAAGCCTATGTCTTATTGTTTATTAGTTTACTCCAATTGGGGGAGGGGTGGTAGGGTTTGTGGGGAATAATAAAGGTATGTTCTAAAAAAAAGTAGGTATGTCTATATAGGTATGTGTATGTATATATGTGTATATGTATGCATGTGTGTATGTATATGGTTATATATATTCACCAATTTTCTTTTTTTTAAATGCATGCTCTTCAACCGATTGTTGCCCGCACCCACCCGCCCGACTAGCATCATTACTCTGGACGGTTCTGACTTAGAATATGTGGACAACTACAAATACCTAGGTGTCTGGTTAGATTGTCAACTCTCCTTCCAGACTCACATTAAGCATCTCCAATCCAAAATTAGATCTAGACTCGGCTTCCTATTTTGCAACAAAGCCTCCGTCCCTCAAGCTGTTAAACATACCCTCGTAAAACTGACTATCCTACCGATCCTTGATTTTGGCGATGTCATTTACAAAATAGCCTCCAACACTTTACTAAGCAAACTGGGTGTAGTCTATCACAGTGCCATCCATTTTGTCACCAAAGCCCCATATACTACCCACCACTGCAAGCTGTATGCTGTCGTTGGCTGGCCCTCACTACATATTAGTTGCCAAACCCACTGGCTCCAGGTCATCTATACATTTTTTTCTAGGTAAAGCCCCGCCTTATCTTAGCTCACTGGCACAAGCTCCAGCAGGTATATTTCACTGGTCATCCCCAAAGCCAACATTTACTTTGGCCGCCTTTCCTTCCAGTTCTCTACTGCCAATGACTGGAACGAATTGCAAAAATCACTGAAGCTGGAGTCTTACATCTCCTTCTCTAACTTGAAGCATCAGCTGTCAGAGCAGCTTACCGATCACTGTACCTGTACACAGCCCATCTGTAAATAGCACACCAAACTACCTCATCCCCATACTCTTATTTATCTTCTTGCTCTTTTGCACCCCAGTATCTCTACTTGCACATCATCATCTGCACATCTATCACTCCAGTGTTAATGCTAAATTGTAATTATTTCGCCTCTATGGCCTATTTATTGTCTTACCACACTACTCTTCTACATTTGCACACACTGTACATAGATTTTTCTATTGCGTTATTGACTGTATATTTGTTTATGTGTAACTATGTGTTGTTGTTTTTGTCGCACTGCTTTGCTTTATCTTGGCCAGGTCGCAGTTGTAAATGAGAACTTGTTCTCAACTGGCATACCTGGTTAATTAAAGGTGAAATATTTTTTTTTTTTTAAATATAATGATTGTGGCGGCCAGGTCATCTGATGCAGCACTCCATCACTCTCCTTCTTGGTCAAATAGCTCTTACACAGCCTTAAATGGAAGACGTTTGGAACCACCAATACTCTTCAAAGAACTTGCAAGATTCTCTGGTCTGATGAAACCAAGATTGAACTCTTTGTCCTGAATACCAATCTTCACATCTGGAGGAAACCTTGCACCATGCCTACGGTGAAGCATCGTGGTGGCAGCATCATGCTATGGGGATGTTTTTCAGTGGCAGGAACTGGGAGACTAGTCAGGATCGAGGGAAAGATTAACAGACCAAGCACAGAGAGATCCTTGATGAAAACCTGCTACAGAGCGCTCTGGACGTCAGACTGAGGCGACGGTTCCCCTTCCAACAGGACAACGACCCTAAGCACACAGCCAGGACAAAGCAGGAGTGGCTTCGGTACAAGTCTCTGAATGTCCTTGAGTGGCCCAGCCCGAGCCCGGACTTGAACCTGATCGAACATCTCTGGAGAGACCTGATAATAGTTCTGCAGCGACGCTCCCCATCCAACCTGACAGAGCTTGAGAAGATCTGCAGAGAAAAATGGGAGCAACTCACCAAATACAGGTGTGCCAAGCTTGTAGCGTCATATCCAAGAAGAATCGAGGCTGTAAGCGCTGCCAACGGTGCTTCAACAAAGTACTGAGTAAAGGGTCTGAATACTTTTTTATTTTTAATACATTTGCAAACATTTCTAAAAACCTGTTTTTGCTTTGTCATTATGGGGTATTGTGTGTAGATTAATGAGGGGGAAAAACTATTTAATCCATTTTAGAATAAGGCTGTAACGTAACAAAATGTGGAAAAAATCAAGAGGTCTGAATACTTTCCAAATGCACTCTGTGTTGAGCAATATGTTTAGAACATCAAATCTCAATAAAATCACAGTAACGAATCATTATACATATAGAATCGTGAGAATCTGAATTCATATCATATTGGCACCTAAATACACTACAGGGTCAAAAGTATGTGGACACCCCTTCAAATGAGTGGATTCGGCTACTTCAGCCACACTCATTGCTGACAGGGGTATAAAATCGAGCACACAACCATGCAATCTCCATGGACAAACATTGGCAATAGAATGGCCCGTAGCTTCATGAATTGGGTTTCCATGGCCGAGCAGCCACACACAAGCCTAAGATCACCATGCGCAATGTCAAGCGGCGGCTGGAGTGGTGTAAAGCTTGATTCCATTGGACTTTGGAGCAGTGGAAATGTGTTCTCTGGAGTGATAAGTCACGCTTCACCATCTGGCATCCCGACGGACGATCTGGGTTTGGTGGATGCCAGGAGAACGCTACCTGCCTGAATGCATAGTGCCAACTGTAAAGTTTGGTGGAGGAGGAATAGTGGTCTGGGGCTATTTTTTATGGTTTCTGTTAGGCTCCTTAGTTCCAGTGAAGGGAAATCTGAATGCTACAGTATACAATGACATTTTAGACAATTCGGTGCTTCCACCTTTGAGGCAACAGTTTGGGGAAGGCCGTTTCTTGTTTCAGCATGACAATGCCCCCGTGCACAAAGAGAGGTCCATACAGAAATGGTTTGTCAAATTGTGGAAGAACTTGACTGACCTGCACAGAGCCCTGACCTCAACCCCATCGAATACCTTTGGGATGAATTGAAACGCCAACTCTGAGCCAGGCCTAATTGCCCAACATCTGTGCCCAACCTCACTAATGCTCTTATGGCTGAATGGAAGCAAGTCCCCGCAGCAATGTTCCAACATCTAGTGGAAAGCCTTCCCAAGAAGAGTAGAGGCTGTTATAGCAGCAAAGTGCGGACCAGCTCCATATTAATGCCCATGGTTTAGGAATGAGATGTTCGACGAACAGTTGTCCACATACCCCTGGCCATGTACTGTATCATTGTGAGGTCCCTGACAATTCCCAGCCTTAACCTTTTGTATTCATGATAACAGTTGTATATTCTCACCTTGTCGAACAATTAAATGAACAGTGTGCGTCAGGTCGTTGAACAGTCCTGATAGCGCCACACGGCAGTGGTAGAACCCAGAGTCTCCCTCTCCGACGTTGTAGATAATGAGAGAGACATCTCCACTCTGAAGCTTCCCTGGTAACCTGTGTCTGTAGGACCTCCTGTAGGTTACCTCTACTCCATTAGTAGCAATGACTGTGTTCTCACAGCCGAAGAGAGACGGCTGTGCTCCTCTCCCCCAGCACACCTCTGTCAGACCCAGGGTAGCAGTGTCATACCTGCAGGTCAGAGATGCCGTCCTACCTGCAACACCAACCACTGTCTCCGTGACGCCATCACACACTGCAGGCAACAGAAACACCATCGCGGACACGTTAGTGGGACCTCAATAGTGCGCCAGTCTCGGACAAACAGAAGAGTGCGTTAGACATTTCCTTCAAGTTTTTTTGGATTGATTCATTTTACCTGACTGAGGCTAATGGTTTACAGAGATTAAGACAGGCAGGACTTACATGCCAACAGAGAGACTGTGAGAAGGGTATGAAGTGTAGACCGCATTGTCGTTGTGTTCATCGAAACAAGACAGACAATCAGTTTTGTCTCATAGTCTGGCACCGCTTCCCTTTTTTAACTGAATGTATAACAGATGGCTTTAAACAGACTGTGTGTGCCAATCAACCTCGAATCCCACAGCACTTCTCTACCATCGCCCACAAACCTTGCCAGGGATTTCAGCATTCACCCACCAGGGGGAGTAGTGAGACTGTCTTTTATATCTACGGCAACAGGCCAACGCTTCAGAAATCAACATTACTGTGAAACAACGTGTATTAGAGGGATCTTGGAATGGCTGATTTACTACATTTATCTCCATCCCTACAAGTATAACTTGGCAACGCCATAATAACTGTCTTTCATAGTGTCGTTGTGAAGGGATGATTTCCCATGATAACTCTGTGGTTTATATATCTTTAACCTGCAGTTTGTTTCGACACTTATCCAGGAACAAAATCTATCTCCCACTTGACGGCAGAGTTGTAATTTGAACACACACGGAGGAGTGGGAATAGGATATAAAGAAATGTCAGGTATAAATGTTTGGCTTGTGCTTTTCATCTGAGTGATCTTCTCTGAAGATAGTGTGTGTGTGACATATCCCACAGATAGTTGAGACACTGTTCATGGCCATTGTCTAATGTGGCTGATCTACTTTTTCCGGTATGTCCAGACGTTCCATTTGATGATTTAAATAAGAGAGCAGACCTAGAGAAGTTTTTTTTTACATGGGTTGCTTGCCTTGCTGAATGCTCTAGCGCTACACGGAGGTGCTGTCGATGTACACTGAGGCCCAGCGTACCTTCGGTACGCATGCTGTTCCACATTCCAAATTAAGACTGAGCGACTCAGTATATTAGCTATGAATAGATCTGTTGTTACGGAACAGCTGTTTTCCTAGTCACTGAAAAGCAGTAGGACCAGGTCCCTGTTCTGAGAAAGAATTTAAGAGGGGGTTTCAGATGAGTCATGAAAGTTTATGTCTAACTGCACTGGAATTGAGAGCGTAACAATCAGTTGCAAACAGTAAATGTCCCTCTAGTGCCTTATTCATCTCATGTCTCATAGTTTCTGGTGACAGGTGGAACCATGACACTGTACAGCATGGTGCTGTGTAGAACACACTAGTTGTGTTCGAATACTCATGCTAACCCACTAACCATACTATTTGTAATGTAAATTGAGTATGTACTATGATTATTAGTCATAGTATGGATATAGTTAGTATGCCAAAAGTTGCCTTATGTCCTACCACATTTGCCCAAATACTAAGTATACAAGCAGTGGACAATACATCCGTGCTTTTGGGGCCTATAATGAAATTCTTCAGAAAATGAGCGTGGCATAACAACATTTTCAGATTTGGAATAAATTATGGAAAATATGAAGTCCAACGAGAGCAGATACTAATTCATTCCTTCAACTAATTATGACAAATGTTTAAAAAAAGTTAAGCAATGTAATAAAGTATTGACTTTTCAAATGAATTAAGTTACATGTTATGCTGTCTGACAATTTGTTAGCTTCGCTAGCCTTATGCACCGCATAGCATATCATTACAGCAGTTGCTTGTATGTACCGCCGGTATGTTAGCTAGCTACCGTCCTAACGTTGGTTGGCTATTAATATATTGAACTCGCCAGTATATTAACTATATGCTATCTAACTAACTACCCAATGTTTATTGACTTGATTATTCAAGTCATTCTTGGCTTAGCAAGGTGGTATAGTCTTTGTGCGTTCTCAATAGACATTGTTAATGAAGTTGTAAGATGTCAAGCTAGTAACTTGTTAGCTATGCTAACAAGCTAGCAAGAAGTTGCATAGCAACAGCATCAACTTCCGGTAGACAGGCAAAGCGCTAGTACTCTCAACTGAAAGGAGACCGTTTGTTTACATTATACTAAAATGAACTAATAGTATGTAGCATGTACTATACAGTATGTTAGTATGGGTATTCAAACACAGCTACTGTGTACAGAATGGTGCTGTGTAGAACACACTGCATCCAGAATGATGCTGTGTAGAACTGCGTAGAACACACTGTTTACAGAATGGTTCTGTGTAGAACACTCTGTGTGCAGCATGATGCTGCGTAAATGTCTGCTGCCCACCACTGTATGTCATTTCACATTGGGGCTGCCATGTGAACTTCCTCCCTCTATTATGCACATTGAAATTGTATAGGCCATTGTATGCCAAGCAATTATTTTAGGGTTAGCGACCCTACAGTCCGAAGCAGTTTTTGGTTAAAAGAAAATAATCTGTTGCTAAGTATTCTCACGAATAATAAAAGAGACGTGATCATGTCTCAATTTGCAGTGTACAAATTATTATATTATGTTACGGCCCCCCCGACCATCCACTTAGACAAAAATCATCTAGCAGCTGAATCTAGTTTCCTACCCCTGGTCTACAGGTTCTTGGGGGGCACTGAATAGCAAGGGCACCAAACGGGGGGTCATGTTTGTGTTGGTGTCGAGGTAGTTGCTGTCAACAGCTGTGCAGCTGAGAAAAGAGAGCCTATGAGTCTGGTGCGAAAGACTATTATCCTTGATCTCTTGAGCCACTCAATTTTGTTGCAGGAAAAGAGGGGACTTCTATTCTCTGGACAACCTATTGTGACCATTAACCAGAAACATTGAACGGAATTATTGCTCTTGACCATTGCTCTTTGTCAGACTGTGAGACGAGAAGCTCTCTTCACAGGGGAAACATGGTCTAGAAGGGGGATGTTTAGGGAGCACTGCAGTGGTTGCACACTGCACAGGCTGTGTGAGCATGAGTCAGGTGTACTCATTCTTCGATTGCAGTGAGACTACTGAGACCGAGAACCTCTTTTAGCGAAGCCACTGATGCATCCCATTTATTTAATTAAAAGTTAGTGAGGGAGAACTCTGATGCACCCGTGTCTTTTTCAACTCTTTGAAAAACGGTGAGGTCGAGATAAAGGCAGTGTGGACTTAATGATGTGGTTATGTCATTGTGTTGAGGATGACTCTGCAGAAGAGAGGGTTAAAGGGACAAAGCCCTGGAGCAGACCCAGTAGATATCTCCCTGATCTGCTCTTGTCATTCCCTTCACTTTTCGCTTTTATCTTGGTTCAGCAGTAAGCATCACAGAAACCCTGAGTCAGCGGCTATGGGGCTCGAACTAAGGTCACTTCCTGAGTGGCCATCACGTAGAGACGGGCAGTAAACAATGACATTCATTAAGATGAATCACAATTACACGCCTAATTACGCGCACATCATACACACAATACAGTACACAGGCACGCACATACAACAAGCATGCACAAAACACACATGCGGTCACGCTTTCTCTCTCAACAACACACAATATTGAAGTACCACACAGAACTTGACTAGGTTATCTCGAAATTGATCTGTATTAGCAGTGTAACCTAATGAAGAAGACCAAAGGAGCAGATGATGTGTCAGAGTTTGATCCGGACAGAGGAACAGTGTGTTTAATACCATAACAATGTTTCACACTTCCATCTTGGAGGTTGTAACCGTCAGAAGGACACATTGCTACACAAGCAGAGCTTTATTTAATTTTTTGACAGTCCGGTTACAAAACTACTTTCTCAGCGTCATTTGACCCATAAGAAGTTCACTAATCTGATTACATTCCTGGGTAACAAAATAAGAAATAAAGGCCTAGCCTTTTCGCTCTTATTTTTGTCTCTTCCCATCTCTATCTCATTGGCTAATTCAATCATTTGTCCAAGACGATTTTGTTTGTTCCCCTTGTTTTTTTGTTTTATTACAGAGTTGCGTACTTGTGACTTTTCTTCTGATAATTCCACTTATCATGCCAGTAAAATGGACCGCTGATATCCTTCCTGGTAGTGTACAATTAGTACTACCATACATCTACCGTATTGATGGATTCTGTAACTAATAGCCGTATATACTGTTGGTTCAGTCAAGTACAGTAAAATATGTGAATTAGGAGGTGGTTGAGTGATTTGAGGTTATGGCCACATGTTGATGAGGGTTTAGAGGGGGCGCTGTATCCTCATACTTGATGAGGAGGAAGACTTCCACCAACTTCCTCTTCCAATTAGTCTTATTCTCTAAGGGCAATATTGCTCTGAGGCCAAAAGCAGGACTGATCTACGGTGCAATTTATAACACTTCCATTCTGGAAAAAAGAACAATGCTGTTTTTTGTTTGAAAATGTGCTATACCGTAAACCTAGTAAACCACTTTTCTAGTAGCTTGCTGTGTTTTATAGTGTTAAAGGAAAGAAATAATTCAAATAACTATTGTGCTGAGGTGTAAAGGTATTGAATCATATAACACTTGTAATGCAGCAAGTCTTATATTCAAAACCTTTAATTGTGCATTCATTTAGTTTGGAGACATCTTTCACCCCACAGCCATTGATCCAACATATATGTTTACTGTGAAATACCATGAGAACATTGGTTTAATCAGCAAAACACAACATCATGATATCTTCTCAATTCCTTTGTTGTAACAACCAATTCATCCAATAGCCCAAAAAAATCAAATAACATTTCAAAATGGCCCTTTAAATGTAATATGCTACAGTACTGTAAACTAACCTGTACCCCTGCACATTGACTCGGTACCGGTACATCTGTATATAGCCTCGGTATTGTTATTTTATTGTGTTTCTTTTTATTTTATTCTTTACTTCTTTATTTAGTAAATTATTTTCTTAACTCTATTTCTTGAACTGTATTGTTGGTTAAGTGCTTGTAAGTAAGCATTTCACAAGAGGACATACCTAAACCAAACAAAAAGCAAATGTACTTATAATGAGTTTATAGATTATAGATAGATTCAAGTATTTTAGTACAAGAAATACATTGACCACTTTCCACAGAACTGCTGCACAAGATTGTCTCAACCAAATCAGCCGATCAATATTTCAATGGTTTATACTCGGCAGGCAATTTCAGTTTATATGTGAGTAGTCAGGGACAAAGCAGCGACATGGGTCTCTCTGAAACCTTGTGTCTGATCTCCAGACAGAGGTAAATGTAATAGTAAGGCTAATGAGTGTCATAGGTCTGAGCAGGCTACCTCAGGATCATGTGTACATTGGAACAGGCTCTATTGAGCCTAACCCTTTTGTTTTTCTCCACAAACCAACCATGTTCATCTCCAGTAATAGATTCATCCATTCAGATCTGCAGAACACATCTTCACTTTTGCCTGCGGTGGTAGATTCATAGGAGCACCAGTTGTCAAAGAGTTTTGTCAAGTACAATTTGTTCTTTAACCAAAATATATTATCAAAGCAAGTTTTTAAAAACAAATCTGTCAGGTTGTCCACCAGCAAGATGCTAATATAAAGTTTAATATCAACAGTTATATTCCATAGCGAGATAACAGACAGAACAAATAAAATATTAATTCTCGAGTTGATTTGAGGAAACAGTTTGGTTTTTGTATTTTTTCTTAAAAGCCAATTTTCCAGGATGTTCTTTTCAATGGCCTTAAACATTTTGTATTCCTGGGACCTGACACGTACATGCATTCATTAATTCTGCTGTCCTTAGAATCAGCCCCTACTGAGTTTAGCCTAAAGGGAATGCGATGGAAGGAGGGATATTTCATTGATTTCTCTACAAAAGGCCTGATAGACAGTGGCGTGCACTCATGCATGCCAAGGGAAGCCAGGTTTCCCCAAAAAACAATTGATATTTTGTCTATCTGTGTTTTCATCATGTTCCTTCAATTCGCAAGAGGCTGGATGTATCTCGCCGGAAAAAGCATCTAAGCGAGCGAAACAGTGCCCATCTGTCTCTGTATGTGTAGGCCATCTATTTGATGCAATCTGGTCATAAAGAGTATGGACATTGTTACCGCCCATAGCATTGAAAGTCAACGAGCATTCAGCCTCCCTTTGATGAAAACAGTTTAAATAATAGCCAATCAGGGTTGAGAGCAGATCCCCCACCAGCTGCAACCTGTTCCATAATCAAGACCTGTACAAATACTCAGTCCTGCCACTTCCACACTGCCAGAACGTAATCTCTGCCCAGTCAGTCCATGGTTCTAGTATGTTCCTGTTGTGCCTGTTTTCCCTTGCCTGACGCTGTTTTCCTCTCCGCTACAGTTCTGCGCGATCTGACTCTGGTCCCTGTCTCCAGTCAGACTTCTGATCAGTCCTGCTACTCTGTCCTGGATTCCCCTCCGGACCTGCTTACCCTGTCCCCACACCTCTCGCTCCTGCCTCAGCCTCCGCACCTGGTTTCCAACAACCCGCCTGAGCTTCACCTGCGCGATCTGACTCTGGTCCCTGTCTCCAGTCAGACTTCTGATCAGTCCTGCTACTCTGTCCTGGATTCCCCAATCTACGCGCCCTTGGATTCCCCTCCGGACCTGCGTACCCTGTCCCCACACCTCTCGCTCCAGCCTCAGCCTCCGCACCTGGTTTCCAACAACACGCCTGAGCTTCACCTGGCCTGCACTCAATCTTCCCCCCGTGTTCAAATTAATACCTTGGTTACCCGACAGGATGCTCTTGATTGTGCATCTGTAAAGGTTTGTGAGTGTTTTCGGTGACAAGCCAAATTTCTTCAGCCTCCTGAGGTTGCTTCTTCACCACACTGTCTGTGTGGGTGGACCATTGCAGTATGTCCGTGATGTGTACGCCGGGGAACTTAAAACTTTCCACCTTCTCCACTGCTGTCCCATCAATGTTGATAGGGGGGTGCTACCTCTGCGGTTTCCTGAAGTCCACGATCATCTCCTATGTTTTGTTGACGTTGAGTGTGAGGTTATTTTCCTGACACCACACTCCGAGGGCCCTCACCTCCCTCTCATCATTGATGGTAATCAAGCCTACCACTGTATTGTTGTCTGCAAACTTGATGATTGAGTTGTTAGGCTGCATGGCCACGCAGTCATGGGTGAACAGGGAGTACAGGAGAGGGCTCAGAACACACCCTTGTGGGGCCCCAGTGTTGAGGATCAGCGGGGTGGAGGTGTTGTTTCCTACCTTCACCACCTGGGGGAGGCCCGTCAGGAAGTACAAGACCCAGTTGCACAGGGCGGGGTTCAGACACAGGGCCTCGAGCTTAATGATGAGTTTGGAGGGTACTATGGTGTTAAATGCTGAGCAGTAATCGATGAACATTATTCTTAGATAGGTATTTCTCTTGTCCAGATGCGTTAGGGCAGTGTGCAGTGTGATTGTGATTGCGTAGTCTGTGGACCTATTAAGCAAATTGGAGTGGGTCTAGGGTGTCAGGTAAGGTGGAGGTGATATGATCCTTGACTAGTCTCTCAAAGCATGATGATGGAGGTAATTTAGCTCAGTTACCTTAGCTTTCTTGTGAACAGGAACAATGGTGGCCCTCTTGAAGCATGTGGGAACAGCAGACTGGGACAGGGATTGATTGAATATGTTCGTAAACACACCAGCCAGCTGGTCTGCACATGCTCTGAGGACACGGCTAGGGATGCCATCTGGGCCGGCAGCCTTGCGGGGGTTAACGCGTTTAAATGTTTTACTCACGTTGGCAGTGGTAAAGGAGAGCCCGCAGGTTTTGGTAGCAGGCAGTGTGAGTGGCACTGTATTGTTCTCAAAGCGAGCAAAGAAGTTGTTTAATTTGTTTGGGAGCAAGACGTCAGTTTCCGCGATGAGGCTGGTTTTCTTTTCGTAATACGTGATTGACTGTAGACCCTGCCACATACGTCTCGTGTCTGAGCCTTTGAATTGTGACTCTACTTTGTCCCTATACTGACACTTAGCTTGTTTGATTGCCTTGCGAAGGGAATAACTCCACTGTTTGTATTCGGTCAAACAGTCAAGGGGTATTCAGACCCCTTGACTTTTTCTACATTTTGTTATATTACAGCCTTATTTTAGTCAATTTAATAAAATAATTTAAAAAATGAAATATCACATTTACATAAGTATTCAGACCCTTTACGCAGGGAGACCTGCGACGAAGTCCAGAGATATGTGACCAGGGATGAAGCGGGAGTAACTTCCGGGCAGCCTCTCTCCCGGACAACAAAGAATCTAAAACCTTTTTCACCTCAGCCACGAAATCCTCCAGACTAAATCACATGGCAGATTGTTATTCCCACACGACCGTAGCCCAGATGAGGGCCATCCTGGACATCAGCATTATGAAGTATTCTATCCTCGAGCTCCGAGGGAAAGGACGAGGGCTGCAGCTCAAAGATGAGGGAACACTGCGAGAGCAATGCATTCCGGAGAAGGTAAGCGGGGTTCTCGGGAAGCTGGGGTGGCTTGAAGAGACATGCTGCCGACAGCGGGGTTACTGAGGAGCTGGGAGGTTACTGTTGTGGCTGGATGCCTAACAATGTATTTAAGGCATGGTCTGGTAGGCTTGACGAGACAAGACGAACTGGCAACAGACAAACAGAAAATGCAGGTATAAATGGGGAAAATGGGCGACACCTGGATGGGGGTGGAGACGAGCACAAGACAGGTGAAATAGATCAAGGTGTGATAGTTATATCTACAGCAGCTTTATTTGGACTGATCCTTTCAACACCATACTTCAAAATCTTAGCTTAGTTTGCAGTCATCATCATGAATCAAGTCAACAATCTAATGGCAAATCCTTTTTAATCCTTGTCATATGAAGAGAAATAACTAAGAGAAATTATAAATAAAAATGCATCGGTGCCATTGTACATAATACATTTTACACAACAAGTTGGAAATCGCAAATTCAACAATAATTGGTTTGGAAGGAATCAGTGGCTAACTGCAAGCATTGCAATGCAATCACTAACCTGATATTGTAACGGCCGCTGTCGGTGGAAGAAGGTGAGGACCAAGGTGCAGCGTGGTATGTGTCCATATTTATTAAATGAACAGGGAAATAACAAAATAACAAAGAGAAATGACCGAAAACAGTTCTGGCTGGTGCAGACACACAACAGAAAACAGAAAACAATCACCCACGAAACACAATAGAAAACAGGCTACCTAAATATGGTTCTCAATCAGGGACAACGATTGACAGCTGCCTCTGATTGAGAACCATACCAGGCCAAACACATAAATAGCAAATCATAGAAAAACTAACATAGACAACCTACCCAACTCACGCCCTGACCATACTAAAACAAAGACATAATAAAATAACTAAGGTCAGAACGTGACAGATATTCAGTGGAGTGGGTGTGTGTTCCCAATTCTGGGTTTAACGGTCTCTTTTCCAAGTTCGAAAATATTAGCATTCAGCATTTACTTCTGCCGTGCTCAGAACAACTGGAAACTCAGAACTGGGAAATTTGTTTTCATTGAGTTCAAAACAACTGGGGACTCTGGGTAAAGAACGAGCTCCGACTGGGAAAATGAGTTTTGAACGGTCATCCAACTCGGAATTGCAAGTCGGGAACCCCTTCCTAGAGCTCTGACCTGAAGATCACTGATGTTATCATGATTCCACCTTGTTTTTTTCTGAGTTCCCAGTTGTCTTGAAAGTACCATAAATCCAGAGAATGCCAGACTTTGATGGCAAAGTTTGATGACAAAATTTGCCCATGAAGGACCACCTTTCTGTTCAAGTGAGCACAGCACAACAAGGTGAGTCCGAAAATGTCTTGTACGCTGCTGCATAAATTATGTAATATGCCAAGGAGATATGTGTACTGTAGCTAAGAAAGTAATACTAAGTGCATGTTGTGTAGTAAGATATTAGTAGCCAACGTGCCTCCCCCTAATAGTTTGGTCCTGTTTCCCTCCTAATTTTCCCTACTGTTCTGATTTGGTGCTGCACATGTAGCCTGTAGCCTGTTTTAGAGAAATGCAATCATTGAGCTTTCATTGTCTGCTTATATTCCCCCTTTATTTATCCTACTTTTCTGACTTGGTGTACAAGGAGAATACGCTAAGAACAGCCCATGTTCTGAATTCTGTTCGCTGTATACTTCAAAAGTGCTGAACAAATAGTTATGTTGACTACGTCCATCCTAGCTCGCTCATTAATGTCTTAATCGAAATTACCGATTGCCTCTTATATGCTCATTTCCCCTTATGCCATGGTTTGTACAGCTCAATTTTCAGTAGAAACCACATTTGTTTAATAAACCAATTAGGCACATTTGGGCAGTCTTGATACAACATTTTGAACAGAAATGCAATGGTTAATTGAATCAGTGTAAAACTTTGTACATACACTGCTGCCATATAGTGGCCAAAATCTAAATTGCGCCTATGCTGGAATAATATATTATGGCCTTTCGCAAAGATAATGGTACAAAGAAAATACAAAAAAATATGTTTGTTTTTTCTCTGTATTATCTTTTACCAGCTCTAATGTGTTATATTCTCCTACATTAATTTCACATTTTCACAAACTTCAAAGTTTTCCGCTTCAAATGGTTTTCAAGAATAAGCATATGCTTGCTTCAGGTCCTGAGCTACTGGCAGTTCGATTTTTATTTAACCTTTATTTAACTAGGCGAGTCAGTAAAGAACTAATTCTCTTTTACAATGACAGCCTACTGGGGAACAATGGGTTAACTGCCTTGTTCAGGGGCAGAACAAAAGATTTTTACCTTGTTAGCTCAGAGATTTGATCCAGCAACCTTTCAGCTACTGGCCCAACGTTCTAACAACTATGCTACTTGTGGCCCAAGATTTGGTTATGTCATTTTAGGTGAAAACTGTAAATGAGGCTGAACGAACTGCCAGACAAGGCTCCACTGATATCCAGGTGTAGCAGTGGTAAGGTGTTGGGACAGCTTTATGTAGGCCCTAACAGTGTTTGGGCACAGTTTGTCACCGTTATGGTGCAATTAATGTGTTGTGTTGTGTTGTGTAGTGGGTTTGTTGGCATGCATCTAAAAATAATAATAAGTATTTTGCCCCACCAAGATTTACAGGCTAAAATCTCCACTGATGAAGCCCAAAACAAGCTTTAGTGGAACTTCTAGTTTCCTTTCCGAGCGTAAAGGCTTTGATTTATTCCGCTCCCTTATATCAAGACGTACAGTACTAACGAACGATATTCTGACAATTAATGGCAAAAAAAAAAATACTTTTCAGCAGCAGTGCCCTAGCTACCCTGTCCCTGGTCTGATGAAATGGCTAGTCATAACTCATTCACCTGGAACCAACAGTGCTACCTGAACGTGGAGTCACCTCCTCATCAAGAGAACACAAGGGGTATAAGGAGCAGTCTGTCAGTCACCCTGCCCTGGCTGGCTGGCTGGCTGTCTATTGTGGCTCCGTGCTTCTGGCAGAGAGAGCATGCTCTCTTCACACTGGAGCAGTTCCCTTAATACACATTGCCTTTTACTGAGAGTGGAAGCCACAGTGGAAAACTACTCAGGGTAATAACAGAGGGATTAACAGTAAATGAACACATGCAGTGCTGACCACTGAATGTAATCATCACCATGGAAACAACATTACTTCCTTAATGTTGCATTATTCATGTCTGTCCAGGTAACTCAGATTTCTGCATAGACCATGCATTTATGTCAATGTGAGTTTGGTTTCCGCCCATTTTTAAAAAGCCTTTATGGTACCTTAAAATCACATTTATCTCTCAAACCCATCTTGCTGTCCATGTTGTTTAAGTTTTATATTGTGAAGAAAGGTGATTACCGTACTTGGCATTCACTTTTTCTGGTATTGAGTTGACCTTGTGTAATAGTGACGTTACTTCAGCTTCACACCACAGATTAGTGACCTTACCTGGAAGTGATGTAATAAAACATTCCCCGGAGACAGAGTGGCAATTCCAGCCTTCGCTGCCCACCGGCCCTTCAGCCCACCACCGTGGGTTTGGTGTATCTTGGAGTTTATTTATGGGGCCTGTTTTACAGGTCTATATGATTTGCTGCAACTGGTTGCTGCTGATGTGTTTGTTCTCTCTGTGTGTTGAGCCTGCTCTTTTCCAGCCTTACGGGGCTCTCTCCCACTGAGCTCCATGGCATTCATCATCCCAGACAGTGTCACTGCTGTAAAAGTCTATCTCTGGCCGTGTCACATGTGACTCATCTGAGCTCATGGGCAGGGATGACATCCCATCACCCCCTCTGCGATTTATCCCCTTCCCATTGAGACACCAGATTGAACACCTGGGAAATGAGCTGGAGTCTGGGCGAAATGTTTTGGAATCCTGCTCTCAGGGTACCAGCCCCCATGTCGTGTCTGCTGCTGTGGACAGCTGCCGTGAAGCGTTGCATGGGCACCGATCACTAGGCATACCTCACCCGTGTTATAGGCATACCTCACCCGTGTTATAAAATGAACCTCATAACAGGAAAACCACATTTGTTAAAACAGCCAGCTTCAGTCAGCTGATTCTAGCCATCCCTTCTGGTTAGTTCTAGTCGGCAGATTAGTCTACCATTCAGTGGACCCCCACTTTATTAGTGTCTTATTGGTCAAAGTCACGCCAAATACTCATCACCATACCACATTCTCAGTTATCTTAACCATGAGTGGTCAGATGTGTGTGTGTGTGTGTGTGTGTGTGATGTGTGTGTGAATGTGGACATCTTCTTCCATTTAATTAACTCCCCTTAACCTGGACATCCGCCTCATTGGTTATCCGTGCAGTTGGTCCTTTTCATGGTAGGAATGTAAGACAAAACATCCAAAGAAAAGTATCATTACATGAACTTTTCAGAGTGCTGGTACTGTGTTCAGCTGTTAGAAATGAATCATACCAAGTTTCTAATTTGAGTCCCATAGCTGGCATGGCCAGCAGCAGTATCAATCTCTAGCCAGAGAAAGGACAACAATTATAACAATAAGGGCCATCCCTTTGCATTTTGTTAACACCTTCTGTTTGAAGATTTATTATCAATAATTGAGGTCCCTAAAATGGATCAAAACAAATCAAATTTGATTTGTTACATGCGCCGGAAAAAAACAGGTGTAGACCTTACAGTGAAAGAAAAGCAGAACCTGACATTAGCTAGAACAGTATGTTTAGTTACACCTTATGAATAGACATTGCCTGAGTCTTAATTCAAAATATTGATATTTATATATAACATATTTTTTGTTATTATATGGTGGGGGTTGACTTTTATATAGTCTAACCTTCACATCTAGGATGATACCTTTGTGAGTCACAACACCCCAGACAGCAATGAATCACCCTTCAGAAAGTCCTGGACTGGAAACCATATCTACGATCAGAGGGTTAGAAAATAGAATTTACTGTCAAAACATATTTTGCCTGATCCACTCATAAATTACATAAATGGATGCTGGAGCAAAGTCAAAAATAGTAGCCTTGGATAGATATTGTCTTTGTTTTCCTAGTCTCATATTTCCCTGGGTCACCAATCCTCTGATATGTACTGGACTTTTATAAATTGTTCTCTCCATAATGTCAGTGTTTTACTGATGTCATCTCACATGTAAGGTGCCACTGAAAACTAAATATTCATTTAAAAAAAGTGAAGACTTAAACAATCTGTAATAACACAATAAGGTTAGACACATCCATTCAGGAATTTAAAGTTGCTATGGTAATCATAACTAGCTATGCTGTGATCGGTTCGATCCTATAATAATTGTCAACTACTGTGTATTCCAGGGACCTTTACCCACGATGAAGACACCATCTCTTGGAAGGGGCATGCTGTGTTGCCATAGAGATTATTCAGGGTTACCCTGGGGGTCAGGTGTGGGGCTACACCAATGCCATGATTACTGTATATATGTGATAACCTTTGTATGCTTGCAATGTGCAATGATGGGTACATGGAGATGTACTGCTTTAGTTCTCAGGCTGAGAATTGCCTGCACCTGCTGATAGCCACACAGGCTCAAGGCCGAGATAGCAGAGTGAGAAACCACAGTCTAGACATGTTTTTCTCATCTTAGATACTTTATAAGTAATCCAATGCAACAATGACTACTGAGGTATACTGTACGTGAAACTCTGTCTGCAATTGCATTTTATTACTAAAGAGTTTTATACCAAGGTTCCTGTGTCTGTGTCATCTATCTGGAAGACTGATTGTTAAAGGAAACTTACATCACCCCATGCAAAGGACCACCCAACAAGATGACAGGTGACATCAGCCTTGGGATCACCAACCCCCATTACAGGCCTTCTGGTGGTGGATGTTAGCCTTGTGAGATAGATAAGCAGCCTACAGTATGCTTCTCATAATGCTCTCAGTTGAGCAGAAGCTTTCGGTATGGGGCTCAAAACATTTCAGTCCTGAACCTTTAATGGGCCTGTCCCAAACATCCAACCTATTCGTCGGAAATAAAACATTGATGGAAACAGCTAAATTGTCGATAAATATTCCAGATGTCAATCAAATAAAATATACTAGACAAGATGGAATCTTTTTCTGTCAGTAAAATTAATTATGCAAGAAATGGCAGTGGAAACCTCTTTATGCACAAATATTTACATCATAACCATCATATCGAAGTAAAATTGGAGACGCGCGATGACATGTGTGGTCCTTTCACTATGACTCGGGAAAGCATGCAGTTTATTAGGCTACAAAGTAAATACATTGTGATGTACTTCACAGGGTGTTGAAAGTGCACGGTGATGAGCTTTCCAATAAATATCAAGGGTCTTATTCTGGTGACATGATGATCGATGCTTGGCTGCCGATTGACAAATAAAAATAATGTAGCTCTTTTCTCCATAATAATCTCATCGTGTAGGTAGCCTATACCCGCACTGTATCTGCGAGCTGTTAGCTAGAACGCAAGTGTCAAGACCAGTGTGCACATTCGCTATATAACGCAACATTCTTTCGGACAAAACAAATCTTGTATTTTTTTATTCAGGACATGAGAATTTAACGGCAAAATCTATTTTTATGTGCATTATGTCATCACGCACAGCTTTTTATCCGCAATTCAATTTGATGGAACAGATCTCTGGTTGGAAAATTCGCATATTGCTTTTATGTGGATTTTACAATTGTCGCACTAAAATCTGTCAACAATTGGATGGAAAACCTTTTTTTTTTCCCGGTAACACCGTCTGCAGTTCCGGCTCTTGTCATTGCCAATTTGACTAGACTACAGCGGTCAATTTGCATTACAATAGTGAATTACATGTCTTTGATGTTTTCTATTTTGGATAGACTTGATCACTATTGAATCCTCGACTGATATGAAATAGTAGAGTTTCTGGGAAGCAGTATTTAAACCAGTGATTAAACGAAACATGATACCTGAGGTGTGTTCAACAAACTCTGTTTGAAAAAAACACAGTTAGCTGCTAACGATTAAGAGCACATTCCTTGTTGATCTCACCTCAGATCATCTGACAATATCACTAACCTTTTTCGGTGTCTTGATTGATACCAATTAACTTTTTTTGCCATGAATTGGAACAGTGCCTCACTTCCCCAGAAATATTAAAACATTTTTGTTATAGATTATAAAACTATATGAATAGTTTTAATTGCTTTCACAAAACCGCCAAGCCTGATCTGAATTGCCTTGACTAGAGTGGTGCATTGTACAGTGCACCAATGAATCCCCACCTGCACCGTGTGCCCTGTGTACCCAGCCTCTCACCTAGTCAGACTGCTCTCTGTTACCTGGCCCTGCTCCAGCTCCCTGAGTAGTCCAATCAAAAAAGCCAGATAGGAATGTATCTGAATCTAACAGCAGGACTGAAGGTTATCACCCTTTTATTCGTTATGTTTTTCTTTACTCTTCTTTCAAGATATCATCAAATTATTCCTACACACCTGCAAGGATCAACTTCAGATGTGTGAGTGCTTTTCCTATGTCGGTGTTATCTAAAGTCTGTCATTTAGATCACCTCAGTGAGACTCGGTCCAATCCACAGGCTTTATTATCAACTGAAGTTAACACCAGGTGTCTCTTCTATGCAAAACCTCTTTCTTTACTAATGATTTCTTTATATCAATACGTATGTATGTCCTAACATTGTTGATGCTGTTGGAGAATGGCAGGTGTGTGAGGGGAGCAGTGAGCGAGTCCGGCTGTCCATGAAGATGAATCTCCAACAATTAGGACTTTTTACCAACTGATGAAAGTGAATTAGACCGTGTGGGAGGAGCATGTGAGTGAGTATACAGCTGAGAGTGCTGATTCAGTTACCCCCCTCTCCCCCCTCATCCCCCAGTCTCCTCGCTCTTGTACTATGCTGCTGTGACACTGCAGGATGCAGCATTTATCTGCAAAGCCCCAAATTAGATAAAGGAGTTCAATACACCAGGGGGCAGCCACCATCACCACCCCCATAACACGCACCTGCACCTCTAATGAAGATATTTTCTTCAACAGCGTGCCAAATGAATTCATGTCGGATTCCAAACAACGCTAGGTTGACACTAATGTTTTCCTCCCCCTCTCTCCTTTTCCTTGATCAGCTAATCAGATTAAGGTGCTATTTTAGCTAAGGGAAAATAGCTGATTAAGATTTGAATGTTGCAGAGGTTCTTGAGCACACATGACTGATGTGTTGGAGCACTAGAGGGTATTAACGGCCCAGTTCATCCGTTGATCAAAACCGATGACCGCTGTGAGAGAGTGTTACGTCATGTACACAGCGGCATCATTTTCAAATCAATGTGAGTCGGTCAGACGTGATGCTTTTTATTGGACTCTTAGGCAGTTGCAAGGATCCAGTTTATAAACTTACTCCCAGACTGAGAAGAATGCTTCGTGTCCAGGAATAGGCTTCATAGTGTTGTTTATCCAACTTCCCCATAGTGTTTGAGACAGATCGTAACACAACTTAATAAGGCTGGGATAGAACAGTTGCTTAGAGCTTACTTTTGTCTCCTCAATAGCAATGACATATGTTCCTAAATTGTCAAAACTGTGAGGACAGACGCTGGAAGACGAGAAGCAAGTACAGTGAGTGAATATGTAATAAATGACGGACATGAAACAAGACAAGGACAGCGTCTGGACAGGGGGAACAAAACAACATTAATGCAGACGCAGGGAAGAAACTGAGGAAGTGACAGATATAGGGGAGGCAATCAATAAAGTAATAGAGTCCAGGTGAGTCCCATGAAGCGTTGATGAGCGTAACGATGGTGACAGGTGTGCGTAATGATGGGCCACCTGGCGCCAGAGAGGGGAGGCGGGAGCAGGCGTGACAAATACTGCAATGAAAATGGACTACGCCAGACTGTGTGTATCTTTGATTTGTGTACTCAAATGTTGTTTTTATTAGGATGCTGAGATTAGCCATTATTCCTATGAAGTCAAAATCCACTGCTGGCTGTTTCCAGCTGTCAATTCATGTCTCATCCTTCATTAGTTTGTTACCTTCCCTTCCCTTCCCTGTGTTGATGCTGAAAACAGATAAAGCTGTGAAAGTCTCGCTCAAATAAACAGCACTTTTTAAGAGATTAGTTTACCAAAACCTTAACCCACAGCCAGGTCAGTGATGTTCAATCTCTAGGTGGTTGTGATTGTTAAACACCTGTAAATCTAAGCAGTTGGGGGGAGGGGGTTCTAAGCTATCATTGGAATTGTTTTAAGATGGTCATGCTCTGGATCATTTAGCTATTTGATTTTGAATTTTTGGACCCCTTTAGGTCAATTTTTTTAAATAATGTTTTGGGGGAATACAATATTGAATTTGGCCTTTTCTACTATAGCCCAGAAAAACGCATTGAATGACACATTCATAAATGGCAAGAAAGACAGTGAAGAAAAATTATAATAAGAAACAAGTATTTAGCTCTGCTACCTTTCACCGCATATGCAGAAGTGCAACATTGGCAGATGTGGTGGATTGAGATGCAACCAATGCAAAAAAAACATATCTCTAGTTTAAACTGACGGATTTGGGGATTTTTTTATAATGTTACTTAACTTTCTGACTGATATCTTGAGATGTTTCTTCAATATATCCACATAATTTTCCAGCCTCATGATGCCATCTATTTTGTGAAGTACACCAGTCCCTCCTGCAGCAAAGCACAAACCCACAACATGATGCTGCTTCACGGTTGGGATGGTGTTCTTCGGCTTGCAAGCCTCCCCCTTTTACCTCCAAACATAACGATGGTCATTATGGCCAAACAGTTCTATTTTTGTTTCATTAGACCAGAGGACATTTCTCCAAAAAGTACGATCTTTGTCCCCATGTGCAGTTGCAAACCGTAGTCTGGCTTTTTTATGGCGGTTTTGGAGCAGTGTATTCTTCCTTTCTGAGCGGCCTGAATGCATATCTGTATTCCCAGTCATGTGGAATCCATAGATTAGTTCCTAATTCATTCATTTCAAATGACTGATTTCCTCATATGTAACAGTAAAATATTTGAAATTGTTGCATGTTGCATTTATATTTTTGTTCAGTATAGGGGTTAAAATACTATATCCATTATTCTGTGGGCATTTTCACAGGTATTATTATTGCATCAACTTTATGTATCAAAGAAATTGACATTGGGACACCTTATTTGAGGTTTAAAAATCTATATTTTATAGACTCAACAACCAAAACACAATGTTGATAAATTAAGTTTTACACGCAGGGTTGTTTCCTTCCACACAAGAGACAACCATGTAATCTAGTATGTCCAAAGAGCTCAAGGGCCCTTGGATGGGCTGCCCCTCCCCATCTCCCAGATGAATGCCAAGGAACATTTATTTGTGGACATGATAAACTGCAAACTCATCCGAAAAATGTTAACAGAGCTACTGAATTTTCACCAGTGATACATGAATAATGCCATACGAATAGAACTTAATTCCCTTAGGGGGAAAGCTAGTGTGGAACTCCCTGCATGTCTGGGAAGGAATTCCAGAAGCCTTTCACCATCTCTGTCTTTTATTATTTTTGTATTTATATATTTTGTATTTTTTTAGGGGGTGGATCAGCTTTAATATTGCGTATAGATTGTTGCTTCCTTCAATGTAATTGTCTGCATCATTTCCAATCCCCCATATATTTTTGGGCCAGTCTCCCTCCAGTCCGGATCTGCCAGAGTCTCCCTCCAGTCCGGATCCGCCAGAATCTACCTCCAATCCAGAGGTACCACTCACTCCAGACTCGACCATCAGTCCAGTGGCGTCCTCTAGTCCGTGGTCGGCGGTGAGGGTTCCCGCTCCAGAGACATTAAGTAAGTGTGAAGTGGAGCGGGGTTCACGTCCTGAGACAGAACCGCCACCTCGGAGTCATGCCCACCCACACCCTACCATATAGGTTTAGGTGTGCGGCCGGGAGTCCACATCTTTGGGGGTGTGGGGTACTGTCACGCCCTGATCTTAGTATTCTTTGTTTTCTTTATTGTTTTGGTTAGGTCAGGGTGTGACATGGGTGATGTATGTGTTTTGTACTGCCTAGGGGTTTTGTAGGTTTATGGGTTCGTTTACTACCTAGGTGTTTATGTATGTCTATTGTTGCCTAGATTGGTTCTCAATTAGAGGCAGCTGTTTATTGTTGTCTCTAATTGGGAACAAAATTTAGGCAGCCATCTTCTTTGAGTATTTCGTTGGTTATTATCTATGTCTATGTCTAGTTGCCTGTGTCTGTACATTTAGATTATATAGCGTCACGTTCGTTTGTTATTTTGTATAGTTTGTTTAGTGTCTATCTTTATTAAAAGTAACATGTATTCATATCACGCTGCGCCTTGGTCTCCTCACTACGACGATCATGACACTATTGGTTGCAAGATTTTTGTATAATAATTTAAATAGAAAAATTCTAAGTTTTGAATCTGGTGTCGTTTTGCGTGTCATTTCATAAACCATGTGCCATGGAATCATTACATCAAAAATCTCTTCCCAACTATTTTGCAATTTATATGGCACAGCTGTCCATTTTTTGGTCTTTAAATGAAACTGGTATATATTTTTGTTTACCACAATTTTCTTTAACCAATTTTGGTCTTTAATGCAGACAGATAAGTTCCTTCCACTCCCTTCCACTTGCCTCTTCCATTTTTGTGGTAATGCTGCAATTAGTTGGTTGTTATTTTGAGTAGAACATGTCTGTGTTAACTGCATGTGTGACATAAATCTACCGCTCCTATTTATGATATCATTTACAAAGATTATACCTTTTTTATCAATTAGTATATTTGAGTTTAACCACAATATTTGTTGTATTATTTGCTCTGTCTTTTCTGGTGGATTAAACTGAAATTGCAACCAACTTGTTTAAAAAAATAACGATATATCGTAGATTATTTCATTTTCAAATAACCAAAAGTGAGCGGTTGTAATCTGAATAAAGTGAAAAAGGTCACTCATGAACATGGGGTGAGACATTCTTACTAATTTACTAGAGAACTATTTCGGATTTAAGTATAACTTTTGTATGACTGATGCCTTTTCATGAGAGGTCGATTGCTTTAATATTTAATCATTTCTGCCCTCCTAATTCATATTCGTTATATAAATAGGCCCTTTTAATGTTGTATGGCTTGCCATTCCAAATCAATTTGAATATTTTTTGCTCACAATTTAAAAAGCAGGTTGCTAGGTGTAGGCAAAACCATAAGCAAATAGGTAAACTGTGATATGACAAAATAGTACATCAGGGTGATATTTTCACAAATATACAGGTATTTCCCTTTCCATGGTATCAAGATTTTATCTATTTTTGCTAACTTTCTATTAAAATGTATCGGAGTGATCATTTATTTATTTTGGAATATGTATACCGAGAATGTCCACATCCTCGTCAAACCATTTTAATGGTAAACTACACGTTAATGTAAAAATTTAATTTTTTGGTGATCCAATACGTATCATAATTTGGTTTTAATCTAGAGGTTAGAAAAAGTATCTAGATCCTCTGAGGCTGTGGAGGGATTCGAATTGTGGTTTTAAAAGAAAACATGAATCATCAGCGTACAATGACACCTTTGTTTTTAAGCCATAGATTTCAAATATTTTAATATTGTTGGATCTAATTTTAACAGCTAACATTTCGATGGCAGTAATAAATAGATATGCCGATAGTGGACAACCTTGTTTTACTCCTCTTGACAGTTTAAAACTTTCTGAGATGGAGCCATTATTTACTATTGTACACCTAGGATGACTATACATAACTTCAACCCATTTTATAAGAGATTCTCCAAAATTTAAATATTCCAGGCATTTATATATAAACTCCAGTTGTACTATATCAAAAGCCTTTTCAAAGTCAGCTATGAAAACCAGGCCTGGTTTCCCCAATATTTCACGATGTTCTATTGTTTCCTATGCTTGTCTTATATTATCTCCAATGTATCGTCCATGTAAAAAAAACTGTCTGATTAGGATTAATAATATCTGACAAACTTTTGAATCCTATGCGCTAAGCATTTAGCTAGTTTTTGCATCACAACACTGTATAAGAGGCCTCCAATTTTTTAAATATACCTCTTGAATACTGTTTCAGTAATAATGAAATCAGACCTTCTTGTTGAGTGTCCAATAATCTACCATTTATATTGGACTGTTTAAAACATGCTAATAAAAACGTTTGGTATACTTCCTCTGGTATGCCATCCAGCCCTGGAGATGTCCCAGACTTAAAGGCTTTAATTGCATCAAGAAGTTCCTCCTCTGTAATGTGGCCTTCACATGAGTCTTTCTGTACAGATGCTAATTTTACATTATTAATAGGAAAATAATCCATACAATTCTCCATCTCTTTTTCTTTTAGTATCTCAAAGGCTGTAAAGTGCATGTTGACAACATATGCTGATTGGTGTCTTAAGACTTAATTCACAGGCTGAAAAGATTACATGTACTCTAGTTGTGATGTACACAACTGTTCAAAAGTTTGGGGTCACTTAGAAATGTCCTTGTTTTTCATGAAAACATACATGAAATGAGTTGCAAAATGAATGGGAAATATAGTCAAGATGTTGACAAGGTTATAAATAATGATTTTTATTTGAAATAATTGTGTCCTTCAAACTTTGCTTTCGTCAAAGAATACTCCATTTGCAGAAATGACAGCCTTGCAGACCTTTGGCATTCTAGTTGTCAATTTGTTGAGGTAATCTGAAGAGATTTCACCCCATGCTTCCTGAAGCACATCCCACAAATTGGACTGGCTTGATGGGCACTTCTTATGTACCATACGGTCAAGCTGCTCCCACAACAGCTCAATTGGGTTGAGATCCGGTGACTGTGCTGGCCACTCCATTATAGACAGAATACCAGCTGACTGCTTTTTCCCTAAATAGTTATTGCATGGTTTGGAGCTGTGCTTGGGTCATTGTCCTGTTGTAGGAGGAAATTGGTTCCAATTAAGCACCGTCCACAGTGTATGGAATGGCATTGCGAAATGGAGTCATCTTTGTACCCTGTACAAATCTCCCACTTTGCCACCACCATAGCACCCCAGACCATTACATTGCCTCCACCACGCTTGACAGATAGCGTCAAGCACTCCTCCAGCATCTTTCAGTTTTTCTGTATCTCACAAATGTTTTTCTTTGTGATCCGAACACCTCAAACTTAGATTAATCTGTCCATAACACTTTTTCCAATCTTTCGCTGTCCAGTGTCTGTGTTATTTTGCCCATCTTAATATTTTATTTTTATTGGCCAGTCTGAGATAATGCTTTTTCTTCGCAACTCTGCCTAGAAGGCCAGCATCCCGGAGTCGCCTCTCCACTGTTGACGCTGAGACTGGTGTTTTGTGGGTACTATTTAATGAAGCTGCCAGTTGAGGACTTGTGAGGTATCTGTTTCCCAAACTAGACAATCTAATGTACTTGTCCTCTTGCTCAGTTGTGCACCGGGGCCTCCCACTCCTCTTTCTATTCTGGTCAGAGCCAGTATGAGCTGTTCTGTGAAGGAAGTAGTACACAGCGCTGTACGAGATCTTCAGTTTGTTGGCAATTTCTCTCATGGAATAGCCGTCATTTCTCAGAACAAGAATAGACCAATTCGCCTTTTAAAATGATTCACTTGGATTATCTAACACAGCGAGCCATTGGAACACAGGAGTGATGTTTGCTGATAATGGGCCTCTGTACGCCTATGGATATATTCCATTTAAAAAAATCTACCGTTTCCAGCTACAATAGTCATGTACAACATTAACAATTTCTACACTGTATTTCCGATCAATTTTATGTTATTTTAATGGAGAAAAAATGGTGCTTTTCCTTCAAAAACAAGGACATTTCTAAGTGACCCCAAACTTTTGAACGGTAGTGTACATCCATAGGTGTATGTGTACATCAACATCTTGACCTGATTCCCATGGTAATGGTGTACCCTACTCACAGAGTGACAGGTACATATGCTTTCACACAGAAGGCCAGGGACACAACCTTTCTATGGTAGCCTACATTTTGAGACCTTGTCATCCCTTAATTCAGAGAACATGCACTGGATATCTGTATTACTGTATACTGTGAAAATGTTTTACGGAGGAACATGTTTGTGTATGGTCCTTTTGTTTTTGTCAATAAGATGGTTTTGACAAATCTACAAAGTCATACAGTATACTAATATACAGTAAAGCTACAGAATCCAACTAAGGGTGATCGGCCCTATACTGCATACTGTATGTTTATGTAGATAAGATAATGTATTTGAAGGACATTTACATATATAATATCAGCTACTGCAGTTAATGTAAGGACCAACACTGGAGATTTATTCAGGAACAGACAGGTAACAAAACAGGAACAGCATCAGCACATGGGTAAACAACGACAAATGACAATTAATGCTGAAGCAGGGAACAGAGCGGGGAACCAGAGAGATATAGGGGAGGTAATGACAGAGGTGATTGAGTCCAGGTGAGTCCAATAATCACTGATGCGTATGGCAAAAGGCAGGTGTGCGTAATGATGGTGGCAGGAGTGCGTAATGCTGGGGAGCCTGGTGCCTTTGAGCACCATGGAGGGGGAGCGGGAGCAGGCGAGACTGTTAAAGTATGCTGTATGCCAAGGATCATCAACTAGATTCAGTCGTAGGCCAATTTCTATCTTGGTCAGGGTTCCGGGAAATAATAAACAATTATTTGTAGACTGCAAATTGGCCGCAAGAAACTCAAACAGATATAATATTTGACTAAAACAATCATTTCAATTTGCTAACTGTCCCACAGTGTTTTCAATATTGACATTTTTGTATTATGAAATGGTTGGAAAGAAGTCTAGCATGTTCATAAATGAACAGTAGGCTAATTGACTAAATAAGCAACTAATGCATATTCAGTGATATTATGTAAATATTAACATGTACTTCATTAGCCTTTGAAATGAGTTTTGCTCACAATGAGGCTAATTCATTTACATTCTAGCCACAGGGTTCTCAACAGCTTTGTTAATTAAAGTAGTGAAATGAATCCTCTGTCTCATTTGACCATTCATGCCAATTATTCAGACTATGACTCACTGACAGGTGCAACAGAATACTCTCAAAAAATGAAGAGATTCATATAAAGAGAGCGTAATCTCAATTTCAAGAAAAGTATGTATGTTATATAAATGGGATTTGAAGGTGTAGGTTAACTATTTGGTTAAAGGCACCTAACCATTTGGTATCCAGACTTGAGGCATTCACATCTAGCGTTGGCCGTGATCCATTTCTGTGAATACTAATGGTGTAATTTACCGACTGCGGCACTTGTGCCACGGTTGGTGAATTAGTTGTCTGGTGAAGGGGGTGAGACAGTGAGGGTTGGAGAGAGCTCAGGGGTGACGTGGTTCAGGCCCTGAGGGTCCGGTGCTATGAGGTCTATCTGTCCTCAATGTATGAAATTCAAGTTAGATGTGCTTGTTGGACATTGTCCCCTTTTCCATCCATACATGTTGCCTGGTGTGAAGTGTGCTGTTTTGATAATGACGAAATATAGAGGCCCCACTTCCCCAATGCTGGCATCTATCCCCTCCCAATTTGTCATCGGTAGATGTAATAACAACTGAGGAGAATAACAATAGTATTTTCTCTGGCAGGAGAAACCACTGTGGCTTCATGTTCTGTTACGATTTGGAATAATGGAAGCATGCTGATCACGACAACGCTGTTATAACTGTAACCTGTCCTACTGAATATTACTCCATTACAATCCATAGGGATGTGTTTTGGCTGCAAAGGCCAATTAAGCATCTCCTGGCTGTGTGACATAAACGAGATGCAATTATCTCTGACGTGTTTAAATCCCGTTGTCAGTAACACTCCAGATACTTCAGGGAATATACAATGCACACTCTAGGTCCTTATTTCTGCGTTTTGTCATCAATTTAGAAAGGAGACATTAATCAAAATAACAGGTTACCGTAGCAAATAAAGAATTGTCACCGCACTAGAAGCAATTCTGAACTACTGGTTGTGAGTTTGTTTTGTAAATGTTAAACCAGCTCTTTGTATTCCTTTCCCAGATAAGAGCCAAACAAACTTTCACTAAATGAACCAGCTCTGCTAATTTGTTCCTTTATTTTCCGAGGCATTTTATTGACGTAGACAGGGCAGCCATTTTATCATCATAGAGGGTTTGTTATGATTTTGCCAGACCTACTGCACAGAGAGGCCTTTGAGTTGTTCTAGCATGATAGTTACAGCACACTGGCACCCGCCCACGTCGTCACAATTTGTATCGTATTTATTTGATCAGCTTGCAGAATAATATGGCCTAGAGTACTACACTGAATTTCACTTAAATTCCATGTGTTACTGGTCAATAGTGCCACCACCTCTCTTATTATTAAATCCTATTGAAAGAAAATACTGTAGAACAAGCAATTTGTCGGTTTTGGCAAAGAACCATCAGGGTCAACCCTAACCCTAACACTATGCCATATCATGCTTGTTGTTTTGAATAGATGCATTTTGTGTTATTTAATCACAAGTCAACTCTCGTGACTTGACCTGTAAAATCACCGCAGTCACGATGCAGTATCGGAAATGCATCTGTGCTGATGTTCTGTTCCATTTGATCTCTCAACCAAGAGTGTTTCTGAGAAAACACGTGGACCAAATATGGTCCGGCATTAGCTTGCCTCTTTGTGTAATCTCTAACTTATTTATATACGACTAAATTTGATTTTGCCTTCTTTCGAGCAATTGGATTTAGTTATTTATTTTGTTGTCTGTCTAAAAAATTCCTTGTTACTTTACTCTAAATAAGCTTTTGTAGCAGCAACAATACCTTTTGCACAGAAGTTGGACATTTACAGCAATTAATTAGGCCTAATTGTGATTGTTTCACATGGTAATTTCTTTTGACTTTTTAATTGTTTTAATGTATTTAATTCCTTTAAATACTGTAGAACTGCACTATAGTTCTAAAAATCGAGAGTAATCCGTACCTATTTAAAAATTGTGTCTGAAATAACACATATGGAATCATGAGGGCCCTGAAGGTCAGTGTTTGAGAGGGTAGGGTGTGATCTGTGTGTATGATCTAGGGCTAGGCTATTTGACTGTGTTTGTGTCTATGTGAACATATGTTTCTGTGGCTCTCACTGTGATATGTGCTTATGTTGATTGAATCCAGATCTGATGTCATGTAGACTTATGGGCTTGGAGGTTAGAAGTCAGTCACTTCCCAAGCAATCTGTCTCCTCAACCCCCAATACCATCAACCACCACAATAATACACTGAGTGGACACAACATTGACCCAAAAAAAGCTTGTAGAGTCCATGCCCCGACGAATTGAGGCTATTCTGAGGGCAAAAGACGGTGCAACTCAATATTAGGAAAGTGTTCCTAATGTTTTGTACACTCAGTGTATGTGAGGTCTGCAGTGTTTGGATTTGGTTGTGGTGTACAAATACACCTCCTGAAATACAATTAATCCCCCAAGCATAGCTGTGACTGTGCCAGGAATCAGGTGATTTACTCAGCCAGGAGTGCCTCTAATACCCAATATTCAACCATACCTCCTTCTGGGCCGTGGGGTGTATTTAAAGTGTAAAGTGGTGTTTAAGATCTCTTTGTGGACCACCCAGTCAGAGATGTCAGACTGATCATTCCTTAGCAGAGTTCCTTTTGTCAACAGCAACAAGATTGTCAGGGATACTGATTTACCGCTTTAAATCAGTGTGCTACCAAAAAGTAGGAGTTTAGGGCCTCTGGCTGCAATCTTTATCTCAATATCTAGTTTATTTTTGATGAAATTCTCTGCTCCATCTACTCTGCCAGTTTGTCTCCTCCAGTGAAGTGAAGACCCATTTGGAAGAATGTTCCAGGTCTGTGCACAGATCATCTGAGCTTCTGGCTAGACAGATACATGACCCTTTTAAGTCCACCCAAAAATATAGAACAAAATGATTAGATAAAATATTGAATTTGGCCTTTAGTACACGTGAGGTTGGTGGCCCATTAATTGTGGAGGACAGGCTCGTAGTAATAGCTGGAGCGGAATAGTGGAATGGTATCAACTACACCAAACACATGATTTCTATGTGTTTGATGCCATTCCATTCACCCCATTCCAATAATTATTATGAGCCGTCCTACTCTCAGCAGCCTCCACTGCTTTACTATTATATCCCATAGAAACCCATTGAATAACACATTCATAAATGGCAGAGTCAAAGAAAATAAACCATCAAGAAAAAGGTTTTGAAGTGTCTGTTTTTATTTATTTAATGTATTTATTTAACCTTTATTTAACTAGGCAAGTCGGTTAAGAACAAATTCTTATTTACAATGACGGCCTACCAAAAGGCAAAAGACCTGCGGGGATGGGGGCTGGGATTAAAAATAATAAAAAATTAAATAAATAACGTATAGGACAAAACACACATCACGACAAGAGAGACAACACAACACTACATAAAGAGAGACCTAAGGCAACAACATAGCAAGGCAGCAACACATGACAACACAGCATGGTAGCAACACAACATGACAACAACATGGTAGCAACGCAACATGGTAGCAGCACAAAACATTGTACAAACATTATTGGGCACAGACAGCAAATAGCACAACGGGCAAGAAGGTAGAGACAACAATACTTGTCTCTAGTCTGTCCTATATCTAGGAGATATAAGAAATTGCAGGAAATATGTTTGGTTTTTGACACATACAGTATTTAACCCCTTTTTTAGGGTAAGAACAAAACTACCTCCATACTTCCATACATTTTTAAAAGCGGTTACCTTCAGACGGGTCCTGTGACACTTGTGGCGGTTGTAGAGCAAAAGGGACACCCTATCACATTTCAGGACAAGACCCAGATGCAGACATTGTCGAAGTAACAAATGACTTCAGGCAATGAGCGTGGCAGAATGGGCTCCAGCACATGATGGCACCAGCAGACCAGTCAATAAGGGGATTGTGTAGCTGGAGCCAAGAGAATCCCAATACCACGGGAACCTGAGGAGACTTAATAAGCAGGAATTGGTTCGTTTTGCTGTGGTTCCCTGACACACGTAGGTTGAATGGGGGTGGTATTGTGAGTGACCCGGCCTATAGAGCGCCCGTCCAGCACTCTAACGTCCATGGGAATGGAGAGGAGCTGAGTGGGGATGCCCATCTCGGACGTCAAGGTAGCGTCCGTAAAGCTCTCATCGGCCCCAGAGTCGATGATTACCCGGAGAAATTTCGACTGGTTCCCCAAAGCAAGATGTCATGAAAAGGGGTGCAAGTAAGGGGAGAGGAAAAGTTCTCCGTATGCCCTACCAGAGTACTCGCTCCTACCAGTGAGCGTGGTCTTTTAGTGGACAGGTGGCCAAGAAATGACCGGTAGTCCCGCAATACAGGCAACTCTTCATGTGAAGCCTGTATAGCCATTTGGCTGGGGACAGCCTAGCTCTGCCTAATTGCATCGGCTCAAGAAGAGCTGACTTGGCAGACTTCGGAGACTCTCGGGGAAACTGGGGTAGCCTCAGGTTCTTTCAGAAATAGACCCGTCGGGGACTTCCAGGATTTCTCGGAGGCGAAGTGAAAGCCTTGGGTGGGCAAGTGAAATTGAACCTCCTCTCCTTCCTTCGCTCTGGTAGTCACCTATCGATCCGAATGGTCAAGGCGATGAGCGAGTCGAGATCTGTCGGTAGTTTCCGGGCTGCAAGCTCGTCCTTTACTTCCTCCGAAACTCTGTGCGGGAACATGTCGAACAGCGCTTCCTGGTTCCAGGCACTCTCAGCTGCCAATGTGTGGAAATCCATGGAATAGTCTGCCACACTGCGGGAGTCTTTTCGAAGCTGGAGTAGCTTCCGGGCAGCCTCTCTTCCGGGCAATGGAGCATCGAAAACTTTCTTCACCTCCACCACAAATTCCTCCAGACTGAAGCATACAGCCAGCCGACTGTTGTTCCCATACTGCTGTAGCCCAGACGAGAGCCCTCCTGGACATCATCGTGATGAGGTACACTATCTTAGAGTGGTCCGAGGGGAAGGAGGAGGGCTGCAGCTCAATGATGAGGGAACACTGAGCGATAAATGCCCGACGGGTGCCCGGCTCTCCATTGACGCGTTCCGGGGGTGGGAAGCGGGGTGGCCAGGGAGTTACTGAGGGGCTGGGAAGTTACCATCGTGATAGGCTGCCTAACTGACAACTCGTGGACTTGCTCCAGCAATGTGTTCAACGCTCAGTCATGGAGTTCGGCCAAGGTCTGGAACCCTTCCATAAGACCACGAAGCAACTCCTCGTGCCTTCCAATGGTGGCTCTTTGGGAGGAGATGGCGTTGCAGAGCTGGTCTGAGTCTGCTGGGTCAGTCATGACCAGTTTGTACTATCACTTTTCAGGAGGAAACCCAGATGCAGACAGTGTCAAATTAACAAACATTTATTACTAGAACAGGGGGCAGGCAAAACGACAAGTCAAGGGCAGGCAGAGGTCAGTAATCCAGATCAGAGTCCTTAAGGTAAAGAACGGCAGGCAGGTTCAGGGTCAGGGCAGGCAGAATGGTCAAAACCATGAAAACAAGAAAACAGGAACTAGAAAAAGACAGGAGCAAGGGGGAAAATGCTGGTAGGCTTGACAAACAAAATTATCTGACAACAGAAAAACAGAGAACACAGGTATAAATACACTGGGGATAATGGGGAAGATGGGCGACAACTGGAGGGGGTGGAGACAAGCTCAAAGACAGGTGAAACAGTTCAGGGTGTGACAGACCCTCGTGTTTGTGAGAACCCAAACGGTTCGGAATCTACAAACCAAAGTAGGTACATCAACGGTACCAACTTCAGACGAGTCCTGTGGCTGTTGTAGAGGAAAACGGAAAACACCATTGTGCTCGTAAGAGTCGTTTTTCTAGAGTGGTTAAATTAGTTTGTAGGCCAAACCGTTTTGGACGCTACAGACGTTTTTGTGAGAAAACCGATTTTCAGGATGTCTCATGGTCCAATAAACACTTCTGTAGCTCTGTTATCTTCCAGCGCAGATGCGGGAGACGCAGCCCATGCAAAAAAAACATATCTTTAGCTTAAACTGAAGAATTTTGATGGGGATTTTTAAAATGATGTTACTTCGATTGATGCACTGGTGAGTCAATAGACTCTAGAACAGCAGTTCCCAAACTAGCGGTCACAACCCCATGTGGAAAATGGGGTCGCGAGAGAATTGCCAAAATCCTGAAAAAAATATAAAAAACAAAAAACATATAAACCCAGCAAAAACAGAAATGTCCCTGTTTCAGGACCCTGTCTTTCAAAGATAATTAGTACAAATCCAAATAAATACACAAGATCTTCATTGTAAAGGGTTAAACACTGTTTCCCATGATTGTTCAATGAACCATAAACAATTCATGAACATGCACCCGTGGAACGGTCGTGAAGACACTAACAGCCTACAGAAGGTAGGCAATTAAGGTCACAGTTATGAAAACTTAGGACACTGAAGAGACCTTTCTACTGACTCTGAAAAACACCTACAGAAAGATGCCTAAGGTCCCTGCTTATCTGCGTGAACGTGCCTTAGGCATGCTGCAAGGAGGCATGAGGACTGCAGATGTGGCCAGGGCAATAAATTGCAATGTCTGTACTGTGAGACCCCTAAGGCAGCGCTACAGGGAGACAGGACGGACAGCTAATTGTCATCGCAGTGGCAGACCACGTATAACAACACATGCACAGGATCGGTACATCCGAACATCACACATGCGGGACAAGTACAGGATGGCAACAACAACTGCCCAAGTTACACCAGGAATACACAATCCCTCCATCCATGCTCAGACTCTCCACAATAGGCTGAGAGAGACTGGACTCTGGACTGAGGGATTGTTGACCTGTTATAAGGCAGGTCCTCACCAGACATCACCGGCAACAAAGTCGACTATGGGCACAAACCCACAGTCGCTGGACCAGACAGGACTGGCAAAAGAGATTTCAGGCAATCTCAACGCTGTGCGTTACAGGGAACACATCCTTCTCCCTCATGTGGTACCCTTCCTGCAGGCTCATCCTGACATGACCATCCAGCATGAAAATGCCACAAGCCATACTGCTCGTTCTGTGCGTGTTTTCCTGCAAGACAGAAATGTCAGTGTTCTGCCATGGCCAGCGAAGAGCCTGGATCTCAATCCCATTGAGCACGTCTGGGATGGCTAGGGCCATTCCCCCCAGAAATGTCTGAGAACTCGCAGGTGCCTCGGTGGTAGAGTTGGGTAACATCTCACAGCAAGAACTGGCAAATCTGGTGCAGTCCATGAGGAGGAGATGCACTGCAGCACTTAAGATACTGACTGTTACTTTGGATTTTGACACCCCCCCCCCCCCCCCCTCTTTGTTCAGGGACACATATTTCCAATTATGTTAGTCACATGTCTGTGGGACTTGTTCAGTTTGTCTCAGTTGTTGAATCTTGTTATGTTCATACAAATATTTACACATGTTAATTTTGATGAAGAGGACGTTTCTTTTTTTGCTGAGTTTACATCATAATATTGTCTTTGTATCTCAAAATCATTGTTATCTGGTTAACCTTAAAAATCTAACTGAAAATTATTCAAATATAAAATTCAAACGGAGATCATGGGAAAAAGCTGCACTGAATCATTCCCACGGTGAATGGCTAGGCCTGCTACGCTATGAAAGCACACACTATTGCAGAGACTTGATATTACCAGCCACAATTTATATGGTGAAAACAATATGTGGGGAGGCAGAGGCACAGAAGCTCACATCAATACCTTTGTCAGATAACACTGTTAAAATGAAGAATGTATGCTATTGCTAGCAATCAAAAGGGAACTCTGACTGAAGGACTCAAACTCCCCAGCTTATGTTCCCCAAATGGACATTAAATGTGAGGGCCGATATGCCCATGCATTTACTTTTCTTTCCTATACATGTTGTGGGATGCTTTTCACGAGGACATATTGTTCTGTCTCACAATTCCCGAGCATGAAACGGCATATGGGATGTTCAGTGTGCTGCGTGGCTATGTTGACGGGAAAACAATATTTCATAAGGGATCGAAAGGTGAGCTTTTGCACAGATGGGGGTCCATCTATAACAGGACTGCGAAAAGGCCTCTGCACTAGAGTTATTAATGTGTCTCCCTCTGCCAAGCATTGTATGATACACCAAGAGCACCTGGCGGAAAAAGAGCTGAGGACAGTACTCTGAGATATATACAGTACCAGTAAAAAGTTTGGACACACCTACTCATTCAAGTTTTTTTTTGTTGAGAGTTCCTCTGTCCAGTGTCTGAGTTATTTTGCCCATCTTAATATTTTCTTTTTATTGGTCAGTCTGAGATAATGCTTTTTCTTCGCAACACTTTCTAGATTGCGAGCTACCCGGAGTCGCCTCTTCACTGTTGACGTTGAGACTGGTGTTTTGCGAGTACTATTTAATGTAGCTGCCAGTTGAGGACTTGTGAGGCGTCTGTTTCTCAAACTAGACACTGTAATGTACTTGTCCTCTTGCTCAGTTGTGCACCGGGGCCTCCCACTCCTCTTTCTATTCTGGTTAGAGCCAGTTTGAGCTGTTCTGTGAAGGGAGTAGTACAAAGCGTTGCACGAGATCTTCAGTTTCTTGGCAATTTCTCGCATGGAATAGCCTTAATTTCTCAGACCAAGAATAGACTGACGAGTTTCAGAAGAAAGTTATTTGTTTCTGGCCATTTTGAGCCTGTAATCGAACAAACAAATACTGATGCTCTAGATACTCAACTAGTCTAAAGAAGGCCAGTTGTATTGCTTCTTTCACAGTTTTCAGTAGTACTAATATAATTGCAAAAGGGTTTTCTGATCAATTAGCCTTTTAAAATTATAAACTTGGATTAGTTAAGAAATGTGCCATTGGAACACAGGAGTAATGGTTGCTGATAATGGGCCTCTGTACACTTATGTAGATATTCCATAAAAAAATATGCCGTTTCCAGCTACAATAATCATGTACAACATTAACGATGTCTGCACTGTATTTCTGATCAGTTTGATGTTATTTTGACGAACAAAAAATTAGCTTTTCTTTCAAAAGCAAGGACATTTCTAAGTGACCCCAAACTTTTGAACAGTATTGTATATACACATAGTGCATTCAGAAAGTATTCAGCAGTTAATTCGGCTATATGGAAGACATTATATATTAAAACATGCAAAATGATGAATGTAAATCAGGGTGAAAAAAAAGTACTACCCTCCCCTGTGCCCCAAAAAAATAAAAAATACAACCCTCCCCACATAAAAAAAAAGCTTGACAACCCTCCCCCTTTTTGGACCAGCACCCCCACCCCAATAATTTCAAACGGTCCCTTATTTAATCACATGTGAAGTATGGTTTATTGTACATGGAACTGTGTACGGTTAGTGTCTACATAAGTTCAAAAATTGCATTATTTTCATATTACTCTATACGCCACTGAATTGGTCAGTATCCTAAAGAGTGGTAAGAAAAGTCCCATATGAAAATTTACGATAGTATACTATTTTCTAAATACAGTAGTATTCATTGTAGTGTTTTGTACAACTTACTCTAGTATTTACTGTAGTGTTTTTACAGACATGACTGTAGTTTATTATAATATTCACTGTAGTGTATTTGTGGACATGACTGTAGTATTCTATAGTATTCACTCGTGTTTTTGCAGACCGTATTATAGTATTTGTTATAGTGTTTTTGTATTATATTGTATTAACACTTGCTGACCAGGGTTAACTAAAATGGCACAGCTACCAGACTACGCCAGTTACTGTTTAATAAGAGGAACACCTCAACCAGAACATAAGACCCACAGTCTTGTGACAGGTCACCTATTGAGTTGGGTCAACAGTTCTGGGCCGGTTTCCCAAAAGCATCTAAAGACTAAGTTTCAACTTCCGGCACCGACAGAGATGACCGCCTCGCTTCGCGTTCCTAGGAAACTATGCAGTATGTTGTTTTTTTACGTGTTATTTCTTATATTGGTACCCCAGGTAATCTTAGGTTTTATTACACACAGTCAGGAGGAACTATTGGATATAAGAGCAACGTCAACTCACCATCATTACGATCAGGAATACGATTTTCCCAAAGCGGATCCTCTGTTTTGCCCACCACCCAGGACAAGGGATCGGATCCCAGCCGGCGATCCAAAACAATAACACCGTAAAAGGGGCAGACGAGGTGGATTTCTGGTCAGGCTCCGGAGACAGGCACATCGCGCACCGCTCCCGAGCATACGACATGCCAATGTCCAGTCTCTTGACAACAAGGTAGATGAAATCCGAGCATTCGGAGGGTAGCATTCCAGAGAGACATAAGAGACTGTAACGTTCTTTGCTTCACGGAAACATGGCTCACTTGAGACACGCTATCAGAGTCGGTATAGCCAGCTGGTATCTTCACGCATCGCGCCAACAGAAACAAGCATCAGTCTGGTAAAAAGAAAGGCGGAGGGGGTATGCCTTATGATTAACGAGACGTGGTGGGATCATAACAACATACAGGAACTCAAGTCCTTCTGTTCACCTGACTTAGAATTCGTTACAGTCAAATGTCGACCGCATTATCTACCAAGAGAATTCTCTTCGATCATAATCAGAGCCGCAGATATTTCCCCCCAAGCAGACACATCGATGGCCCTGAACGAACTTCATCTGACTCTATGAAAACTGGAAATCGCAGGCTGCATTCATTGTAGCTGGGGATTTTAACAAGGCTAATCTGAAAACAAGACTCCCCAAATTCTATCAACATATCGATTGTGCAACCAGGGCTGGTGAAACCCTGGATCATTGTTATTCTAACTTCCGCAATGCATATAAGGCCCTCCCCCGCCATCCTTTCGGAAAAGCTGACCACGACTCCATTTTGTTGCTCCCAGCCTATAGACAGAAAATAAAACAGGAAGTTCCCACGCTCAGGTCTGTTCAACGCTGGTCCGACCAATCTGATTCCATGCTTCAAGATTGCTTCGATTACGTGGACTGGGATATGTTCCGCATTGCGCAAGCAACAACATTGACGAATACGCTGATTCGGTGAGCAAGTTTATTAGCAAGTGCATCGGCGATGTCGTACCCACAGCTACTATTAAAACATTCCCGAACCAGAAACCGTGGATTGATGGCAGCATTCACGCGAAACAGAAAGCGCGAACCACTGCTTTTAAACATGGGAAAGGTGACCGGAAACATGTCCGAATACAAACAGTGTAGCTATTCCCTCTGCAAGGCAATCAAACAAGCTAAGCGTCAGTATAGAGACAAAGTAGAGTCGCAATTCAACGGCTCAGACACAAGAGGTATGTGGCAGGGTCTACAGTCAATCACGGATTACAAAAAGAAAACCAGCCCCATCGCGGACCAGGATGTCTTGCTCCCAGACAGACTAAACAACTTCTTTGCTCACTTTGAGGACAATACAGTGCCACTGACACGGCCCGCTACCAAAACCTGCAGACTCTCCTTCACTGCAGCCAACGTGAGTAAAACTTTTAAACGCGTTAACCCTCGCAAGGCTGCCGGCCCAGACGGTATCCCCAGCCTTGTCCTCAGGGCATGCGCAGACCAGCTAGCTAATCCTTATCCCAGTATGCTGTTCCCACATGCTTCAAGAGGGCCACCATTGTTCCTGTACCCAAGAATACTAAGGTAACTGAGCTAAACGACTACCGCCCCGTAGCACTCACTTCCGTCATCATGAAGTGCTTTGAGTGACTCGTCAAGGACCATATCACCTCCACCCTACCCGACACCCTAGACCCACTCCAATTTGCTTACCACCCCAACAGGTCCACAGATGACGCAATCACAACCACACTGCACACTGCCCTAACCCATCTGGACAAGAGAATGTGAGAATGCTGTTCATCGACTACAGCTCAGCATTTAACACCATAGTACCCTCCAAACTCGTCATCAAGCTCGAGACCCTGGGTCTCGACCCAGCCCTGTGCAACTTGTTACTGGACTTCCTGACGGGCCGCCCCCAGGAGGTGAGGGTAGATAACATCTCAACCCCTCTGATCCTCAACACTGGGGCCCCACAAGGGGGCATTCTGAGCCCTCTCCTGTACTCCCTGTTCACCCACGACTGCGTGGCCATGCACGCCTCCAACTCAATCATCAAGTCTGCAGACGACACTACAGTGGTAGGCTTGATTACCAACAACGACGAGACGGTCTACAGGGAGGAGGTGAGGGCCCTCGGAGTGTGGTGTCAGGAAAATAACCTCACACTCAACATCAACAAAACAAAGGAGATGATCGTGGACTTCAGGAAACAGTAGTGGGAGCACCCCCCCTATCCACATTGACGGGACAGTAGTGGAGAGAGTAGTAAGTTTTAAGTTCCTCGGCGTACATATCACGGACAAACTGAATTGGTCCACCCACACAGACAGCGTGGTGAAGAAGGCAAAGCAGTGCTTCTTCAACCTCAGGAGGCTGAAGATATTCGGCTTGTCACCAAAAGCACTCACAACACTTTTACAGATGCACAATCGAGAGCATCCTGTCGGGCTGTATCCCCGCCTGGTATGGCAACTGCTCCGCCCAGAACCGTAAGACTCTCCAGAGGGTAGTGAGGTCTGCACAATGCATCACCGGGGGCAAACTACCTGCCCTCCAGGACACCTACACCACCCAATGTCACAGGAAGGCCATAAAGATCGTCAAGGACAACATCCACCCGAGCCACTGCCTGTTCACCCCACTATCATCCAGAAGGCGAGGTCAGTACAGGTGCATCAAAGCACCGAGAGACTGAAAAACAGCTTCTATCTCAAGGCCATCAGACAGTTAAACAGCCACCACTAACAATGAGTGGCTGCTGCCAACATACTGACTCAACTCCAGCCACTTTAATAATGTAAAAATTAATGAAAAATGTATCACTAGCCACTTTAAACAATGCCACTTCATATAATGTTTACATACCCTACATTACTCATCTCATATGTATATACTGTACTCTATACCATCTACTGCATCTTGCCATCTTGATGTAATACATATATCACTAGCCACTTTAAACAATGCCACTTTTATATGTTTACATAGCCTACATTACTCATCTCATATGTATATACTGTACCCTGCATCTTGCCTATGCCGTTCTGTACCATCACTCGTTCATATATTTTGATGTACATATTCTTCATTCCTTTACACTTGTGTGTATAAGGTAGTTGTTGTGAAATTGTTAGGTTAGATTACTCGTTGGTTATTACTGCATTGTCTGAACTAGAAGCACAAGAATTTCGCTACACTCGCATTAACATCTGCTAACCATGTGGATGTGACAAATAAAATTTGATTTGATTTGATTTATCGTTAGAACCTTAGAAGCATAATCATTAAATCTCCGAGCTGTTTCCCAAAACCATAATTATTAACATTGCACTTGAATACACTCGGAATCTAATGCCTGCCTCATACCACTTGTAGAACAGCCAAGTGCCTCGTTATGCCCCCTGTACACTAGCACGCCTTCCTTCATTTTCAATTGAAGGAAAGCGGGTAGAATCGTAGAGGGCTGGGGACCGTTGGGCGCCACGAACGTAAAGTGGGAGGCGGTGAAAAAGTTCAACATTTCCCAACTTTATGCAAATCACCAGCGGCGACCACTAGGCGATGACCAATCATATCCAATCATATCGAGTGGTTTCCATGACGAATTTGACACAAAAATACTAGGATAGAAGCAAATCTAAGTAATTATAACGTCATAACTGTTTCATATTTCACTGAAAGAATAAACGTTTTGTTTTCAAAATGATAGTTTCCAGATTTGACCATGTTAATGACCAAAGGCTCGAATTTCTGTGTTTATTATATAATTATTAAGTCTATGATTTTATATTTGATAGAGCAGTCTGACTTAGCGGTGGTAGGCGGCAGCATGCTCGTAAGCATTCATTAAAACTTTACTGCGTTTACCAGCAGCTCTTAGCAATGCTTGAACCACAGTGCTGTTTATAACTTCAAGCCTATCAACTCCTGAGATTAGGCTGGCAATATTAAAGTGCCTATTATCAAATCAAATCAAATGTATTTATAAAGCCCTTCTTACATCAGCTGATATCTCAAAGTGCTGTACAGAAACCCAGCCTAAAACCCCAAACATCAAGCAATGCAGGTGTAGAAGCACCTATTAGAACATCCAATAGTCAAAGGTATATGAAATGCAAATGGTATAGAGAGAAATAGTCGACGTGTCCTAATTCCTATATTAACTACAACCTAAAACTTCTTAACTGGGAATATTGAACCACCAGCTTTCATATTTTCTCATGTTCTGAGCAAGGAACTTAAACGTTAGCTTTTTTACATGGCACATATTGCACTTTTACTTTCTTATCCAACACTGTTTTTGCATTATTTAAACCAAATTGAGCATGTTTAATTATTTATTTGAGACTAAATAGATTGTATTTATGTATTATACTAAGTTAAAATAAAAGTGTTAATTCAATATTGTTGTAATTGTCATTATTACAAAAATATATAACAATCGGGCGATTAATCGGTATTGGCTTTTTTTGGTCCTCCAATAATCGCTATCGGCGTTGAAAAATCATAATCGGTCGGCCTTTAATTCATATATACAGAAATAGAATTTAAAACCAGTACACTCCACCTCCTATGCATCACGTAAATACTCTAAAACTGGTTAACCTTAATATCTAATTTCCTTCATCTGCATTGATCTGATAACACAGGATAGGTGTGGTATTTCATCAAATGAGAGTCTTAATTTAAACCAGTAGAGAATGTGAAATGCTTTATTGAAAGAAGTTAATTATCCAGGTGTTATACATACATAATACATGCATTATGAATATTATAAAAACAGGAGAAGGGAAGACAACATATTATTCATTAATCAGTGCTACTCTAACATTCTCTCAGTTCATCACAATTACATAACAGTGTATCTAGTGGTGTCTCCTAACCAGCCTTTGGCTCCCAGTCGGCCCGAAGGTTATCTTAAGAGCAGGTGAGATGGCGATAACAGGACTGGAGGTTGGCATCCTCTTTCACATCAAAACATACCTGCAGACAAGAGACAGCTGGAGAGAGAGAGAGAGAGAGAGAGAGAGAGAGAGAGAGAGAGAGAGAGAGAGAGAGAGAGAGAGAGAGAGAGAGAGAGAGAGAGAGAGAGAGAGAGAGAGAGAGAGAGAGAGAGAGAGAGAGAGAGAGAGAGAGAGAGAGAGAGAGAGAGAGAGAGAGAGAGAGAGAGAGAGAGAGAGAGAGAGAGAGAGAGAGAGAGAGAGAGAGAGAGAGAGAGAGAGAGAGAGAGAGAGAGAGAGAGAGAGAGAGAGAGAGAGAGAGAGAGAGAGAGAGAGAGAGAGAGAGAGAGAGAGAGAGAGAGCGATAGCATGTTTAAGCCTTGTTTTCTTTTCCATTCTAACACTGTCAGTCTTCATAATCACCAGGAGGTGAAATGCAAAACTGACCATGGATCATTAACTCTAGGACTACTACATCTCTATCTGCATTTCAATGTAATGCATCTCTTTAATAATACTTCCTGATGACCCGACTAAGAGACCTCTCTCCTCTGATCATGCTGTGCACTCTATGTTGCCAGTTCAAATGCGGGACGGTTTCAACGACACAGCTGATATTATCTATAGGATTTGTGGAGAAGGTGGAGAGGGATGAAGCAGGATGAAGAGGGAATCGAAGGAGAGAGACTTATTGAGAAAATAAGGTAGTTAAAGAGACCGTGTTCAACAGGAATCTGTGTGTGGCCTCACCTGGTGTCCACACTAAGTGGCTGCAGTGTACTTTATGCTGAAACACATGCACAGACACGAGGACAAACAATATAGTGTAGTTATAGAAATAATGAAGTGTCTTACTATTCTCCATGGTTGGTCTTCTTGCACAACACAATCCATCAATCAGATTGGTACATGAGTGTGTAGGTGTGGGTTATAAGATGTCAATTTTTTCTTAAAATAGCCTGTTTTTGTACAGACATCACACCCTTACCTAAACAGCACCCTCACCTGGGAAGTAGAAATCAAAGGGAGAGAAACTGGGAATTGAATAACTGCAGTTGACATAGCTAAGTCAATGCAAGAATACTCATATTGCAATGTGGATGGCTCTTAAAATACCCTTTGGTTGTGCATAGTGTAGTCTATGGTGTTGCCAGGGAACAGCACCCTCTTCAATAAAGTAGGAGCTGAAGATCTCTCGCACATGGATTGCCTCTCTTGCTGCGTTGTCGGACCCCATCCTTGAAACATCCTGCAGAGCAGCAGACTTCTCCTCTGGCACACAGCTTCAGATCCCCTCCTGGTCCTCGTGTCCATCCTTATGAAGTTATGCAGGACACAAGTAGCCTTCACATGCCTGAATTCTCCCAGGAATTCACCCAACATTGCAGTGCCCTACACAGTAACTGGAGGCAATCATTTTGAAGGAATCTCCAGTTACAAGGTATCTGTAGGAATATGGAGGATAATGTCATTAGTAGACTTTTACATTACCAGGTCATTGTAGATTACTACAGTACACTGCTCAAAAAAAATAAATAACACATCCTAGATCTGAATTAAATATTCTTATTAAATACTTTTTTCTTTACATAGTTGAATGTGCTGACAACACACAGAAATTATCAATGGAAATCAAATATATCAACCCATGGAGGTCTGGATTTGGAGTCACACTAAAAAAATTAAAGTGGAAAGCCACACTACAGGCTGATCCAACTTTGATGTAATGTCCTTAAAACAAGTCAAAATGAGGCTCAGTAGTGTGTGTGGCCTCCACGTGCCTGTATGACCTCCCTACAACGCCTGGGCATGCTCCTGATGAGGTGGCGGATGGTCTCCTGAGGGATCTCCTCCCAGACCTGGACTAAAGTCGCTTTCATCTGTGAAGAGCACAGGGCGCCAGTGGCGAATTTGCCAATCTTGGTGTTCTCTGGCAAATGACAAACGTCCTGCACGGTGTTGGGCTGTAAGCACAACCCCCACCTGTGGACGTCGGGCCCTCACACCACCCTCATGGGGTCTGTTTCTGACCGTTTGAGCAGACACATGTACATTTGTGGCCTGCTGGAGGTCATTTTGCAGGGCTCTGGCAGTGCTCCTCCTGCTCCTCCTTGCACAAAGGCGGAGGTAGCGGTCCTGCTGCTGGGTTGTTGCCCTCCTACGTCCTCCTCCACGTCTCCTGATGTACTGGCCTGTCTCCTGGTAGCGCCTCCATGCTCTGGACACTACGCTGACAGACACAGCAAACCTTCTTGCCACAGCTCGCATTGATGTGCCATCCTGGATGAGCTCCACTACCTGAGCCACTTGTGTGGGTTGTAGACTCCGTCTCATGCTACCACTAGAGTGAAAGCACTGCCAGCATTGAAAAGTGACTTAAACATCAGCCAGGAAGCATAGGAACTGAGAAGTGGTCTGTGGTCCCCACCTGCAGAACCACTCCTTTATCGGGGGTGTCTTGCTAATTGCCTATAATTACCACCTGTTGTCTATTCCATTTGCACAACAGCATGTGAAATGTTTTGTCAATCAGTGTTGCTTCCTAAGTGGACAGTTTGATTTCACAGAAGTGTTATTGACTTGGAGTTACATTGTGTTGTTTAAGTGTTCCCTTTATTTTTTTGAGCAGTGTATAATATCCCTTATAACAAATCACGATAACATTGGATAGATAGATGCATGTGTACACACATGTGCATGTGACAATAGCAGGATCATATCAAGGATAGTATCACAAATGAATACATAAATACCACTTGAAGCTTGATGGTGAGTTGAGCATTTGAATCAGCTGCGTAGTGCTTTGGCAAAAACAAGTAGTGCTTACGCACCCCTTTGAGTAGCCATGACCAGGACTGAGAACCACTGCTCTTCATTGGGACCTCATCTGCAGACAGGCTTTCATAGCTGAGGACAGAAAACCTCACAAGAAACATACTTCATTATACTCAAATTAGACCGCACTGAATATTATGTTACTATTATCTCCGTCCTCATCTCTAGGGACTGGAACTACACAAAAGTACCTGCCCTACCAGAATAGCCTACTCTCTCACTTTGACAGTTGCGGCTGCTATCCTTTCACCATCCTCCATGGTTGTTAGCTAGCTACCTACAAATGCATTTGGAGTTTTTTTACAGTGATAAATATATCAAGATAGCTAGCTAATATGAAGTTGGGTAGCTGGTGATAATTCATTCACTTTGCTAGCTATTTATACAGTATGTAAAGTTGGCTAGACAGCTAGAAGGGTACGTTAGCAGCTCATTTGAGTTAGCCTGCACTGTAGCTAGTTAATGTAAACTCGCCCCATTCCGTACAAATGTGCGCAACTGCAACATTCAAAGGAGGCTACAAAGAAAACTAATGGGACTGTAGCGACTGTGTTGACTTCAAAATCGGGGGTGTGAACTAGGTTTCTATTCAAGCGTTGATCGACATGGTAATGGCTCTATAGCATTGGGAAAAGGTTGAAAAAATGGACGTTCTGTTACGTGTCATGTCGTAACGTACAGCACGCATAAAGCAACTATTTCTGTTTTACAATCTCTCTCCACCAGGTGTAGCACTTCTCTCATCATTTAAAAACAAAAAATGGACAGTGACGGGGGTAAGGGGGGATGGGATACCTAGCCATTTTTTGCGTCATCATTGCATGCGATCCTCATTCTCAAAGCCGCTGTTTACTTCTAAGATCACTTTAGCACCGCCCTAAAAACCCGATTCAAATTCGACACAAACCTTCAAATAGGTATGTAATGACACATTATATAAACTCTTTATAGTGTTTTATTGAAATTTTAGAGGCGATAAGGTGATAAATTGGACAGATCGAGTGAAAAAAAGCAGTTTTCCCACACAACTGTCCTTCTATCACGCATTAGTTTCGCTTCCCCACCTGCCATTTTTAAAAAGACCTGAAGGGCTCATTGCCTGCTTGAATTATGCAGAAACGGGCAGCGTTTAGGTCATGTAATTGATTCTGTTGGAAAGGGGAGAAATTGTGCTTTACACAATTGATCTGGAAGTATTCCATTTTGGGGTGCTAAAATAAGAGCAATTGTACGGATCAAGGCGATGTACGAGTTTACGTGAGTTTACGTTAGCTGATAATACATCGTTCCTTTTTTACATTTTCGAAATGTATTTACTTACTTGAATAGGTTCTCCCAGACATGTGGACGCTTGGAAACAGGGCAGCAAAGTTTGTTTGTCACCAGAGCGTTTTCGAGCATATTACTATTTACCTGTGAATAAATTCATGAAATTGAGAATGGATTAAACTATTTACCCATTTAATAACCAGACCTTCATACAAAACTTGCTATGCTGAATTCTTGATGCACAGTCGAACATGCTGCTATATGCTGCTAGCACACCCACAAGCGAGCCACTCTGGGCGGCCTTAGCCGCACGCTGCAATTTACCTCGTTCTAGTTTACATGAGCCGTTAGATGCATTTTCCCCTTTATACACAGAAGATCACCTCTAAACCTTATGATTCTATCTATATGACCTCCGATAACTTCAGAGCAAATTTGACTACAAATACAAAGTTGCCAATGTCTTTGCAATTGATACAAACAGCCAAAGTAATATAAACAGCCTACAGTAGATTATAGGCCCATTTCGTTCATATAGAAATACATATAATGTTCAATAAATTCTGTCTGTAGGCTACGGCCTGTAATTTGTCTCAAAATATTTCAAAATATTGGGTAAACATTAGAATAAGCTGCCTCAATATTTCCAGCCATAGGTAGTAATATTTCTACAGGAGCTGGTCCGTCGTCTGTATTGTGAAATAATGCTAATGTTAAGGAAAGCTTTGTATGGAGAAAGTACTGCTCTTGGATCAGCTGTTTTTTTTTCAATCACATCAGTATGCGCCAATGAAGCACTTAGCGACTGTTCTCTCTGTGGGCTGTTTTGGGTAACGCATGTTACATCTTTGGCCGTTGTAGGAAAGATGCATCTTTAAAACATTTGTAAGTCTAAGATCCATCTCTATCTGGAAACTGGGCCCATTAAAGGACAGTACAGAGGCAAATAAAGAACAAGCCAAGTTTAAAGCTTAGAGGATTAGGTTTGCTTGTTTGATGCAGATAAAGAACACATTAACAAGAGTAGACCAAAATAACTTCTAGTTAGCTTTCTGAAATACAATAGTGTCTCACAGCGATTCAGCTGACCAAGTTCAAAATATGACCAAAAATGGTGACAAAAAAATATTGTACTTCTGATGGTAGAAAATAAAGAACAGTTAACCACTGCATTTTTTTATTTTTTTTACCTTTTATTTAACCAGGCAAGTCAGTTAAGAACAAATTCTTATTTTCAATGACGGCCTGGGAACAGTGGGTTAACTGCCTGTTCAGGGGCAGAACGACAGATTTGTACCTTGTCAGCTCGGGGGTTTAAACTCACAACCTTCCGGTTACTAGTCCAACGCTCTAACCACTAGGCTACCCTGCCGCCCCATTTACATAAACAATAGATATTTTAGAAATACAAATTACTCAAAGACACTCACCTTATTGGAGGGCGTTGTCAATAAACTGTTTGGACTTCAAACCAGAAAAGCCTCTCCAAAGAAACCAACTGAAAACTAAATTACATTATTCAAATCAAATTGTATTTGTCACATGCGCCGAATACAACAGGCATAGATAGACCTTACAGTGAAATTCGTACTTACAAGCTCTTATTAACCAACAATGCAGTTAAGAAAAATAATTGTTAAGTAAAAAAAATGGATAAATAAATAAAAAATAAAAGTAACAAATAATTAAACAGCAGTGGTAAAATAACAATAGCGAGGCTACATACAGGGGGTACCGATACAGACTCAATGTGCGGGGGCACCGGTTAGTCAAGATAATTGAGGTAATATGTACATGCAGGTAGAGTTAAAGTGACTATGCATAGATAAACAGAGAGTAGCAGCAACGTAAAAGAGTGTGGGGGGGGGGGGGGGGGGGGCAAATAATCTGGGTAGTCATTTGATTAGCTGTTCGGGAGTCTTATAGCTTGGGGATAGAAGCTGTTAAGAAGTATTTTGGTCCTGAATGGCAGGAAGCTTGGCCCCAGTAATATACAGGGCCGTACGCACTGCCCTCTGTAGTGCCTTGCAGTCGGGGGCAAAGCAGTTGCCATCCCGGGCGGTGATGCAACCAGTCAGGATGCTCTTGATGGTGCAGCTGTAGAACTTTTTGAGAATCTGAGGACCCATGACAAATCTTTTCAGTCTCCTGAGGGAAATAGGCTTTGTCATGCTCTCTTCACAATTATTGCAGAGGCCTTACATAATGAACATCTTCAATATTGTCACACACTGACAAACTCAACACATACCATTCAGAACAATAGACCACACCCCAAAAATCTATTCAAGACATCATGGTCACAAAATGGTTGCTCACAGAAATAAACCAACAGCACCAACACCATACAGCCTATTCACACAAACTACCTTCCAGGTACATTTCTTCTTCTTCTGTGGTATAATTGCATTCGCAACAATTTTATTGTGCATGCCCCCACCTACTGTGTGGGTGAATAATTAGGATCCCAGAAAAGGAAAAACATTTGGGTATAAACAAAATATCATACAAACTACCAAAAATTAAATTAACTAAAAATCAACCTGGTTCTCTGTAAAAACCTCATTCTAATCAAGTCCCAACACAAGTTTAGAAGCCTCTTGTGAGGGCGGGACATCTCCATGCGACAAAAGTCCTTGTAGTGCTTCTGCCGTAAAGTCTTGGAACCCCAAAAACGTATCGGCTGCAGATATAATGATATCCAGCTTCTTGGACTTCTTAGACACCTGTGCTGCACAGTTATTCACTATGGCTATAAATGCCACAGAATTCACCTTCTTCACAATGACTGTATCCAGATCACCCGATGGACTTAAAACACTAGCAAAAAAAAAAACGTACATATCCTTTTCTATTTATTTTACATTTTTCGATGTTATATGTTTTATGACTGCTGCAAGATGAATTGCCTCTTTGAGGACATCCAAGTTTTCTGAATCTGAATCTGAATAGCAACTGGTGGCAATGCATCCACCGCCTCTTCAACACTGTGGCCTCTTGCCCCTTCGACTCTCTTCACCGCCTCTTCAACACTGTGGCCTCTTGCCCCTTCGACTCTCTTCACCGCCTCTTCAACACTGTGGCCTCTTGCCCCTTCGACTCTCTTCACCGCCTCTTCAACACTGTGGCCTCTTGCCCCTTCGACTCTCTTCACCGCCTCTTCAACACTGTGGCCTCTTGCCCCTTCGACTCTCTTCACCGCCTCTTCAACACTGTGGCCTCTTGCCCCTTCGACTCTCTTCACCGCCTCTTCAACACTGTGGCCTCTTGCCCCTTCGACTCTCTTCACCGCCTCTTCAACACTGTGGCCTCTTGCCCCCTCGACTCTCTTCACCGCCTCTTCAACACTGTGGCCTCTTGCCCCTTCGACTCTCTTCACCGCCTCTTCAACACTGTGGCCTCTTGCCCCTTCGACTCTCTTCACCACCTCTTCAACACTGTGGCCTCTTGCCCCTTCGACTCTCTTCACCGCCTCTTCAACACTGTGGCCTCTTGCCCCTTCGACTCTCTTCACCGCCTCTTCAACACTGTGGCCTCTTGCCCCTTCGACTCTCTTCACCGCCTCCACATAGGAGATCCGCTGCGCAGCCCTGATCCTTGACACCTCGACCTCCTCACCACTGTTGCAACATTTTCCATTCATAGATTATTCAATATCATACTTCTCCCGTCTGCAAACATTTGACACATGACCATATCCTTTACAATTTCCACACTGTAATGGTTTGGACACAAATTCTCTCACCTCACCTCACATATCCAAGCTTCATGTAATGAACACGATGGGAGACAGAGAGCTGGTTTCAAGCGCAGGGCGCAGCAGGTGTTTATTTGTAAAGGACCACAGGAGGAGGTAGGTAGATGGGTCCAGGGGCAGGCAGAAGGTCATACACAGGGGGTCCAAAAATGCAACAGTACAGGCAGGGAAAAGGCTAGTAACGTCATCCGGTAGATCAGGCAATAGGTTGAGAACAGGAAATCCGATAGGCTAAAGTAAAGGGAATAGGCAAAAGGCGTCGTTAGATTGTAACTGATTGAGGTTTAGGTGAGGGTTACGGTGATACTTATCTACTGTGGGACTCCAGTTAAAGAGCAGGCAGAGATGCAGTTCAGTTTTAGAATTCAGGTAATAGAGACGATACATGGCGGGGAATAACTGACAGTTGTTGACATGAAACGTTTGTTCTTGAATTGAGACTTTGTTGGCTTTCTATGGAGTATGGTTAATCTACGAGGAAAAACAGAAAGGTGCAAATAATAATAGCAATGAACATATGTAATGAATTGGTTGTTAATGGTAATAATTAATGAGCAAACGCAATAATTATATAAATGGGTAAAACGATGCATAAATATAGCAGCAGTTAACAATGATTGGCCAGAAACAGGGTGCAATATCATGTAGCATGGTAGGCCGAAGCTATAGCAGGCTAATGTATCAACGGCTACATAGCGTAGCATGGCAAGCAAACAAACAATATCAAGCTAACAAAAGTAGTAAACACAGCCATAAAGCAGGCCTAATTAGTATAATAAAGGAAATTCACAAAAGGTAACAGTATTGATCTAATTACCTCAAAACGGCTGTTAGCATTTCGCAGTCATCAGCTGCCGGTATCAACCGTACAAAACAAACAATGGAGCAGTTTTCAGTGTAGTTTATTTGCATTATAACTGTGTTACTACAGCAGTTTCATTTCAGTCATAGTGAAATTTTACTGAAGTAATCACACTGTACTTCTGCACTGTGGTTTAGAGCAGGGGTTCCCAAACTTTTTGGCCAATTGAGGTGTCTGTTGAGTCGCGACCCAGTCGGCACAGTGGGCCTGGGCATATTCCGTTTGAGACCTGGGAAACTTTGCATCGACTCGGGGCTTAATGCGGGCCGAGCTATTTCCGAGTCCGGCAGAATCGTTTTACTCTGGGTTCCGGCCAATGGTATTTGGGATGATTCCAGTTCAGCACTCAATTTAAAAGTGTACATACACTTCCATGACATTTGTTCTAACAGAATGTAAGATTAAATGCACTGCACAATAATAAATGAACAAAGTAGCACTAATGGACTATGCCCTTACAAAAAATCACTCCTGCTGAAATGCAGTATAACTGCAGTACAGTGAATTAATAGTTTAATTCACTAGTTAATAGCTTAATTAAAGACATCTACTGTGCTGGTAGTTTGCTGTGTTGACTTCCTGTTTGTCTGTGTTCATTGCACCGTTTATTGTGCTGCATATTTTCTTCTGTTCCACTGAATGCAAATGTTATGTTCTATTGTTATGGCAAACTAAATTTGTTTTCAGAATTGAACAAATAACATATATGTCTTTTTTTCCAATATCCTACAATCCACTAGGATTTATTTTTATTCTATTTCCCCCAACAGGTAAAACAATTATTGCACTTGAAATAGAACAATTACATTTGGCCTTTTAAGACATTTCTTATTCTACTCTGTGTGCAGGCCGCCTGCTAGCTCGTGCATCAGCAATCCATTTCATGGTACACAACAACAACCCTTGCTGGAAAACTATGGTTTCTCGAAATGTACACAAATAACTTGGAAAATATCTGACTGCTGAGTGGTAGTCTCTGTTGTCTTGCGCTCTTGTTTAAATTTCGCAAAATTAGCGACGGTTTGTTGGAGAGACGAACGTCAACAAAGGTTTTGCGAGCTAGCTTAATGAACTTAATTGGTAATCACGATTCGCCTCTGTCTTTGCAGTTCCTTTAACATGGCAATGTTAAATGATGCATGGCCTCTACAGCAGTCCATGGCCACCCACTCAGTTACCAGTGACCTATTCAGCTGCATCCCAGGGAAAGGAGGGGGCAGAACCACCACCACTCCTGAAATGTTTTTTTCTCTCTTTCATACTCTGATCTTCAATGTGTATTGATTCCTACTAACCAGTTTAGTAAGAGCTATGTTTGTATTAGCTATGCCGAGAATGCTGTTCGTTGAATATAGTTCCATATTTAATGCTATTGTTCCCTCCAATCTTAACACCAAGCTCAGAGCCCTGAGTCTGGACACCACCCTCTGCAACTGGATCCTGGACTTCCTGACAGGCAGACAACAAGCTGTTTGAATTGGCATTACCACCTCCTCTAAATCAAATCAAATCAAATGTTATTTGTCACATACACGTGTTTATCAGATGTTAGTGCGGGTGTAGCCAAATGCTTGTGTTTTTTGGGTGAGAGGTTATTTTCCTGGCACCACACTCCCAGAGCCCTTACCTCCTCCCTGTAGGCTGTCTCATCGTTGTTGGTAATCAAGCCTACTGCTATTGTGTTGTCTGCAAACTTGATGATTGAGTTGGAGGTGTGTGTTGCCACACAGTCATGGGTAAACAGGGAGAACAGGAGGGTGCTGAGCATGCATCCTTGTTCGACCCCAGTGGTGAGGATCAGCGAAGTGGAGGTGTTGTTTCCTACCTTCACCACCTGGGGAGGCCCGTCAGGAAGTCCAGGACCCAGTTGCACAGGGTGGGGTTCAGACCCAAGGCCTCTAACTTAATGATGAGCTTGGAGGGTACTCAGGTGTTGAATGCTGAGCTATAGTCAATGAACAGCATTCTTACATAGGTATTCCTCTTGTCTAGATGGGGTAGGGCAGTTTGCAGTGCGATGGCGATTGCATCGTCTGTGGATCTATTGGGGCGGTAAGCAAGTTGAATTGGGTCTAGGGTGTCGGGTAAGGTAGAGGTGATATGATCCTTGACTAGTCTCTCAAAGCACTTCATGATGACAGAAGTGAATGCTACGGGGCGAGTGCTACACAGACTCTTAAAACAGTGGCCCCCAAGGGGTGTGTTCTCGGCCGTCTGCTGTACTCCCTGTTCACCCACGACTGCGTGGCTTTGCATGACACCAACTCCATCATCAAGTTTGCTGACGACACCATGGTTGTAGGCCTGATAACAAACAAACACAAGTCAGCCTATAGGGAGGAGGTAAGTGAACTGGCATTGTGGTGCCAGGATAACAACCTCTTCCTCAATGTGAGCAAAACAAAGGAGTTGATTGTTGACTTCAAGAAGCAGAGGAGGGAACATGCCCAGATCCGCATCAACAGGACTGCAGTAGAGAGTCAGCCATTTTAAGTTCCTCGGCATCCACATCACAGAGGACTTGACATGGACCAACAGCATCTCTACTTCCTAAGGCAGCTGAAGAAAATGCATCCCACCCCGGGTCCTGTCTAAATACTACTGTTGCACCATCGAAAGTGTCCTGACCGGTTACATCATGGCCTGGTATGGGAATTGCTCTGTCCACTAACCACAAGGCCCTCCAGGGGGTGTTGAAGATGGCCCAGTACATCACTAGGAACGTGCTCCCACCCATTCAGTACATCTACTCGAAACCGTGCCTGAAGAAGTCCCGCAGCATCATCAAGGATCCCATACACCCCAGCCACGATCTGTTCACTCCCTTATCTATCTGCAAGCCTTCAGACTGCTGAACACTTGCACTGGACTGACCACTTGCTCTGATTTTCTATACATTAGCACACTCCCATACAGACATTCAAGATAATGCCTGAGAAGCCGGTGTTTGGAGGATATATTGGCACAGGTGTTGTTAGGCCCAAGACAAAGTCGACAATGGGTTACCAACATATTCAAATAATGATAGACTTACACTATATGTGTATAAATGTGTATACAATCGAGCACACAGCCATGCAATCTCCATAGACATACATTGGCAGTAGAATGGCCTTACTGAAGAGTTCAGTGACTTTCAACATGGCACCGTGATAGGATGCCACCTTTCCAACAAGTCAGCTTGTCAATTGTTTGCCCTGCTAGAACTTCCCCGGTCAACTCTAAGTGCTGTTATTGTGAAGTGGAAACATCTAGGAGCATCAACAGCTCAGCCGCGAAGTGATATGCCACACAAGCTCACAGAACGGGACCGCCAAGGGCTGAAGTGCATAGAGCGTAAAAACCGCCTGTCCTCGGTTGCAACACCCACTACAGAGTTCCAAACTGCCTCTGGAAGCAACATCAGCACAAAAACTGTTAGTCGGGAGCTTCAAGAAATGGGTTTCCATGGCCGAGCAGCAGCACACAAGCCTAAGATCACAGTGCGCAATGCCAAGCGTTGGCTGGAGTGGTGTCAAGCTCGCAGCCATTGGACTCTGGAGAAGTGGAAACGTGTTCTCTGGAGTGATGAATCACGCTTCACTATCTGGAAGTCTGATGGACGAATCTGGGCTTGGCCAACTGTAAAGTTTGGTGGAGTAGGAATAATGGTCTGGGGCTATTTTTCATGGATTGTTCGACGAGCAGGTGTTCACATACTTTTGGACACATGGGGTGGCAGGGTAGCCTAGTGGTTAGAGCGTTGGACTAGTAACCGGAAGGTTGCAAGTTCAAATCCCTGAGCTGACAAGGTACAAATCTGTCGTTCTGCCCCTGAACAGGCAGTTAACCCACTGTTCCTAGGCTGTCATTGAAAATAAGAATTTGTTCTTATTTGACTTGCCTAATAAAATTAATGTAGTGTATTTCCATCAAACACTTTATTTCAATGAATTTATTCATACTTTTTCATCCTTCCACAAGTTATTGTCCTGGCACTAATCTAGGGTTTCTACCCAAGCCAGCTGGTTGTTTGTTCTATCTACGCAAAGTATTTTTGTTCTGTATCTATGGATGCGACCCAGTCATTTGTTCTAAATGTTCTATTGCCATACTGGCTGGCAACATTCTTATCCCTTGCTTGCCAGCTACTTATAACTTAAAGTTATGTCAAACAGTGCAGCCAGAATAACAGCAAAGTAGCTGCATTTGCATTTGTTTAACCTTTTTTCTAGTGACATTTATTTGGACAAATTCATAAGAATGAGCTAATGATATGCAATTTCTCCTGGCATAGAAAATGTTCTCTCTTGTCAGGACACTGTTATTCAGAGGACCTAGCCAACAACACAGCTAACACAATCACTTCAAACTGAAGCTGGAAAAACTGCAAACTAGCTGTATTTTGTTTTATTTGACATGTTTTCTATTGACATTTATTTGTTTATATCCATAAAAAATTATGCCGATTCATGATTTCGACTGGCTGAGAAAAGCTTCCTGCCTGTCTGTCTCGTCCTGACTCTCAACCCCTACACATTCATTACTATGAGACAGCAGAGGGAGCACCCCCCCTATCCACATCGACGGGACAGTAGTGGAGAATGTGGAAAGTTCCTCGGCCTGCACATCACAGACAAACTGAAATGGTCCACCCACACAGACAGAGTAAGGCTCTCCAGAGGGTAGTGAGGTCTGCACAACGCATCACCGGGGGCAAACTACCTGCCCTCCAGGACACCTACATCACCCGATGTCACAGGAAAGTCAAAAAGATCACAGGAAGGTCACATGAATAAAGATCACAGGAAGGCCAACCACCCGATCCACTGCGTGTTCACTCCGCTGTCATCCAGAAGGCGAGGTCAGTACAGGTGCATCAAAGCTGGGACCGAGAGACTGAAAAACAGCTTCTATCTCAAGGCCATCAGACTGTTAAACAGCCATCAATAACATTGAGTGGCTGCTGCCAACATACAGACTCAAATCTCTAGCCACTTTAATAATACAACATTGGATGTAATGAATGCATCACTAGTCACTTTAATAAACAATGACACTTTATATAATGTTTGCACACCCTATATTACTCATCTCATATGCATATACAGATACATTTAAACTCAGTTTTTCACAATTCCTGGCATGTAATCCTAGTAAAATATTCCCTGTCTTAGGTCAGTTAGGATCACCACTTTATTTTAAGAATGTGAAATGTCAGAATAATATTATAGAGAATAATTTATTTCAGCTTTTATTTATTTCATCACATTGCCAGTGGGTCAGAAGTTTACATACTCTCAATTAGTATTTGGTAGCATTGCCTTTAAATTGTTTAACTTGGGTCAAATATTTTGGGAAGCCTTACACTAGCTTCCCTCAATAAGTTGGGTGAATTTTGGCCCATTCCTCCTGACAGAACTGGTGTAACTGAGTCAGGTTTGTAGGCCTCTTTACTCGCAAATGCTTTTTCAGTTCTTCCCACAAATTTTCTATGGGATTGAGGTCAGGTTTTTTTCAGCTGCCTGCCATCCATGACCTCTACACCAGGCGGTGTCAGAGGAAGGCCCTAAACATTGTCAGCCACCCCAGTCATAGACTGTTCTCTCTACTACCGCATTGCAAGCTGTACCGGAGAGCCAAGTCTAGGACAAAAAGGCTTCTCAACAGTTTTTATCCCCAAGCCATAAGACTCCTGAACAGGTAATCAAATTGCTACCTGGACTATCTGCATTGTGTGCCCCCCCAACCCCTATTTTATGCTTCTGCTACTCTCTGTTTATCATGTATGCATAGTCACTTAGTATGCATAGTAACTATACATTCATGTACATACTACCTCAATTGGCCCGACCAACCAGTGCTCCCGCACATTGGCTAACCGGGCAATCTGCATTGCAAATTCAACAATGAGTGGTTCGGAAGGAATCAGTGGCTAACTGCAAGCATTGCAAAGTAATCACTAGCCTGCTACTCAGTGGAGTGGATGTGTGGTCCAAGTCTGGGTTTAAGGTTATCTATTTCAAGCTTAAATGTATTAACATTCAAGCATTGGCCTTGCTGTCTATCCAGCATGACTCCTGCCGCTTTTCCTCATCGTCCTCTAATGCCGTAGTTTGTACATCTCAATTGTCAGTAGAGACCACATTTGTTTAAGCAAGTCAACCATTTCAGCTATGTTTTTTTTAAGTCAGTAAATGAGGCCGAATGAACTGTTTCACTGCCAGACAAGGCTCCGCTGATAGGCAGGTGTAACAGTGGTAAGGTGTTGGGACTGATGTTGAGACGCTGCGGTTTGGGCATCTTTATGTAGGCTCAAACAGCTTGTGGGCACCATTTGTCACAGTTATAGTCCAATGAATGTCTTGTTTAGTGTTGTGTTGTGTAGTGGCTTTGCTGGCATGCATCTAAAACATTTTTTTTGAGTTTGCCTCACCAAGATTTACTTGCTAAAATTGCCACTGCATAGCACACATACTCACTCACCAGACATGTCACCCATTAAGCATGTGTGGGATACTCTGGATCAACGTGTTCCAGTTCCCAGCAATATCCAGCAACTTTGCACAGCCATTGAAGAGGAGTGGGTCAATATTCCACAGGCCACAATCAACAGCCTGATCAACTATATGGGAAGTAGATGCTGCATGAGGCAAATGGTTGTCATATCAGATACTGACTGGTTTTCTGATCCACGCCCCTATCTTTTTTTAAGGTATCTGTGATCAACAGATGCATATCTGTATTCCCAGTCGTGAAATCCATAATTTATGGCCTAATTAATTGTTTTCAATTGACTGATTTCCCTATATGAACTGTAACTTAGTCAAATCTTTGCAAATGTTGCACGTTTCGTTTATATTTTTGTTCAGTGTAGTTCTGTGGAGTGTTTTAGGGAGATAAAGAGTGATTGCAAAAACTCCCTTCTTGTTTCCATTCCAGTCCGTTGCAGGATATCCTCTCTGAAATTACCACTGACAAAGAAAACAAATCTAATTTAAACATTCCCAGTCCCAAATTTTCCTTGGCATTCTACAGACACACACACAAATCAGTGGAGCACATCAATTATTTCATCATGGCTAAATCAAAACTGAATTCTTGGCTAGTTTTTGCATCAAAAATGTAACATTTGACCAACATGCAGTGTAAGAGAGCAGTTCTCATAACCTCTCATCGTTTGGCACCTTTCCATGTGTGTCATAAAGCCACAGACTGTGATCATATTCATGGTTCCACACCAGCAGGACATTCTGGGTAAATGGCTGCCCCAGAATAACACAGATCATTAAACTACACCCCACAATGTGGAGAATATCCTAAATGAGACCAGACCTCCCAAAGGAGAGGGGGAAATTAGGTAAGGAGTTTGGAGAATGCAGATTTTAGGAATATACGTAATACTATTTTTGTTAAGCGACACCCTGTACATTTATTCAGATGCCCTCGTCCAGTTATGATGATTCAGTTGTTTATATTCATCATTTGGTTTGATGCCTGTTTAGATGCAATGCAATTCAAATAGCTTTGTGTGATTGTTCAGTCTTACTGACTGTAAAAGGATGAGGCTCTTGGCTTCTATTTCCCCTGGCACTCCCTTTGATGGAGAAGTATGGGTTTGTGTGTGTGCACGTCTCTATACACATTTGTGTGCGTTCGCGCGCGTGTGTGTGTGTGTGTATGTGCCTATGCATAGACCTGCACCAACACAAGTGTGAAATAAATTGTCAGATGACTCTCAGATTTGGCAAAGGTAGCTAAGTGCATCAAGCTACTTGTGTCGACAGAATTCCATTGTGGCACCATTGCCATTTTATTCCCCAGGTATTAATGAAAGAGTAAATGGTTTGTGTTCAGAACTGCACTACTACCAGCATGGCTAATCACTTCACTTACTACAACCAGTTGTACACCACTCCCTGGAGCTTTTAAGGTTTGAGGCTCAGACAGTTAGACAAAAAAGATTGCAGAGTAAAGATGGTCGTTAGACAATCAATGCCCATTTCTCTACAGTTACAGACTACAAAGCTAATCTTAAACAATTATATGTTATTTTGTCTCAGTATTTTTAAAGGAAAGGGACAGAAATAAGGAGGACAAAGTCTGAGTTGAATTGAGTGTATACTGATGGCTCATTCCCATAGTTATCCTTTGACGTGGCTCCCTCCTCCCAATGAGATACAATATTTCTGCTCAGATGTAAACTGAGCTTGGTTCAAAGTAATGCATTAACATTCACTACACAATGTCTTCAAGTTTAAACATTTCCATAATTGGCTATACTGTAAACCTGGGGAAAGTGGGGTATCAATATTTTCTCATTAAATTTATGAAGGCTCTAGAATCAGATCAGACAAATCCCCTACATTTTCCTAAAGATGAAAGAGGGTCAAACATCAACATTAAGATACATTCAATTTGACTCCTTTCAGTTTATCCCACAAAACATTTGTGGGGTTGTGATGTGAACTCAGAAGTATTATTGTCTGCAGTGGTAGAAAAAGTATCCAATTGTCATACTTGAGTAAAAGTAAAGATACCTTAAAAGGACTAGACCCTGTTTTTACATTTTCACCTAAAATGACATACCCAAATCTAACTGCCTGTAGCTCAGGACCTGAAGCAAGGATATGCATATGCTTGATACCATTTGAAAGGAAACACTTTGAAGTTTGTGGAAATATGAAATGAATGTAGGAGAATATAACACATTAGATCTGGTATAAGATAATACAAACAAAAAACTAAATGCAAGAGAAAGGCCATACATTAAGATAGGATCCTAGGTGTAATAGGATAGGATCCTAGGTGTAAGATTTTGTCAACAAGATGGCAGCAGTGTGTGTGCAAAGTTCAGACTGATCCAGTGAAGAATTACCTCACTACACAATATTTTGCATCATGTCTGCCAGGAGTTTGCACAAATGTGCCGAATTGGTCAATTTATACATTTTCAAGTACATAACTATAGAGAACATACAAAAATGCTATGGTAATAAACCATTTAAGTTCACACACTCCCAGGATTGTCATACATGATGGATCATTAACTAACACTAACTTTCACACATCTAGATGGCCGGGCGGGGTGGGTGTGGAGCCAGAGACAGCAGGGGTTCAAACTGTAGAACTACATTTGAATATAAAAATGGATTTTATCAAGCAAAACTATGCTGCATTTTATCTCTGGGACCCTCAGGATGACAAATCAGAGCAAGATTACTGAATGTAAGTACATGTTTTACCTTCAGATGTGAATGTATCAGACCAGTTGACCATGATAAAATTGTTTTGTTGCACTATCCTCAAACATTAGCATGGTCTTTTTTCTGTAATAGCTACTGTAAATTGGACACTGCGTAATGCACACCTGTCACCCTCGAGCGCCGGCCTGACAGTACACCCCCCCGTCTCTAGGTGCACCACCTGGGCGAGCCTGATGGGCCGTCCGAGGCATGGGTGCCGGACAATCCAGCTGAGGCGTAGAAGCCCGACGAGCCAGCTGAGGTGTGAAAGCCTCACGATCCTACTGAGGCGTGGGAGCCTGGCAAGCCGACTGAGGCATGACGTGGGATGGGAGCCTGCCGAGCCAACCTAGGCAAGGAAACCTCTCGAGCCAGCTAAGGCGTGGAAGCCCGACGAGCCAGCTGTGGCACCCCCGGTTCCATCAGCAGCGGCACCCAGACCCGACTTCACCAACAAAAACAAAAAACTAAAACTCCCTGATGCTTCAAATTGTGGTGTCAGCATTTTGTAAGGACAGATGCTGGGAGACAAGAAGCAAGTACAGGGAGTGAATATTTAATAAAACTGACAAGAAACAAACAAGGACAGCGTCTGGACAGGGAAAACATAATGACAATAATTCTGACACAGGGATAAAACTGAGGAAAAGACAAATATAGGGAAGACAATCCAAACGTGAATGAGTACAGGTGAGTCCAATGAAGCGCTGATGCGCGCAACGAAGGTGACAGGTATGCGTAATGATAGGCAACCTGGCGCCCTCAAGCTCCAGGGAGGTGGAGCGCAAGCAGGCATGACAAACAGAGCATGTGTGTTTAGTACTTCTGCCAGATTGTAACGGTATTCTTGGTGAGAAGGAGAGTCGGACCAAAATGCAGCGTGTAGATTTCGATCCATGTTTTAATAACCAAACATAAAACACGAATCAATACAAACACTACAAAATAAAGAACATAACGCAAACCTAAACAGCCCTATCTGGTGAAAACACATAGACAGGAACAATCACCCACAAACACACAGTGAAACCCAGGCTACCTAAATATGGTTCCCAATCAGAGACAATGATGAACACCTGCCTCTGATTGAGAACCATATCAGGCCGAACATAGAACTGGACAAACTAGACATGTAACATAGAATGCCCACTCAGATCACACCCTGACCAACCAAAACATAGAAACATACAAAGCAAACTATGGTCAGGGTGTGACACAGATGTTCTCTTGCTAATTGTGTGACTTGGACCATTTTCCTGTCCTGCTAAGAATTCAAAATGTAACTTTTGGTTGTCAGGGAAAATGTATGGAGTAAAAAGTACATTATTTTATTTAGTGAATGTAGTGAAGTAAAGGTTGTAAAAAATATCAATAATAAAGTACAGATACCCCCCAAAAACTTCTTAAGTAGTACTTGAAAGTATTTTTACTCAAGTACTTTAGACTATCAAAATAAAGAAAGTCGCACACTCCATGTATAATCTCCCAGCAATTTAATAGGTATTTACCAACATTTCGGCATCACTGTGCCTACCTCAGGGGGAAAAAGATAAGGGGGAAGGCACCCTGAGGTAGGCACAGTGATGCCGAAATGTTGGTAAATACCTATTAAATTGCTGGGAGATTATACATGGAGTGTGCGACTTTCTTTATTTTGATAGTTTATAGTTTATTCGCCGTTAATCAGCACCTCCACACAAACTATTATTCTGGGTGTGCGCCTGTTCATGTTGTTTTATCTACTAAAGTACTTTACACCACTGATTGCCTGCATATCTGTCAAAAAAAAAAAACAGGTACAGAACATAAGATTACCCATAAAACTCTTTAAAGAAGAATGGGTTTGAGGCAGGGAAGAAATAGCACTTTGATTCATGTCCCATAGGACTTTCTATTTCAATCTGATTGTGCTGAATCAACTGTTTATATGTTTATGGCTGTGTTCTCCTCTGTGAAGTACATCTCAGTTTAAAGAGCTGTATTTTCTGCTCAGGGTTCAGATGGATGAATTATAATGACTTTTATCTAGATTACATTATCCAGGCCTCTCATAATAGTGCTCAATTCTGTAAACATCCCATTACTATTTTTTTGTGCAGGCTTTTCATATCTCATGCATGCACAATTTAACCTTAATGTTCAAAGTAAGGAAGAATCCCTGTTGAAGTATCAAGATAGTGTGATTGTTTTTTTCAACAGTCTGTTAATCCTGACAGAAAAAAACTACAGTAAATTCCCTGCTAACGTTTTGGTTCTTTATTAAAAGTCAACAACAGAACAGTTAGTCCTGCCATGACTCCCAATGATGTCCAATCTGATGACAAGCTCATGTTTGAGTACCAACCTACAAGCCATACATGCATGCGTATGTTATTACTTTAATGTAATAGCATGGGCAGTTCTTTATAGCCTGTTTGCAACTCAATATATTGTTTTTTGTTGTGGAAATAACATCATACTTTAAAGATTTACCATTTGAAATATTGTAAGTGGGTGGTGCACAAGTGGTTCAGTGGTGTTCATAAATAAGTCTAATAAGAGGGGGTGGGCATATTTACTATTTTGGAGTCTCTCTCTCTAATACTTACGGTGAAAGCCATTAAAAGGATCAGCTCCAACAACAGGCCTGAAATGTCTGGGTGCTTTAGGACATGGTAAAATAAATGAAGTGAGCAAAAAGTTAACAGGTGATTCCCATGGACTTTGTACCATTAGATTGATCCTAAATCCTTTGATCGGTAACTGTTTGAGTCTAGTGTGTACAGCGGATTATAAAATGAACATCTCTGTGTGTTTCCAAACCTCTTTGTAGTTCTCAGCTCTGTGGGAGAATTGTGTCATGGAATCCCACTCAGCCATTTTTGCTGACTTCGTATATACCCTTAAATCACCCTCGCCCATTCATCAACCTGAGGTAGTTCAGGGGGAAAACGGAATCACTTTAAATGCTCATCGATGTGTTACTTATCTTGGCTACAGATCAAGAGTTATATGAAGAAATGAGGTATTAGTGTGTGTTCAATATTTATATCCATCCTCTTTATGTTGCCTGGATTTGGTTTTATACTGTGGTCGGCACTGATCTCTCATGTGTCAATGCATCAGACTCCCACACACCATCTTTAAATTCCCTGCTTCAAGGCCTTAGTGCAGAGGCTGTCATATTCAATCGATCTTAGAAAGTTTGGCAGTGCCATCTAAGAATAAGGCAAAAGGTCTAGACTGCAATGACTGCAATAGAAAGCCTGGACTACAGTAGGCCTACACACACAGTGAATAACATTTCAGTTATGGTTACTTTGTAATACAATCCATTGTAGTTTATTTTCCGACTCTTTGAAGAGCATTCCCAGGTGTTTGCATTAAATCAGACACCGGCAGGTGTCTAACGCTACTGAAAACAACAAAGATTTGGTAGCAAAGTTGTTCTTAATCACTTTGGTACAATTTGCAGTACGTGGTACATTTTCAAAACTCTAAGCACATTTTCAATTAACTGAGTAGAATAAACAAAGTAACTTGTTCACTGCACCAAAACACTCTTTCAATTTGGATACATATTCAATCTAAGTATCTGCTTTTCAAAACGTAATATTCACAACTTTTTATATGATTTTCTTGTCATTTGTTAACAATAAAATGAACTATTACTTAATCAAACTGCTCAAAACGGATAACTACTGAACCAAAATCACAAAAGGTGATCTTGTACAATGCTGCATGGGGCAGAAATGGCATACAACACTGTGTTACGTTTTTTTGAATAGCCAACTGCTTTACAATAGGCTACTCCTATCTCTAATGATTTCTCCTACATATAAGTATAATGAAACTGTAAGACTGACATATTTCTCAACATGCTCACAAACTGCCATTGGATACAAATTATGTTTAAAAAATGTGCATGTCAAGTTGTAATCAAATACTGTGTGTAAGATTATGTTTACCATCTACTATTCGTTCTATTCAGCACATCAAAAAGAAGAGTTTAGAAATGTGTAGCTTGTATGTTTTGCTATTGGATTAAATGGTAGATAAAATGTCAAAATGTTGAGCCTGTCATTATCTGATGTATTGGTGACTAAACTAAATTTTATCGTGGTATTTCATGGAAAACTTTTGCATGAATGAATCAGGGGTGAAAAATGTGTGAAACACCAAAGAATGCACAACCAAAGATTAAGAACATAAGCTAGGGGCATTACAAGTCTAATCAGCTTAGAGTTTAGTATGTTTTTTTACTTCTGAAAATAGCACCAAAGCGTTTTGAAATATAATATTTGGCCTGCCCAAGGGAGACTGTGTGCGTGTGCGTGTGCGGGACCGGTTCCAGGCATAATCGACATAAGCTGTCGCTTAGGGGCCCGGGGTCACTAGGAGGCACCCAACGAAAAAAACTCAGTTGGCGTCTTAACTTACTATTGAGAGTAAGAATAGTAGAATACACCAGGTGCAATTTCTAAATTTGGTTGTGCATTAGCAATTTTTCTCTTGTTTTAAGTCAGTCACTGACAGCCACTCATTCAGCCATGTCAGCTAACGTGCACAGGGGCCCTGACCTCCAGGGGGCATGTCATGCCAAATATTGTCCCCCAGCCAAAAAGTGACCCCCCCCCCCCCCCCCTCCACTGATATAGTCTGTCATATTGAGGTATCTAGCTATAAATTAATCCTGATCAATCAAATGAATAGGTGTAAGCGAATATGGTAATTCCAAATGCCCTTAACTAGGTGTCTTTGCTAGACAGAAACAGAGAGGGGGGGGGTGAAATTGAGAGAGGGAGAGAGATGGGAAGAGAGTGGAGGACATACAGAGAGAGAGAGCTGAAGAGAGAGAAACAGAGAGAGAAAGACATAAGTGCAAATCTACTTAGACTCGAGTATTTCAACAAATCTTCTCTTCCAACTTGTTAGACAATCATATGTACCTACGGTGGAAGGATAGCCAGCCACACAGAAGAGTGATTTTCACTGAGGAGAAGGAGGCCGTGCTGACTGAGATGCATGCTGGCCATTTCAGAGTGAAGAGCATGATTGCCAAAATCAACCTACGCTTCTTCTGACAGGGAATTGTCAAGGAGGTGGACAGCTGGGCAAGTGAAATAACATTTTGTTTTACCAATCACATTCTATTATATCTGAAATTATTATGATTTCAATGAATGTCATATCAGAGAGAATACAATGTTTTCATTTGTCTCTTTTTGCTTCAAGGTCAGTACCCTGTCTAGCCTGCCAGAAGTTTGAGAGGGCAATGACTGTGGCGCCGGAGTTGAAACCCATCAAAGTTGTATCACCATGGCACTGTCCCAATTCAAATTTTGCCCTGATAAGTTGTTTTGTAATGGTTGCATTAGTTGACCACAGCAGAGTTCAATATCATAAAATGTGTGTGTGTGTGTCAGTATCCTTACAAATATAAAAATCTGCATGCTGTATGACACAGATAAGAATAAAGGGTAATGGGTAAGAATAAAGTAATCTTCTCTCCAACACTTTTATATGTTAGGGGTGGACCTCATCGGACCACTTTAAATGTTAGGGGTGGACCTCATTGGACCACTTTAAATGTTAGGGGTGGACCTCATTGGACCCTTCACAAAATCCAGGAATGGCAACAGCTGGTATCTGATGGTGACCGATCGCTTTACCAAGTGGGTGGAAGCAATACCCATTAAGGTCAGTAAATTAAGAGTACGTGCTTAACTCGAAATTCCCTTCTGTAACCCATTAAACAGGTGCTTGGAACCAAAAATAGATTTTTGTTTTGTATGATACCCATCAAGTCCGAGACTGGCGAGGCCAACTCCAAGGCGATGATGGACATCTTCAACCCACGGTTCACCCATGATTGACTTAGTGTTGTTGTTTGTCTATTGCTATTTTTGTATAACATACTTTCAGATCACTGAAACCCCACCTGATCTGGAGGAAGTTGTCGAACCAGATCAGAACGCCTTCGAGGGCCACCTTCAGGCACGGACTGAGAAGGATGTGGAGGTTTTTGACCAGGTAAAAATGATTGTCGGCTGTTAATTTATTTTCTGGCCCTCCAAGTGACATGTAAGAAATGTATTTGTAATATGAAATATAATTGGATTCATTCATGTTATCAATCATGGTAAGACTGAACATCAACAAGACGTAGGAGAAACAGGAGAGCTACTGGAGCAGAATCAAGAAGGGGACCAAGTGCTTCGACATTCGAGCAAATGACTTGGTTTGGAAGAAGGACGAAAGGAAGGCGAGACCTGGGAAACCTCACTGCTCTTTCACTCCTAGCTGGGGTCACCATCTGTTAAGGTGAATATAAAACATCTCAGATAATAACTATTTGCATTTGCACACAAAATAACCTGAAGCTAGTTGTAGTTTCCCTAACACTGACATTTTTCTCAGTCTTCCTATGGTTACCTTGGTGGAAGCCAGCAATCTTCCCCAGTTGGAGCAGTTGGATGGTCAACCACTGAAAGCACTGATTTCCTACACTTTGGTGAAGCCCAATAGACAAGAAATTGTAGTTATGCTGAGCTTATAAAAATGTTGTTCTTCAGTTTACCTCTCCAAATGACTTGAGGTCCAACAACCCCCCAGGAGGTATCCCATCCACCAGAACCAATGAGTTCGGATCAGTCTGATTCTCTGTGCTCTGAGTCGGAGGGGGGACCAGCTTGAGGTGGGCTATAACTTCCAAAAGTGTTGAAAAGTACATATCCCCCATTTATAACACTGCACTAATCCATCACATTTTCTCACAGTAAAGTGTAACCTGTGTGTTTACTTGTTAATGTCTCTGCCTGTTCCCTTTAACTCTGCTCCTGTTCTGCATGACCTAGGGGTTCTGCCCAACACCCATGGATCCACCTGATGTCCTCCATTACCAACCACCCTCCAACTTTTCATTACATCATCTACAGCTACCGTTGTTGTCATGTTGTCATTATCTGCTAAGAAGGTTTTTTTGCTCTATCATACTGAGCACATAATATGTGAGATACATAGATTAACTAAAAACACTAGCACTGCAAACACTCAGAACAAAGAGAGCAGCAGTGCCTGGACTTTCCAGCCTCCCTCTTCTAGTCCCCCTTCTGAGACTGGCAGCCTGTTGAGAACAAGTGACAGGCAGAACCTCCCACCCACCCACACAGCAACCCCCTCCTCAAAATTCCACACATCACAATTCTGTATTTTAGCCTACGATGTGAGTGTAAAAAAATCTACGTTTATGTATTACAATCTCAAATATTGCCAAGTTGGTTTTCACAGCTGTTTCACAAGGTGTTCATTATTGTAAGTTGTAAGATATCCATTGATGGTATTTATTTGTTGCACATTATTCATTGTTGTATTTTAGGACATACAATGGATATATACAGTTGAAGTCGGAAGTTTACATACACCTTAGCCAAATACATTTCAACTCAGTTTTTCACAATTCCTGACGTTTAATCCTAGTAAAAATTGTCTTAGGTCAGTTAGGATCCCCACTTTATTTTAAGAATGTGAAATGTCAGAATAATAAAAGAGAGAATGATTTATTTCAGCTTTTATTTCTTTCATCACATTCCCAGTGGGTCAGAAGTTCACATACTCTCAATTAGTATTTGGTAGCATTGCCTTTAAATTGTTTAACTTGGATCAAACATTTTGGGTAGCCTTCCACAAGCTTCCCACAATAAGTTGGGTGAATTTTGGCCCATTCCTCCTGACAGAGATGGTGTAACTGAGTCAGGTTTGTAGGCCTCCTTGCACGCACTTGCTTTTTCAGTTCTTCCAACACATTTTCTATAGGATTGAGGTCAGAGCTTTGTGATGGCCACTCCAATACCTTGACTTTGTTGTCCTTTGTTGGCCATTTTGCCACAACTTTGGAAGTATGCTTGGAAGTATGTCTTTATCCATTTGGAAGACCCATTTGCGACCAAGCTTTAACTTCCTGACTGATGTCTTGAGATGTTGCTTCAATATACCCACATAATTTTCTATTTTGTCAAGTGCACCAGTGCCTCCTGCAGCAAAGCACCGCCACAACATGATGCTGCCACCCTCTTGCTTTACGGTTGGGATGGTGTTCTTCAGATTGCAAGCCTCACCCTTTTTCCTGCAAACATAACGATGGTCATTACGGCCAACAGTTCTATTTTTGTTTCATCAGACCAGAGGACATTTCTCCAAAAACGACAATCTTTGTCCCCATGTGCAGTTGCAAACCGTAGTCTGTCTTTTTTATGGCGGTTTTGGAGCAGTGGCTTCTTCCTTGCTGAGCGGCCTTTCAGGTTATGTCGATATTGGACTCATTTTACTGTGGATATAGATACTTTTGTACCTGTTTCCTCCAGCATCTTCACAAGGTCATTTGCTGTTGTTCTGGGATTGATTTGCACTTTTTGCGCCAAAGTACATTCGTCTCTAGGAGACAGAATGCCTCTCCTTCCTGAGCGGTATGACAGCTGTGTGGTCCCATGGTGTTTATGCTTGCGTACTATTGTTTTTACAGATGAACGCGGTACCTTCAGGCATTTGGAAATTGCTCCCAAGGATGAACCAGACTTGTGGAGGTCTACAAAAAAAATGTTGAGGTCTTGGCTGATTTATTTTGATTTTCCCATGATGTCAAGCAAAGAGGCACTGAGTTTGAAGGTAGGCCACAGGTACACCTCCAATTGACTCAAATCTTGTCAATTAGCCTATCAGAAGCTTCTAAAGCCATGACATAATTTTCTGGAATTTTTTTGAAGGCACAGTCAATTTAGTGTATGTAGACTTCTGACCCACTGGAATTGTGATACAGGGAATTATAAGTGAAATAATCTGTCTGTGAACAATTGTTGGAAAAATTACTTGTGTCATGCAAAAAATAGATGTCCTAGCAGAATTGCCAAAACTATAGTTTGTTAACAAGAAATTTGTGGAGTGATTGAAGAATTAGTTTTAATGACTCCAACCTAAGTGTACGTAAACTTCCTACTTCAACTGTGCATATTCAACCACAAGGGTGTATTAATGAGCTAGGCGAGATATATATATATATTTTTTATCATAATAGAGGACTTCTGAAATGATATTATTTCAGTGTAGATAAGGGAAGGGCAGGTTAAAATAAAACATGACAGCCAGACAAGCCAGTGTATGAATCAAACGGATTTGCATATGAATGGAGTGGAAATTAGCTGACTTCGTGATCTGTAAGGTAAGTAACTTTAATGTGTCAAGCAGATTACATGTTTTCTTTGCCATTTCCGAAACGTAGCAACGTTTAAGACATGGATGTCATGTTGTAATGTTAACAAGGTACCCAAAAGTAGTTAGAAATCATGTTTTCATTTTATTAGCGAAACAAAACTTGTTTTCACAGCGAAATTGTGGCGGAAATCAGCCTTGTTTGCATAGCGATTATGAAAAGAACGTAATTTAACGTAATGATCTCCAAAATTCTAATCACTCGGTCATCACACTGTTGATATAGCAACGGACACTAATATTTTATCGAATCCCATTGTGATGCAGAGGGGGACACTTTTTTTGGCCAGGGGACATTATTAGGCATGACAGGCCCTAATTGATTTTGTTAGTCATTCTCACTCAGATATTATAGCATAGCATTTTTATAATTGCAGGAAATGAGCTTTAAATCTGTCAAAAATATATCTTGTCCCCATGACAAAATGAGTAGAATTGCATGAAATTTGTTCTAAAATGCCACATTTTCTCTCCACCCATGGAAAAATGTGTAGAATTGCAGAAAACTTGCTTTAAAGGTCGAATTACAGCCATTTTCCATCTTAATATCAAACGTTTTCTGGATGACAATTAAATACCTCACTGTGATTGTTTTCAATTCAAATTGGTCAAATTAAGCAAAGAGCGATTTCTCAGGCAAAAATGTTGCTAGGACGGTCTGGAAGTGCTCTGAGTGGGGAGGGGAAAACTGAACATTTGCTGTTATTTGGCAGAGAGGTTTAGAACTCTCTTTCTTATTGGTCTGATAACAAATTTACCGAATGGTGATGTCACCATGGAAGGCACCACCAAAACAGACTGAAATGTCAGGCGCTTTTTTTTAATCAGATCTTACACTAAAAGGGCTTTATCATCATCTTCCCAATTTTACAATATTATTCCAACCTCAGTGTGGAAATATGTATAAAATGCACAAAAATCATGTTTTTCGACTGCACTGGGAGTTTAAAACTGTAACATTTTCTGTACGAACCATGGCAAAATGTGTAGAATTGCAAGAAATGAACTGTAAAACTTAAATCTCTCTGCAACATCACGAGGGGTGACACTAAAATATTGTGTGTGTGTGTGTGTGTGTGTGTGTGTGTGTGTGTGTGTGTGTGTGTGCGTGTGTGTGTGTGTGTGTGTGTGTGTGTGTGTGTGTGTGTGTGTGTGTGTGTGTGTGTGTGTGTGTGTGTGTGTGCGTGTGTGTGTGTGTGTGTGTATGTGAGCCTACTGTGAATTAGCCATACATTAGTCATACATTTTTCATTTTATTTGGAATTAACTTACAGTACCAGTCAAAAGTTTGGACACCTATTAATTCAAGGGTTTTTCTTTATTTGTACTATTTTCTACATTGTAGAATAATAGTGGAAATAACACATATGGAATCATGTAGTAACCAAAAAAGTGTTAAACAAATCAAAATGGATTTTAGATTTTAGATTCTTCTAAGTAGCTACTCTTTGCATTGATGTCATGAGGTAGTCACCTGGAATACATTTCATTTAACAGGTGTGCCTTGTTTGCGGAATTTCTTTCTTTCTTACTGCATGTGATCGAATCAGTTGTGTTGTGACAAGGTAGGGGTGGTATACAGAAGATAGCCCTATTTGGTAAAGACCAAGTCCATATTATGACAAGAACAGCTCAAATAAGCAAAGAGAAACGACAGTCCATCATTACTTTAAGGCATGAAGGTCAGTCGATCCGGAAAATGTCAAGAACTAAATGTTTCTTCAAGTGCAGTCGCAAAAACCATCATGGGCCCTGATGAAACTGGCTCTCATGAGGACCGCCACAGGAAAAAAAGACCCAGAGTTACCTCTGCTGCAGTGGATACGTTCATTAGAGTTACCAGCCTCAGAAATTTCAGCCCAAATAAATGCTTAACGGAGTTCAAGTAACAGACACATCTCAACATCAACTGTTCAGAGGAGACTGCATAACTTAGGCCTTCATGGTCAAATTGCTGCAAAGAAACCACTACTAAAGGACGCCAATAAGAAGAAGAGACTTGCTTGAGCCAAAAAACATGAATGGAAATCTGTCCTTTGGTCTGATGAGTCCAAATTTGAGACTTTTGGTTCCAACTGCCATGTCTTTATGAGATGCAGAGTAGGTGAACGAACGGATGATCTCCGCAAGTGTGGTTCCCACCGTGAAGCATGGAGGATGAGGTGTGATGGTGTGGGGGTGCTTTGCTGGTGACACTGTCTGTGATTTATTTAGAATTTAAGGCACACTTGACCAGCATGGCTACCACAGCATTCTGCAGCGATACGCCATCCCATCTGGTTTGTGCTTAGTAGGACTATAATTTATTTTTCAACAGGACAATGACCCAACACACCTCCAGGTTGTGTAAGGGCTATTTGACCAATAAGTAGAGTGATGGAGCGCTGCATCAGATGACCTCACCTCTATAATCACCCGACCTCAAACCAATTGAGATGGTATGGAATGAGTTCGACCGCAGAGTGAAGGAAAAGCAGCCAAAAAGTGCTCAGCATATGTGGGAACTCATTCAAGACTGGTGGAAAAGCACTTCAGGTGAAGCTGGTTGAGAGAATGCGAAGAGTGTGCAAAGCTGTCATCAAGGCAAAAGGGTGGCTACTACGAAGAATCTAAATTTGTTCAACACTTTTTTGGTTACTACATGATTCCATATGTGTTATTTCATAGGTTTGATGTCTTCACTATTATTCTACAATGTAGAAAATAGTCAAAATAAAGAAAAACCCTTGAATGAGTAGATGTGTCCAATCTTTTGACTGGTACAGTACACATTTTCAACATGTCTCTTTGCTTTCAATAGCATTTGCTAGTGTGTTGAGTTACCTTATGCAATTGAGGATGATTTGCTGGAATATTTGTCCACACTGCCATCCTTTAATGCTGGGCTCCAGAGTGGCTGGTAGGGGATCCCCGAGACTGCCTGACCCTTCCCTTACGCAATTAATTTCCAAAAGCTTACTACCTAAGAATGTTTACTCGTTGTGCTAATAATAAAACACACATTGTAAACGTCTAACTTTCATCAGTAGACTGTAATGGTCCCCTTAAAGATATTGAAAGAGTCGCCTAAATGATTTTTTCACAATAAATTGCCCATGAGTTTGTGTAGATTGCAGTAATGAGCAGTACAGGTTAGTGCTTTGATTTGTTGTCCTTTCTATATCAATTCAACAAGTTATTGTTAGCGCGCTGGTATTTACATGCAGTATATTGCTTATGGGTGTCAAAATGTTTAGGTCAATCCAGAAAGGGGAGGAAAGGTTGTATCTTGTGCGCATGGATGCGGGAGGGGTCCCTCAGTGGTGTCGCTGTGTTTCAGCAGTTTGTATCACCACGGTGGGAGCGCTGCAGTGGGGAGGGAACTGAGTGAGAGGCGAAAGTCACGACGACTGTAGTAGCTGGTTAAAGTTATATAATCATGTGTTATGAGACTTCATTTTTCCGGACATCATGGGATTATGGAATCACACCCTAAAAGGCAATTGTGCTTTTTCTCGGAGTTTTGCGCTCATTCTTCGTAATTGTTTTAGTTTGATTACCATTGAAAATGAAGTACACAGGTGATGTAACAAAATAAACAAAGTTTGTGTTGATCCATGGATTTACACATACCTGGTATGGAGGAACAGGGTCGTCAACATGAATTTTGATACTGCTGATGAAGTCAACTTCTGGAGTAACCGTTCCTCGGAGCTGTACTCGGAGACACAGGGACCATTATCTGCAAATAATTCCAACTTGACCACAGCAAATGGCACAGACAATAACACAGACACGAATCCGCTGGACCTTACCCGAGCCGTGTCCGTTGGTATAGTTCTGGGCGCGTTCATTCTGTTCGCAATCGTGGGCAACATACTCGTAATACTTTCCGTTGTATGCAACAGACACCTGCGCATCCCAACAAACTATTTCATTATCAACCTCGCCATTGCGGACCTGTTGCTGGGTACAACGGTGCTGCCCGTGTCTGCAACATTGGAGATTCTTGACTACTGGGTATTCGGGAGGATATTCTGTGACATCTGGGCGGCAGTGGACGTGCTATGTTGCACTGCTTCCATTATGAGCCTGTGCGTAATATCCATAGACCGTTATATAGGAGTGCGCTACCCACTGCAGTACCCCTGTATAGTAACGGAGAAAAGAGCCCTTTTGGCCATGCTCGGTGTTTGGGTTCTCGCTACTGTCATTTCCATTGGACCTCTGCTCGGGTGGAAACAACCACCCTCAAATGACGACACCATTTGCCCCATTACCGAAGAGCCCTTTTACGCACTGTTCTCGTCATTGGGTTCCTTTTACATACCTCTGGCTGTCATCCTTTGCATGTACTGTCAGGTTTATGTAGTTGCCAAACGGACCACTAAGAACTTAGAGGCGGGGGTCATGAAAGAACACATGGACTCGAATGAGCTCACGCTCAGGATCCACTGCAAAAACGCACAACTACAGGAATACTGCGGCGCAGGCAAGGGCCAGACACGGAGCACGCTAACAGTCAAACTGCTCAAGTTCTCCCGAGAGAAGAAAGCTGCTAAAACGCTCGGTGTCGTGGTGGGCATGTTTATTCTCTGCTGGCTGCCATTCTTCCTCGTGCTGCCCATCGGTAGGTTTGGGGTTTTGTTGAGCAAACTGTTGTCATCATTGCCCCCTAGTTGCATTAGGTTAAATTGAACCACATAACTGATAGACAGGACACTGAATGCATTCATTCTGTTTATAACAAAGAAACCTTGAAAATGAGTGTGGTCACCAGGCACGAGCACATATAGGGCTCTCCCTGGCAGAGCACATTACCTTTTGCCCTTCCGGTCTCCAAAGTGCCCTTTTGTGTGGTGGTATTATTTTCCCCCAAAATATATATTTTTGTATATTTTTTTTGTCATTGTTGTTCGGATCCCACTTCCCGCAAGTCATCAAGTTCGCCACCCCCCACCCAGTCTGTTGGTTGCGCATGTTGATCGTTTGTCCTTCCGCGTCACTTTACACACAGACAATGTCAGCTAAACATAGAATGAAGATGTTTATTTGTCTCTCTGTGGCGGCCGAAAACTTCATAGTTGAATATTAATAGCCTAAAAAGTTCGCAATGTTATAAACAAGCGAATCAATGCCACATTTTTTTCATATTTAAAACAAGCCAACTGAATGCTAAATATAAGCTAAATATTGACATCACTTTCATGTAGGCCCACGTGCAATCGATATACCTACATCCGAGCCGCTTCAATGTTCTTAGTAGCCCATAGGCTACTATTATCTAAAAGTTTTCACTGTAGCCTAACCAAGAACCTAAAGGTCAACATATTAGGTATATGTCAACGTTGCTACTTCATGTTTAATTATTTTAATTGTTTATTTATTTCATTGTAGAATAGCTGTACCCTAGGCCTACTTTAAGCTCAATTCCTGCCTGCCCTTAGGCTACAACGATTTGTTGAGCTAAATTTGCGAAAACCATTGTCATATCCTATTTTTAGGTTACATTGATAGTTTCTATAGCAAACGAGGGAATGAGCGACTTTTACAGTTTACACAAACTGGAGAAATTCAGAATTTACATAAACCAACATTACATACAAAATAGCACGATACCACTTAGAATGCATAACACATGGCAAACATATTAAACAAACACTTAAATACATAATAGGCTACAACACATGTTTTCTCATAATTGGAAACTGTACTGTGTAAAAAAAAGGATATATAAAAAAGATTACTTCGAAAGCCATAAAATGGACAAAAAGCTACAGCGAGCTCTTTGGTCTATATACTGGAGTCATTTTCAGCACGGGACAGCTCCTGTAAAGGCCGTTCAGTTTCAGATTGTAACAAGTGCACTGCGTGGTGTTTTGGGAAAAGGGCGTGACATCTTATTTTTAGGATGCATCGTTAAAACCCTCGTAAACCTAAATTCCATCACTATCGGGATTCGGGAAACCCGGCCCGGGCCTTTGTCCCAGTCTGCCCTGTACTGGGCATATAACGCCCGGTACCCAAATGTCACTGTCGGAGTGTGTGCAGCTAGCTACCTAGTATAAATATCAGCAGTACTGCCACAACAGCGTTATATTTGATTAATACTTGATAACACCAGATTTAGCCTACATAATTCGGTCTGGTTGGCTGATATGCGCAGCAGATAACGACAAAAAGACAGAGGTAGGCGAAATCACAATCAGTAAAATTAATTAAACTAGCTGGCAGATCAACATCAAAGATCAGCTGATAGCCGACTCCCTTTTACCGATGTCAACCAAGTAACTAGGTAACTTACAATTTGTGATGATGAGAAAAATAAAACAAATCTTTACAGGCATTTTGGTATGTTATGAATTTCGAGCCCCCTGAAAGGTCTGTGCATGGCGCTGTGTGTGTGACATAAGAGGACAGCATATATCTGTACAGGATATTCTCTGCTTATCATTCTCACACAAGCACACAGGCCTTTATTTACACACACACACACAGTCTCTCTCTCTCTGACACACACACAGATACTATTTTTTCCAAATACAGTATGCCAATAATATAGAGTTTTCATAAGTCTGATGGTAGTCATGTCAAAAATAAAATAATTTGTTTAGGCAGAAAAGGGGTTAATCAGACGCAGTAGGTCTACACCCATGCCAAAACGTGAAAGTGGTGTATGACAGTAAAATACAACTTCCTTTTATTATCGAAAGGTTAACTTGTCAAAAATGTAAAGATAGAAAAAGACCATACTTCCCAGCCTGTGGCACCAGAAAATGGAGGTAGCTAGTTAGGGGTAGCTTGGTTGTAGCATAAGGGTGCAATGGTGCACGAATCTGGTGTACTAATAAATCATTTATTGTGGGTGCTAATGGGGGTGGTTGGCCTCTTCTTGTGTGTGTTTTAGCGCCGGCAAGCCTCTATCTTGAGTTTCCCATGTTCCCAGCACCTCTTAAATCAAGTGAGCAACACATTACACATCAAAGTGGATTCCTCCTACATCTGTTGTTGACATGGAAAAGTTCAGAGAGATGAAACAGACTTTTATACACGAGTCCTTTCCATCCCCTGCCCTCTATATTCGTCTATATTTACTGAATTATGCCCACCCTGAAACACCATGTCCATTTAGAAATGTATACCGTAGCATGCTCATGCTCTTTGAAAGTCTCATTTCCAAATCGCAGGCCCAAAGACTTCATTCTCTCCATCTGGACTTCACACAGTTAACTGGACATTTTTCATTTCAATTTTGTAAAGCAAAAACTCAGTAGGCCTATACCACAGGGAGAGTATATAAATCCTGGAGATACTATATTTTCAATGATTGATTACTGGTATACTAATTATTCTGTGCTTTTACTAAACCAGTGTGTCTATCACAGAAATAAATCCTGAATGAAGGGTGATATCAGTCAGTCATGACCTTGCGTGAGATAAGAGAAATGAACAGCTTTGTGGTGATAATCAGGTTATTTTGGCTTTGCTTAAATTACCCAGTTACAATGTCAAATTGTGGCTCCCTATTGGTTCCTGAGGCCTTCTCAGGGTGTGATGTAGACTGTCTGTGTGGATGACAGAGTTGGAGACAATAATATACGCACTGAGCAGAGCAGTGACCTAGCCTGGCCACACCATGGACGTGGAAGCATTGTGTAGAGTAGAGGGATGACATCTAGTACAGATCACACAGAGTACTTGATGGTGAACAATCCGACAGTGCTTTGGGTAGTAGCCTAGTTAGTCAAGTTCACAAATCATGTTTTTATTGTCAATTGCACAACTACAGTGAAATGCCTTTCTTGCTTGCTCATTGCAGTAATCAATATCAGTAGTACAATAAAAAAAATATGTTTTTAAGTCAAGTAGAACAAAAACACACAAGAAATAGAAATAAGAAAGTAAGTAAGCTATATATATATATATATATATATATATAGGGTCAGTTCCAGAGTCAGTGCCAATACCATATTTACAATGTGCAGGGATACTGGAGTGGTAGAGTTAGATATGTATAGGGCTAAGGTGACTATAGGCATCAGGATATATGATAAACTGAGTAGCAGCAGCGTATATGATGGTTGTATGTGTGTGTGTGTGTGTGTGTGTGTGTGTGTGTGTGTGTGTGTGTGTGTGTAGAGTCAATATGAATGTGTGTGCGTGTTATGTATGAGCAAATTAAGTGTGAGTTTTGGAGTGTCAGTGTAAGTGAGTGTGAGTGAGTGAGTGTGTAGAGTGTGCATAAAGTGACTGCTGCAGACGTCGGTGTCGTTGGACCCTCATCCAGACACTCAGGGACTTCTGTTAAAGATAATAAAAATGTTGTTGGTTTGAAGGATTGTACAGTGCCTTGCGAAAGTATTCGGCCCCCTTGAACTTTGCGACCTTTTGCCACATTTCAGGCTTCAAACATAAAGATATAAAACTGTATTTTTTTGTGAAGAATCAACAACAAGTGGGACACAATCATGAAGTGGAACAACATTTATTGGATATTTCAAACTTTTTTAACAAATCAAAAACTGAAAAATTGGGCGTGCAAAATTATTCAGCCCCCTTAAGTTAATACTTTGTAGCGCCACCTTTTGCTGCGATTACAGCTGTAAGTCGCTTGGGGTATGTCTCTATCAGTTTTGCACATCGAGAGACTGACATTTTTTCCCATTCCTCCTTGCAAAACAGCTCGAGCTCAGTGAGGTTGGATGGAGAGCATTTGTGAACAGCAGTTTTCAGTTCTTTCCACAGATTCTCGATTGGATTCAGGTCTGGACTTTGACTTGGCCATTCTAACACCTGGATATGTTTATTTTTGAACCATTCCATTGTAGATTTTGCTTTATGTTTTGGATCATTGTCTTGTTGGAAGACAAATCTCCGTTCCAGTCTCAGGTCTTTTGCAGACTCCATCAGGTTTTCTTCCAGAATGGTCCTGTATTTGGCTCCATCCATCTTCCCATCAATTTTAACCATCTTCCCTGTCCCTGCTGAAGAAAAGCAGGCCCAAACCATGATGCTGCCACCACCATGTTTGACAGTGGGGATGGTGTGTTCAGCTGTGTTGCTTTTACGCCAAACATAACGTTTTGCATTGTTGCCAAAAAGTTCAATTTTGGTTTCATCTGACCAGAGCACCTTCTTCCACATGTTTGGTGTGTCTCCCAGGTGGCTTGTGGCAAACTTTAAACAACACTTTTTATGGATATCTTTAAGAAATGGCTTTCTTCTTGCCACTCTTCCATAAAGGCCAGATTTGTGCAATATACGACTGATTGTTGTCCTATGGACAGAGTCTCCCACCTCAGCTGCATCTCTGATCAGTCTTCTCCTTGTATGAGCTGAAAGTTTAGAGGGACGGCCAGGTCTTGGTAGATTTGCAGTGGTCTGATACTCCTTCCATTTCAATATTATCGCTTGCACAGTGCTCCTTGGGATGTTTAAAGCTTGGGAAATCTTTTTGTATCCAAATCCAACTTTAAACTTCTTCACAACAGTATCTCGGACCTGCCTGGTATTTTCCTTGTTCTTCATGATGCTCTCTGCGCTTTTAACGGACCTCTGAGACTATCACAGTGCAGGTGCATTTATACGGAGACTTGATTACACACAGGTGGATTGTATTTATCATCACTAGTCATTTAGGTCAACATTGGATCATTCAGAGATCCTCACTGAACTTCTGGAGAGAGTTTGCTGCACTGAAAGTAAAGGGGCTGAATAATTTTATCTCTACCAGTATATCAGTGATATTATCTAAATTATATTAAAACTATATAATCTGTTACATCACCTGTTATTATTTACTGAAGGTATGGAGATTGGGAGTGGTTATTATCTCAGTTATGCAATAAAGCCCTAGATTTAAACAGTAATAATTGGAATATAGATAGTGTTTTCATTGGAAATGAATGGTAGTCCTTAAAAGCACTCCCTTAGACAAATTGGATAAAAATAGCTGGGTGAAGAATTCTTGGTGTTCATATTTGACAGACTTGTTGCTATTGCAACTGGCAGGATTTTAAAGTATCTTTGTGAGAGCTTTTGCAGATTGTGTGTGACAATAGTTCCACTTTTCAATGCCAGAATAAATTTACAAATTTTAAAACTCTCTGCCTTGACCCGCCAAAGGCATGTTTTGTTTTTGTCACCCAACATGATGTAGTAACCACAAACTATAGTGCTCTGTGACCTATTGTGCCTGTATTTTATGGCTTGTCCTCAGGCGGAGCTGGTGAAGAATAGAAGGATAGATTTTATGGGACAAACAGGAAACAGCATTTTTTCAATTGACCATTGATGGTGTTGATCAGTATAGCTGTTGAGGGCTTATGCTTTTTTCATCTCAGAACTCACTAGATGAACCAAAATATTACCTGCTAAAGATACTGACCCTCCAATGATTGTTGCTTTCCAAGTTACATAACCAATATTTACTATTTTATCACGGTTACAGTTAAATGCATATGCATGATATTGCATTGCCACCATATTGAATAGATGTTTCCCATAATGTTTCAGATTAGTTAATTTATCAACCCAAATTCTCCAGTGAGCTGGACCTTGAGTGTGATATGATGGTGATAGCTTCCTGATGCTTTTAGAGGGCAGGGGGCAGGATTGCAGTGGGAATGCCAAGGCACTCATACAGTAGGTCCCACTTACTATCATGCATCTTAAGCCCTCTTTAAAAATGGCTTTTGACATGATATTTTATTCCATGCTTTTGTCCATTAATGTGTGTACGGAGCTGTCCAAGGGCATTAAGTTCCCAGGTAGATCTCAGGGTCTTTTTCCGGCACTATATGGCGCTGGAGAAGATGGCTGCCGTTTTATGGGCAGTTTACCAACCATGCTATTTGGTTAGATTTTTTCACACCGTTGGTAACTTATTTTGTACATAATGTTGCTGCTACTGTCCCTTATGTCCGGAAAGAGCTTCTAGAAATCAGAACAGCAATTTCTCGCCTTGAACTGGACGAATAATTTATCTTTAATGAGTCGGATGAGAGGGATTTACTCCAGACACCCGAACAAGGCCCTCATCCCGTCATTCGCAGAAGAAAGAGACGGAAAAGATAATGCGGAAGGAGATCGGGGTGCCTTGTGAGGATCCGCCGACGATTGGATAATGTGCCCTTGCCATCAGTACTTTTGGCCAGCGTACAATTGTACGCTGGATAATAACTTGGACGAACTAAAAGCACTTATATCCTACCAACGGGACATTAAAAACTGTAATATCTTATGTTTCACCTAGTCGTAGTTAACGACGACATGAATAGCATACAGCTGGCGGGTTATACATTGTATCAGCAGGATAGACAGCAGCCTCTGGTAAGACAAGGGGAGGCAGACTATGTCTATTTGTAAATAACAGCTGGAGCATGATATCTAAGGAAGTCTCTAGGTTTTGCTTGCCTGAGGTAGAGTATCTCATGATAAGCTGTAGACCACACTATCTACCTAGAGAGTTTTTATCTGTATTTTTTGTAGCTGTCTGCATACCACCACAGACCGATGCTGGCACTAAGATTGCACTCAATGAACTGTATACCGCCAAAAGTAAACAGGAAACGCTTATCCAGAGGCGGTACTCTTAGTGGCCGGGGACTTTAATGTAGGGAAACTTAAATCCATTTTACCAAATTTCTACCAGCATGTTAAATGTGCATCCAGAGGGGAAAAAAACTCTAGACCACCTTTACTCCACACACAAAGACGCATACAAAGCTCTCCCTCGCCCTCCATTTGACATATCTGACCATAATTATATCCTCCTGATTCCTGCTACAAGCAAAAATTAAAGCAGGAAGCACCAGTGACTCGGTCAATAAAACAGTGGTCAGATGAAGCAGATGCTAAGCTACAGAACTGTTTTGCTAACACAGACTGGAATATGATTCTTCTGATGGCATTGAGGAGTGCACCACATCAGTCACTGGCTTCATCAATAAGTGCATCAATGACGTCGCCCCCTCAGTGACTGTATGTACATACCCCACCCAGAAGCAATGGATTACAGGCAACATCCGCACTGAGCTAAAGGGTAGAGCTGCCGTTTTCAAGGAGCGGGACTCTAACCCGGAAGCTTATAAGAAATCCCGCTATGCCCTTCAATGAACCATCAAACAGGTCAATCAAATCGTACTACACCGGCTCCGACGCTCGTCAGATGTGGCAGGGCTTGCAAACTATTACAGACTACAAAGGGAAGCACAGCCGAGAGTTGCCCAGTGACACAAGCCTACCAGATTAGCTAAATTACTTATGTGCTCGCTTTGAGGATAATAACACTGAAACATGCACCTGTTGTAACTACCCATCCCGTGTCCGGGATCGTTGTCATCATCTGACACTAATTAGCATAACGCAACGGACATAAATATTACTAGAAAATATTCCTATTCATGAAATCACGAGTGAAATATATTGAAGCACAGCGTAGCCTTTTGTTAATCACCCTGTCATCTCAGATTTTGAAAATATGCTTTACAGCCAAAGCAAGACAAGCATTTGTGTAAGTGTATCGATAGCCTAGCATAGCATTATGTCCAGCTAGCAGTAGGCAACTTGGTCACGAAAATCAGAAAAGCATTCAAATTAAATTGTTTACCTTTGATGAGCTTCGGATGTTTTCACTCACGAGACTCCCAGTTAGATAGCAAATGTTCCTTTTTTCCAAAAATATTATTTTTGTAGGCGAAATAGCTCCGTTTGTTCTTCACGTTTGGCTGAGAAATCGACCGGAAATTGCGGTCACGAAAACCCCCAAAATATTCCAAATTAGCGTCATAATATCGACAGAAACATGGCAAACTTTGTTTATAATCAATCCTCAAGGTGTTTTTCAAATATCTATTCGATAATATATCAACTGGGACAGTTGGTTTTTCAGTAAGACCGAGAGGAAAAATGGCTACCTCTGTATTTTACGCAAGAATCACTCTGAGAGCCATCAGGTGACCACTTACGCAATATAGTCGCTTACGCTCATTCTTCAACATAAATGCGTGAAACTACGTCAAAATGCTGTAGACACCTTGGGGAATACGTAGAAAAAGGAATCTGGTTGATAGCCCATTCACTGCTCAATAGGGATGCATCGGAACGCAGAGCTTTCAAAACATGAGTCACTTCCGGATTGGATTTTTCTCAGGCTTTCGCCTGCAATATCAGTTCTGTTATACTCTCAGACAATATTTTTACAGTTTTGGAAACTTTAGAGTGTTTTCTATCCTAAGCTGTGAATTATATGCATATTCTAGCATCTTGTCCTGAAAACATAGCCCGTTTACTCTGGGAATGTTATTTTTCCAAAAATGAAAATACTGCCCCCTAGTTACAAGAAGTTTTAAACAGGTCAACATTCACAAGGCCACATGGCCAGACGGATTACCAGGATGTGTACTCCGAGCATGCGCTGACCACCTGGCAAGTGTCTTCTCTGACAATTTCAACCACTCCATGTCTGAGTCTGTAATACCAACATGTTTCAAGCAGACCACCATAGTCCCTGTGGCCAAGAACACTAAGGTAACCTGACAAAATGTCTATCAACCCATAGCACTCACATCTGTAGCCATGAAGTGCTTTGAAAGGCTGGTCATGGCTGGTCATGGCTCACATCAACACCATTATCCCAGAAAACCTAGGCCCACTCCAATTTGCATACTGCCCCAACAGATCCACAGATGATGCAATCTCTATTGCACTCCACCCTGCCCCTTCACACCTGGACAAAAGGAACACCTTTGTGAGAATGCTGTTCATTGACTACAGCTCAGCGTTCAGCACCATAGTTTCCTCAAAGCTCATCACTAAGCTAAGGACCCTGGGACAACACCTCCCTCTGCAACTGGATCCTGGATGCAACTGGATCCTGGACTTCCTGACAGGCTGCCCCCAGGTGGTAAGGGTAGGTAACAACACATCCGCCATGCTGATCCTCAACACTGGGGCTCCTCAGGGGTGCGTGCTCAGTCACCTCCTGTACTCCCTGTTCATTTATGACTGCACGGCAAGGCACGACTCCAAAATCATCATTAAGTTTGCCGATGACACAACAGTGGTAGGCCTGATCACCAACAATGACGAGACAGCATATAGGGAGGAGGTCACCTGTGGTGCCAGGACAACAACCTCTCCCTCAATGACATCAAGACTAAGGAGATGATTGTGGACTACAGGAAAAGGAAGACCGAGCCCCACCCCCATTCTCATCGACAGAGCAATAGTGAAGCAGGCTGAGAGCTTCAAGTTCCTTGGTGTCCACATAACCAACAAACTAACATGGTCCAAGCACACCAAGACAGTCGATAAGAGGGCACGACAAATCCTATTCCCCCTCAGGAGACAGAAAAGATTTGGCATGGGTCCTCAAATCCTCAAAAGGTTCTACAGCTGCACCATCGAGAGCATGGTTGCATCACTGCCTGGTATGGCGACTGCTCGGCCTCCGCCTGCAAGGCACCACAGAGGGTAGTGCGTATGGCCCAGTACATCACTGGGGCCAAGCTTCCTGCCATCCAGAACCTCTATACCAGGCAGTGTCAGAGGAAGGCCCTAAAAATTGTCAACGACTCCAGCCACCCTAGCCATAGACTGTTCTCTCTGCTACCACACGGAAAGCGGTACCGGAGCACCAAGTCTAGGTCCAAGTGTCAAGTTTTGACCTTAGTTCTTTTGTTATGTCTTTGTTTTAGGTTGGTCGGGGCGTGAGTTGGGTGGGCAGTCTATGTTCTTTTGGTATTTCTGTGTTTGGCCTGGTATGGTTCTCAATCAGAGGCAGCTGTTAATCGTTGTCCCTGATTGAGAACCATACTTAGGCAGCCTGTTTTCACCCTTGAGTTGTGGGTGATTATTTTCCGTGTTTGTGTTTGAGCCACACGGGACTGTTTAGTTTGTTTCACGTTGTTGTTTTGTATTTTGTCATGTTCAGTTTTTCTTATTAAATTATGGACACTTACCACGCTGCAAATTGGTCCGATCTATCTTACTCCTCATCAGAGGAAGATGACGAACATTACACCAAGAGGTTTCTAAACAGCTTTTACCCCCAAGCCATCAGACTACTGAACATCTAATCAAATGGCGACCTAGACTCTTTACATTGCCCCACTGCACCACCTATTCACTATTTTACGCTGCTGCTGCTCTCTCTAATTATCTATGTATAAGTCACTTATATATTTCTACCTTTCGGTTACTGGCCCTAGGCTACCTGCCGCTATGGCTGTTTATTGTTTATTGCTGCTCTAAATTATTGTTATTATTATTTATTTATTTTTTAAAATGTTTTTTTCTTAAAACTGCATTGTTGGTTAAGGGCTTGTATGTAAGCATTTCACTGTAAGGTCTACCTACACCTGTTGAATTCGGCGCATGTGACAAATACTATTTGATTTGATTCTACACTATCATAATCAGGTATGTGTTAGCAAACATGCCCAAACCAGAAAATGGATAAATCCTTCCTATAAAAATTAACTGCTCCTTTTGACTGAATCTGTAGTCAATGTTTCTGTCCTAAAATGGAAATACCAGTTATGTAGCTAAAATGCGTAGCACAAATAGTAATTTGACAGCATCAGTGATAAAAGTAAAAATATTCCCAGTCTGTCTGGACCTCTGAGAAATTAATGTGCCGACATGACTGTTGTTTTCTCATTCCATGTTACTCAATCAATGCCCGGGCATACAGTTCCTCTAAGGACCTCCACATTTGTAGAAGAGGGCATGGACTCAGAGATTCCATTTGAGATGATTTCTATGTATGGCGATTGATTGTGAAACCATGATAGATTGAGGAGTTTGCTGCATTATCCTGAGTTCTCCTCCCCCTCCCTCTAGCATGCTGTTTTTTAGCAGCACTCAGGACATAGCCAGGAGATGTGTTGAAAGGCAGCAGCCTCACAGGGCTCTGCATTACTGGAAGCCTACTGTACGTTTGACTGTCCCCCCATTCATAGTCAAATTTATTGCATCAGTCTTTGCTTTGTTGTTTACTACCTCTTCTCTCTAGAGCAACATTGACTACCTTTCTGTGGTTGGCTCATTAGTTTGTCAGAATTCAGCAGCCGTCAAGCCGGACTCAGACATTTTGTAGATAAGACGGGCAGTCAATGTTGTCCGGATGTGTGAAAGACTTGGCGAGTAGATGAAATGGTCAACTGGTATGTGTAAATAAAGCCCTAGGAGATGGACTGTGCAAGTGGAATTGAGAGAGAAGTTGGACAGAGTGCACTGTGATTTGTTAGCCTGGATTCCACAGTTGCACGGCGCGAAGAAGCATCCTAAATCTTTGCATGTAAGCACTATCAGAGTAAAGTGGGTTCCTGGCTTCTGGTGACTACGGAGGTTGGGGGATGAGGACGTTACAGTTAGTGGAATAGCGTTGTGGAAGCTCCGGCTATGAAGGCACTTTGCCCTGGACAATAAAGCCAGCCAGTAGCACATGATTAAAGTGTAAACACAGTCTCTCCTAGGGACAGGCTGGGAAATGACAAATGTGTCCTTGAATTAGATGGTTCTATGAGCCATGGCTCTATTCTGAGGAAACACTGTAATAACTCTTGTTAATCCTCTCTCCATCCCAAAGCCGAAAGAGAGAAATAGGATAGAATGCAACATCTTTCTCTTCAGGTTTTCATCCAATAACGTGACAGCCAAGGCTTCTGTGGCAGGACATACCAAAGTGGATGATTACACAATGCTGAGTCCAAAAAGGCCAAAAAAGGGGATGCGATGTGCATCGGGGGATGAGTGCGAGGGTTTGTTAAAGAGCGGACTCCCAGCAGTGAAAGCCTCTGGGATTAGTGTGCCTGTAAAATGGGGAAGAATTTGGAATGATGGCGGATGTCTGTGACCTTTGTTTATGAGCTGGAGACAGCAAAGATGAAACTTGAAAAAGTGCACAGTAGTGTCGGCACAGTAGTGTTATATTTTACTGTAATGATTTCTATATTTAATTAGGCTGCTTGTAAATCCTGCCTATAACTTTTTTTTACTACTTTTCTTCAAATTATTGGAAGCTTAGTAGCTTATTCAGAATCAGTGGAAGCACATGCAAGGTTGGTAGGGTTGACCTCAGGGATTAAAGGCCCAGTGCATTCAAAGTGCAGTTTTTCCTGTGTTTTGTGTCATATTGTACAACAGCTGATGAAACTAACACTGAAAAAGTGTGAAAACATTTGATAATTGCTGGTTGAAAACACAATCTACACAGGACCTTCTAATCAGCAGGTTTGAATGGGCGGGAATTTTTGTCTTTCCATGCGGTAATTGGTTAATAGACCAATAACAAAGAGTTTTCAGTTTCCCCCCCTCAGACCATTCCCAGACAGTCCTAGCAAAATTCTTGCAAGATAAATAGTTTTTTGCTAAAAAGCTATTTTTGCCCATTTTAATTCAAATCTATTACAGCAAGGTACTTAATAGTGACCGATAAATTATTTGATATTGATATAAAACCAGCTGAATTGGGCCTTTAAGGAGAGTATAGTACTGTACACTAATGACGTGTGCTGTCAGTGAGTCATGCTATCTTTCTCTAAAACATTCCAAAACAGGAAACAGTCAAGACAGTAGAATCAGCACCAAAATGGTAATACTTGGAATCACTGTGCAAACATTGTAATAATTGGAGAACCACCAATCTCTATATCTCTATAGTGTATGATACTCCCGTGTCACTATACACCGGAGGCACGGGAGTTCATACACTAATGATTATGCCCTCTATAGTTGAATTAATGTATGATTAAAAATAAATTATTTTGCCAGTTGTACAATTGATAATAGTGTTTGATGCTTCAACAAAACCATCAGACAGACGCAGAAGATGGTAGTAAAAGAGTTGAGTGAAGCCCCGCTTGTACTCTTTAAAAGTTCTCATCAGCTTGGTCACTGATCGTTGATCTGAAAAGTCTGGGAAGGGGAAAGTTGAGCGATTGAAACCCCACCAAGCCTATATTTCACCTTTCCCGTCTTTCCAGATCCTTGGTCTCGAGCAAGAGGAGGATGCCCGTGATAAAGTAGCTGCTGGTACACTGACTGTCTGTGAGGTTATTTGGATGAATGCTGCCATCTATTGATAACCAAACATAATGCATTGAAGAGATGGTTCAGCGTTTACATAGTTTTCTCAGATACAGTATATCTACCACCACAGTGCATACCACATCTTATATTTAAAATGTCAAGTTAAGTTAAAATATATAACAGATATAAGATATAATATATTGTTTTTGGAAATCTCTGTCCATTTATGACACGTTTTCTCCATGTAATGTCCCAGGGTCATTCAACGCCAACCTGCGTCCCCCGGAGACGTTCTTTAAGGTGATCTTCTGGCTGGGCTACTTCAACAGCTGCCTGAATCCCATCATCTACCCCTGCTACAGCCGAGAGTTCAAACAGGCCTTCATCCGCATCCTCAAGTGCCGCTGCCATCAGAAGAAAAAGCAGAAGGGCTGGAGGGCCTACTACAACTACCGTTCCTCTCACCTGGGCTCCACCAACAACTCCTACCTGAATGGGAGTCAGCAGACCCTGTCCTCTGTCAACCCCAGCCCTCGCTGTGTGAGCAAAGGATCCGGCTCTCGACTGGAGTCTGGGTGGGGCCATGGCTCCCTGTCCCCCTGCCTGTCTCTGCCTGGGAGCCCCTTCACCAGCCAGATGAGGGCCCTTCCTGGGGCTGTCCGCCAGAGCACCAGCAGAACTATCAGAGTCAACCTGGCCTCTCCCCTGGCCAGGGAGCCAGTGCATGCCAATGGACAGAGTGGGAATGGAAAGGTGGAGCATGGGGCAATCCGGGGAACACCTGAGACAATAATGTAATGGCGGGTTGGAGCATCAGTCAAATGCCTGGACAATGCCGTTTGATAGTCTGTACTTATGCAACGGTAGCCTTTACATCCAGGTGCATGTGGGTATTTTATACTGGATGCTGAAATATGGACAAAGGCCTAACTACTGTAGCAGTCTGGATTTAAGATTTACGCATCACACCAGAGGGTCAATGGTCAATGTGTCCGTAAGTATTTATTACTAAAAGTCTGATTGCTTGTAGTTCCATGTCCTCCAAATGTCCTTTTAAATAATTATTTGTATTATTAAAGGATACTTTTAGACAGAACACTGAAGGCCTCTGCTACTGCACAAAACCTTTTCAGAATAACATGTGCAGCTCTGGCACATACAACTTTTTATTTTTATCGTTTTGGTACTATTTTCACAATTATGATGTGAATTTTCAAAACTCTTAGTACAAAACTCAAAATGGGTAGCACTTGTAATGCAGCCTGTCTTAATTCAAACCCTTTCATTGTCCATTTATTTCATTTGTAGACCTCTTTTACCACACAACCATTGATCCACAATATAGGTTAACTCTGACATATACATTGTTTTAATCATCAAAACAAAACATAATAATATCTTCTCAATTTAGTTATTTTAAATACCAGTTAATCCACTAGCAAAACATCTTAGACACGTGTTTCTATCACGTTTCAGGTAAGATCCAAATGCAGACTGTGTTGTTGTAACAATGTTTAGCACAGCAACAGGGGCAGGCAAACGACAGGTCAGGTCAGACAGGGGTCTATAATCCAGAGTAGTGGGGCAACGGTACAGGATGGCAGGCAGGCTCAGGGTCAGGTCAGGCAGTGGACAGGCAGGCGGGCTCAGTCAGTACAGGCAAGGGTCAAAACCAGGAGGGCGAGAAAAAGAGAGACTGGGAAAAAGCAGGAGCTGAGACAAAGCAAAACAAACTGGCACAGACAAACAGAGAACACAGGAATAAGTACCAGGGGGATAATGGGGAAGATGGGCGACACCTGGAAGGGGTGGAGACAAGCACAAGGACTGGTGAAACAGATCAGGGCGTAACAGTTTAAAATTGCATTTTTTATGTAATATGCTACAGTACTGTAAATTACAGTACATTACACCTTTTTTCACATCAGGCAATACACCTGCACTACTCATTAAAATTGACTGAACATTACATTTCCATAATGTCCATTATCCCATGTGTGATGAAAGGTGTGACTATTGAAGACATCTGTTTAACAGGCACTAGTTTGCAGTAAATATCTTCATTGTTCATGCACCTGGGGAAAAAGCTTTTGGCAAGGCAAATTTAAGCCTGACATTGGTCTGAATTGATGTAATCATATGCCTCGTCCATGGCCTGAAGGAGGGTGTTACATTCATGGAGATGACATTCATGCATCTTCCAAATGTATTGTAATCGTGTATTGTATTGGTTCTGTACATGGCTCAGTGCATAAGAGCATGGCACTAGGAAAAGGGGATACCTAGTCAGTTGTTCAACTGAATGCAGTCAACTGAAATATGTCTTACACATTTAATCCAACCCCTCTGAATCAGAGAGGTGTAGGGGGCTGCCTTAATCAACATAGGCAAGTAGTTGTTGCTTAAATGCCAAAAGAGTATTGTGGAGTAAAATCATGAAAGTAGTACATTCGAGAGTATAAATATACAGTTCAAGTCGGAAGCTTACATACACCTTAGCCAACTAGAATTCAACTCAGTAAAAATCCCAGTAAAAATCCCCTGTCTTAGGTCAGTTAGGATCACCACTTTATTTTAAGAATGTGAAATATCTGAATAATAGTAGAGAGAATTATTTACTTCAGCTTGTATTTCTTTCATCACATTCCCAGTGAGTCAGAAGTTTACATTAGTATTAGTATTAGGTAGCATTGCCTTTAAATTGTTAAACTTGGGTCAAACGTTTCGGTTAGCCTTCTACAAGCTTCCCACAATAAGTTGGGTGAATTTTGGCCCATTCCTCCTGACACAGCTGGTGCAACTGAGTTAGGTTTGTAGGCCTCCTTGCTCACACAAGCCTTTTCAGTTCTAACCACACATTTTGTATAGGATTGAGTGAGGTTAGGACTTTGTGATGGCCACTCCAATACCTTGACTTTGTTGTCCTTAAGCTATTTTGCCACAACTTTGGCAGTAGGCAGTAAGACCCATTTGCAACCAAGCTTTAACTTCCTGACTGATGTCTTGAGATGTTGCTTCAATATATCCACATAACTTTCCTTCCTCGCGATGCCATCTATTTTGTGAAGTGCACCAGTCCCTACTGCAGCAAAGCACCTCCACAACATGATGCTGCCACCCTCGTGCTTCACGGTTGGGATGGTGTTCGTCGGCTTGCAATCCTCCCCCTTTTCCTCCAAACATAACAATGGTCATTATGGCCAAACAGTTCTATTTTTGTTTCATCAGACCAGAGGACATTTCTCCAAAAAGTATGATCTTTGTCCCCATGTGCAGTTGCAAACCGTAGTCTGGCTTTTTTTATGGCGGTTTTGGAGCAGTGGCTTCTTCATTGCTGAGCGGCCTTTCAGGTTATGTCGATATACGACTCGTTTTACTGTGGTTATAGATACTTTTGTACCTGTTTCCTCCAGCATCTTCACAAGGTCCTTTGCTGTTGTTCTGGGATTGATTTGCACTTTTCTTACCAAAGTACGTTCATCTCTAGGAGACAGAACGCGTCTCCTTCATGAGCAGTATGACAGCTGCGTGGTCCCATGGTGTTTATACTTGCATACTATCGTTTGTACAGATGAACGCGGTACCTTCAGGCGTTTGGAAATTGCTCCCAAGGATGAACCAGACTTGTGGAGGTCTACAACTGTTTTTTCTTAGGTCTTGGCTGATTTATTTTGGTTTTCCCATGATGTCAAGCAAAAAGGCACTGGGTTTTAAGGTAGGCCTTGAAAAACATCCACAGGTACACCTCCAATTTACTCAAATCATGTCAATTAGCCTATCAGAAGCTTCTAAATCCATGACATAATTTTCAGGAATTTTCCAAGCTGTTTAAAGGCACAGTCAACTTATTGTATGTAAACTTCTGACCCACTGGAATTGTGACACGGGGAATTATAAGTGAAATAATCTGTCTTTAAACAGTTGTTGGAAAAATGACTTGTGTCATGCACAAAGTAGATGTCCTAACCGACTTGCCAAGACTATAGTTTGTTAACAATACATTTGTGGAATGGTTGAACATTTTTTTTTAATGACTCCAACCTAAGAGTATGAAAACTTCCGACTTGAACTGTATATAGTATATATATATATATATATATCAGTCAAAAGTTTTAGAACACCTACTCAATCAAGGGTTTTTGTTTATTTTGACTATTTTCTACACTGTAGAATAACATTGAATACAGTAAAACTATGAAATAACACATATGGAATCACGTTGTAACCGAAAAAGTATTTCTATTCTTTGGTCTGAGATTTTTGGTTCCAACGGCTGTGTCTTTGTGAGATGCGATGTGGGTGAGCAGATGATCTCTGCATGTGTATTTCCCACTGTAAAACATGGAGGATGAGGTGTTATAGTGTGGGGGTACTTTCCTGGTGACACTGTCTGTGATTTATTTAGAATTCAAGGCACACTTAACATGCATGGCTACCACAGCATTCTGCAGCGATATGCCATCCCATCTGGTTTGCGCTTAGTGGGACTATCATTTGTTTTTCAGCAGGACAACGACCAAACGCACATCCAGGCTGTGTAAGGGCTGTTTTACCAAGAAGGAGAGTGATGGAGTGCTGCATCAGATGACCTGGCCTCCACAATCCCCCGACCTCAACCCAATTGAGATGGTTTGGGATGTGTCAGACCGCAGAGTGAAGGAAAAGCAGCCAGCAAGTGCTCAGCATATGTGGGAACTCCTGTAAGACTGTTGGAAAAGCATTCCAGGTGAAGCTGGTTGACAGAATGTCAAAAGTGTGCAAAGCTGTCATCAAGACAAAACATGGCTATTTGAAGACTCAAATACAAAATATACTTTGATTTGTTGAATACTTTTTTGGTTACTACATGATTTCATATGTGTTATTTCATAGTTTTGATGTCTTCACTATTATTCTACAATGTAGAAAATAGTAAAAATAAATAAAGAAAACCCCTTGAATGAGTAGTTGTTCTACAACTTTGGTATATATATACATATATCATACATTTTATGTTTCTACTTTACAAACATACATTTTCATTATGTAGTTCTCAAAATCTGTAGTTAACAAACCAATTTACATGTTAAATCTATAGGTTTACCATACATTTAAGTGATTATCAATTAAAAGCAGTCGAATTAAGTAAGAGTAAATGTCTCTTAAAAAAAGAGATGAGAATTATACCAAAATAATGAGAGCATTGCATTGTGAATAGCAATTACTTTATCTGAACATGTATTGCAATGTCAAAAATGTATTTCTAGATTAAACACTTAGTCAGTTGAAAATTTGCTTAGACTTCTGAAATAACTGCCTTTTTTATTATCTGTTTTGAGATTTGTACTAAGAGTTGTGAAAATGTACCACATACTTGTGAAAATTGCACCGAGGTGACAAAAAAAACAGTAACTAGGCCCTTGAAGGGGATCAACTTTGCCCAAGTCTTGACTTTGGTTGCACTGCTCTGCATTGTAACATACACTGAGTGTACAAAAAATTAGGACACCTTTCCATGACATAGACTGACCAGGTGAATCCAAGTGAAAGCTATGATCCCTTATTGATGTCACTTGTTAAATCCACTTCAATTGGTGTAGATGAAGTGGAGGAGACAGGTTAAATAAGTATTTTTAAGCCTTGAAACAATTGAGACATGGATTGTGTGTCTGCCATTCAGAGGGTAAATGGGCTAGACAAAATATTTAAATGCCTTTGAACAGGGTATGGTAGTAGTTTCCAGGCGCACCGGTTTTTGTCAAGAACTGCAACGCTGCTGGGTTTTCACGCTCAACAGTTTCCCATGTGTATCAAGAATGGTCCACCACCCAAAGGGGGTGCAAATCGATAACAAACTCAGCAAAAAAAGAAATGTCCTCTCAATGTCAACTGTGTTTATTTTCAGCAAACTTAGCATGTGTAAATATTTGTATGAACATAACAAGATTCAACAACTGAGACAATAACTGAACAAGTTCCACAGACATGTGACTAACAGAAATGGAATAATGTGTCCCTGAACAAAGGGGGAGGGTCAAAATCAAAAGTAACAGTCAGTATCTGAGGTGGCCACTAGCTGCATTAAGTACTCCTCCTCATGGACTGCACCAGTTATGTCAGTTCTTACTGTCAGATGTTACCCCACTCTTCCACCAAGGCACCTGCATGTTCCCAGACATTTCTGGGGGGAATGGCCCAAGCCCTCACCCTCTGATCTAACAGGTCCCAGACGTGCTCAATGGGATTGGGATCCGGGCTCTTCGCTGGCCATGGGAAAACATTCCTGTCTTGCAGGAAATCACGCACAGAATGAGCAGTACGGCTGGTGGCCTTGTCATGCTGGAGGGTCATGTCAGGATGAGCCTGCAGGAAGGATACCACATGAGGGAGGATGTCTTCCCTGTAACGTACAGCGTTTAGATTTGCCTGCAATGACGACAAGCTCAGTCCGATGATGTTGTGGCACACCACCCCAGACAATGACGGACCCTCCACCTCCAAATCGATCCCGCTACAGAGTACAGGCCTCGGTGTAACACTAATTCCTTCGACGATAAACGCGAATAACCCCTGTGGAGACAAAACCGCGACTCGTCAGTGAAGAGCACTTTTTGCCAGTCCTGTCTGGTCCAGCGACTGTTTGTTTGTGCCGAGGATGTCTGGTGAGGACCTGCCTTACAACAGGCCTACAAACCCTCAGTCCAGCCTCTCTCAGCATATTGCGGAGAGTCTGAGCACTGATGAAGGGATTGTGCATTCCTGGTGTAACTCGGGCAGTTGTTGTTGCCATCCTGTACCTGTGCCGCATGTGTGATGTTCGGATGTACCGATCCTGAGCAGGTGTTGTTACACGTGGTCTGCCACTGAGAGGATGATCAGCTGTCCTTCCTGTCTCCCTGTAGCGCTGGCTTAAGCATCTCACAGTACGGACATTGCAATTTATTGCCCTGGCCAAATCTGCTGTCCTCATGCATCCTTGCAGCATGCATAAGGCACATTCACGCAGATGAGCAGGTACCCTGGGCTTTTGTGTTTTTCAGAGTCAATAGAAAAACCTCTTCGGTGTCCTACGTTTTCATTACTGTGACCTTAATTGCCTACCGTCTGTAAGCTGTTAGTGTCTTAACGACCGTTCCACAGGTACATGTTCATTAATTGTTTATGGTTCATTGAACAAGCATGGGGAACTGTGTTTAAACCCTTTACAATGAAGATCTGTGAAGTTATTTGGATTTTTACGAATTATCTTTGAAAGACAGGGTCTTGAAAAAGGGATGTTTCTTTTTTTGCTGAGTTTAGGAAGGTGTTCCTAATCTTTCATACACTCAGTGTGTATAAAAGATAATTGTCTCGACTATTTTGGAGGGTGAAACATATTCTTCTTGTCATATTGTATTTGTTCTATTTGTATGTTGAGTGAAACATTTATATTTGATAGCTAGCTGCCCAGTAAAGGCTATTGAAAGCATTGTGTTGAGATCATTTAGGTTCATGGTTGACATCAATCCCCATGTGTATTTGGGTTTGTTCTCTCAATTTAAGAATGTATTTGTAGTGTTCCACAACAGCCACTGTGTAATGTAATATTGAATTTTTATTGTTTGAAGGCATGTATATATATGTGTGATGTATCTTGATTTACAGTATCGTATTGCAGCATTTGTACACATCTGCAGCATTTGTAGTTCACATCTGCTAAACTTGGGATTGATATTGTATTTATTTATTTAGATGGCGGTATATGTGATAGAAAATGTTTTATTTAAAGGGGGAATGTGCTTTTTATCTCAAACATTTTAGAGGGACAGTGCAGTAACAATCTAACTATGCCGAATAAGATTTCAAATAAATACCTTAAATGAAATTAAAACCAAGACGCTCTATGGCTGTTCAGATTTCATGTTTTAATGTCATGTGCACAAGTACAGTGAAATGCCTTTCTTGCAAGCTCTGAGATGGATCTAAATTGAAAGATATTGTAAAATCAAATGCCTTAATTCAGAAATACTACTAATAACGATAATGGATGTTAGCCCTCTTGAAAATATGTAGTCATATTAAAATGTATCAATCTTAATTCAGACAAAAATGATTACTTTACAGCTGGACTATGTGAGGGAGAACGGACCGTTGGAAACGTCCAGTATACTACTCCATTTCTCCTACCAATCACTGTACATTCTGTTCAGCAGACACAGATAAGACAGCACAGAGGTGATTTCTGTGTAAATAAACTGATTTGTGGTGCATTGTTATTTAGTTTTTATTGCAGAGGTTAAATAAACGTGATTTATGAACGTTCCTGGCTGTTCCTCATCATTTCTCAGTTTCATCATTATAATGAAAGTTATAACATACATATCACCCTCCTTTTAAGGGAATGGGACAAATATTTATGGATAACTTAATAGATCACACATTCCAGTATCAACAGTGTTTATTGTGGGTGAACAACAGCATTCACCAGGTGATAAAGGACCAGAAAATAAGCTCCTTATTAAGTGTGGCATCACTTGTCTGGGTCTTGTGGAATTTGGTAGCCTGAAGTGTTTATAGAACGATGCAAGTAATGATCTTAAGCACTGTCTGTTTGATGGCAGCAGGAAAGCATAGCAGCAGAGGTCAAGGCATGACGTTTATCATCAGGGTCAAGAACACACTCCTTTGCAAATATGTCCCTAATCCATTCAGTGATACAGAATACTGTGTACATCATAAAAATAGATGTTCAGCAGAGAATGTGAGAGAGACATTTTCTGTGTCAGCATTCAGCTATAAAGCACTTTTTGAGGATGTATCTGTCCATGTCATTTGCTCTCAATAATACCCTTTTCTCCCTCCCAAAATGGTCCCACAACTTGTATAATTTGTACCCAAGATAACAGCATTCGGATTTGTAGAGCAAGTACCATCTCTTATGCATATTTCAGGCTTTTTCTAGCAAATACTAAAAAGTGATCTCAAAGGGATGTTGATGATGAATGTTTTAGCGCTAACTGGGCTACACAAATGAGAAATGACTGAGACAGGGTTTTATCCAGTCAAATAACCTCTCCACTCCATCCAGTTCAACCAAGCCCATTCATTGATTCCAGAGCCCTTAAATAAGATGAATGAGGGCTAATCTTTACACAGATCGCAGCTAACAACAAACATTCCCACAGCTTTAGAGAATGTTCCCTTAGTCTCATTAACATTCAAGTCATTTAGCAGAAACTCTTATCCAGAGCACACATTTTCATGCTGGTCCCCGTGGGAATCAAACCCACAACCCTGGTGTTGCAAGTGCCATGTTCTACCAACTGAGCAGCACGAGATACATCTAATGTTGTCATTGGAATGTTCCTGTGATGTGCAAGGAATGTTTCCAAGAGTCCATTCCCTTAATGTAAAATAGAACTTACCCAGAGCATGGTTACCATGTTCTCAGAACCCTAAAATAATGTTCTAGACATGTTTCATGGGAACGTTGCAAAAGCAATTATATGTCAACTTTTCTGTGGGGTAGGAGAATATTGTCCAGAAGAAAATCTAACTCCCCTGAACAATGCACTTTTGTAGGTCTGAAACAACTTGATATGTCTAAGCAATAGGATGAATGCACTTTGAAGTAAATCTGAGTTCAGTTCAAAGTACACTCAAGAAAAACTTGCGTTGATCATAGTGGTTCAGGAGTATCATTATAACGGGTTATTATGTGCCAAAACCATTAAACAACTCTACAGAAATCTCTTAAATGGTTGAAATAAGGAAATGAGAGAATGATGAGAGAATAGTCAAATTAACTGATAACTGACACAGACATGGCGCAGGTGGCGTAGCAAGAAGATCTGAGTACTGTAAACCAAGAGGTTTGTGAGTTCAAAGCCCAGGTGAGGACATGTTAAATCATAATTACTAAATAAATGAACATGCAAAGTGTTGAAAACACTGCTGTACGTGAAACACCACTGTGTGTGAGTATCCCTAAACTTGTAGCTGGTAATGAATCAGCGGTTCACCAATCAAGGCCTTGATGTGCTTGACAACAGTAACAAGGTGTGATGTTTAATGAAACATACCTTTTTTGGACAATGTTTCTTTGAGACCATCAGATTGACATCCTGACAACTGATACACAGAAATGTTCTTTCAACATTTCCATGAAGCTTGTCTAGAACATTAATATCTTGTATTGTGAGAACAATGGCATCCTTGTCCTGTGTATTTTTGGTGGGACGTTGAGGGAATATTCTCCTAACTGGACACATGAATGTTCTTGTAATGTCCCATATAACACATCTAGAACATTGATGTAGTATATTCTGTGAACATTGCAAACACGTTCTAAATCAGTTCTGCTTGACATTGAGGGAATGTTCACCTAACTTTAACACCAAAATATTCTAATATTATTGCTAACATAGATAGAACACTCAAACATTAGAGTAACATTACAAAAACGCTTTCTCTCCCTGGAATTGTTAGCTGGATTTCTGAAAGGCACGTTTGAGAAAGATTCATTCATGAATTAGTCGGTTTTTAATGGATTTCTTCAGGGTGAAACCAAAGAATAATTCTGTGACGAAACAGACAGTATTTATGTGAAACATTCTTTGAGCCAAGTGTTTCCTTAATGACTACATGTCCCAGAGTTCCTCGGGGTCGGAACCCTTATGTGATTGGATAAGCAAGCGGAAGCATTGTTTACAGGGGGAACGTCATCGTGAGTAGAGGTAGGACTGTACTAAATCCTAAATATGCAATATTATACTCCTTAACCAACCTTTGTAATATATATATATGTTTACGATGGTGAAGAAGTAATTTAGCTTCAGGTATTGAAATGTATATAAAGAAAACATAATTCAAATGTCAAAATGTGTATAATTTGGGTCTGTAACTGTTAGGTAGCATTATGCTAGCTAGCTAACGCATTGTGCAACATTTGCCCATTTATTCTTTTCAAAATTATTTAAGCTCTGTCAAATTGGTTGTTGACCATTGCTAGACAACCATTTTCAGGTCTTGCCATAGATTTTCAAGTAAATTTAAGTCAAAACTGTAACTCGGCCACTCAGGAACATTCACTGTCTTCTTGGTAGGCAACTCCAGTGTAGATTTGGCCTTGTTTTTAGATTATTGTACAGCTGAAAGGTGAATTCATCTCCCAGTGTCTGGTGGAAAGCAGACTGAACCAGGTTTTCCTCTAGGATTTTGCCTGTGCTTAGCTCCATTGTTTTGTTTTTTTATCCTGAAAAACTCCTCAGTCCTTAATGATTACAAGCGTACCCGTTACATGATGCAGCCACCACTATGCTTGAAAATATGGAGTGGGATACTCAGTAATGTGTTATATTGGATTTAACCCAAACATAACACTTTGTATTTAGGACAAGATGTTAATTCAATCAATAAATCCTTTTTTTTTTTATAAAGCCCTTTTTACATCAACAGATGTCACAAAGTGCTATACAGAAACCCAGCAATGCAGATGTAGAAGCACAGTGGCTAGGGAAAACTCCCTAAAAAGGCAGGAACCTAGGAAGAAACCTAGGGAGGAACCAGGCTCAAAGGGGTGGCCAGTCCTCTTCTGGCTGTGCCGGGTGGAGATTATAAGAGTACATGGCCATTTAAGGACAGATTGTTCTTCAAGATATTAAAACATTCATAGATGACCAGCAGTATCAAATAATCACAGTGGTTGTAGAGGGTGCAACAGGTCTGTACCTCAGGAGTAAATGTCAGTTGGCTTTTCATAGCCGAGCATTCAGAGGTCGAGACAGCGTGTGAGAGTCGAAAACAGCCGGGAACGGGTCAGGGTTTCCTAGCCGCAGGTAGAACAGGCAGTAACATGACCAGGTGGACTGGGGACAGCCAGGAGTCATCAGGCCAGGTAGTCCTGAGGCATGATCCTAGGGCTCAGGTCCTCCGGGAGTGGAGGGGGAGAGAGAGAGAGGGAGCATGCTTAAATTCACACAGGACACTTGATAAGACATGAGAATTACACCAGATATAACAGACTGACCTTAGCCCCCCGGCACATAGACTATTGCAGCAGACACTAGAGACTGAGAGAGTGGTGTGTTGGGGGACACCGTGGCCTTGTCCGACAATACCCCCAGACAGGGCCATTCAGGCAGTATATAACCCCACTAGAGGGATATCATCAGACCACCAATTTACTACCCTGAGACAAGGCTGAGTATAGCCCACAAAGATCTCCACCGCACAAGCCTGAGGGGGTGCAAAACCGGACAGGAAGATTACATCTGTGACTCAACCCACTCAAGTCACGCACCCCTCCTAGGGAAGGCAAGGCAGAGCACTAGTAAGCCAGTGACTCAGGCCGCGTAATAGGGTCAGAGACAGAGAATCCCAGTGGAGAGAGCCGGCCAGGCAGAGACAGCAAGGGCAGTTCGTCGCTCCAGTGCCTTGCCGTTCACCTTCGTACCCATGGGCCAGACTACACTCAATCATAGGACCTACTGAAGAGATGAGTCTTCAGTAAAGACTTAAAGCTCGAGACCGAGTCTGTGTCTCTCACGTCGATATGCTGACCGTTCAATAAAAAGTGAGCTCTATAGGAGAAGGCCCCGGTGGATAGTGAGTCATTTATTATGTTCAACATTGGGGGCCAAGCACAGGAAGTAGCACTTTCAGATGTTTAGTTGGAATAGGGTCCAGTATGCAGTTTGACGGTTTAGAGGCCATTACTATTTTCATAAATGTGTCGAGATACAGGATTAAAAAACTTGAGTGTTTCTGTTGATCCTAGGTCCTGGCAGTTCTGTGCAGACTCAGGACAACTAAGTTTTGGAGACATACGCAGATTCAAAGTGGAGTCCGTAATTTGCTTTCTAATGATAATGATCTTTTCATCAAAGATGTTCATTAATTTATCACTGCTGAAGTGAAAGCTATCCTCTAATGTTGACTGCTGCTTTATAGTTAGCTTTGCCACAGTATCAAAAATAAATGTTGGATTGTTCTTATTCTCCTCAATTAGGTTGGAAAAATATTTCACGGTACTGTATTTCCAAGCTAGTTGGAAGACTTCCAGTTTTGTGGAGCGCCATTTCCGTTCCAATTTTCTGGAGGCTTGCTTCAGGGCTTGAGTATTTTCTGTATACCAGGGTGCAAATTTCTCATGACAAATGTTTTTTTTTTTAGGGGTGCAACTGCGTCAAGTGTATGATGCAAGGTTAAGTTAAGATCCTCAGTTAGGTACTTAACTGATTTCTGCTCTCCATCATCCTTAGGTAGGTGGAGGGAGTGTGGAAGTGCATCTAGGAATCTTTGGGTTGTCCGAGAATTTATAGCACTGCTTTTGTTGATTTTGGTTGGGGTTTGAGCAGATTATTTGTTGCGATTGCAAACTTAATAAAATAGTGGTCCGATTGTCCAGGGTTATGAGGAAAAACATTTAGATCTACAATATTTATTCCACAGGACATAACTAGATCCGGGTGTGACTCTGGCAATTAGTACAGTAGGTCTGGATGACATGTTGGACAAAACCCACTGAGTCGATAATGACTCCGAAAGCCTTTTTGAGTGGGTCTGTGGACTTTTCCATGTGAATATTAAAGTCCAAATGTTTTTGTTACCTGCCGATAGGTCTGATAGGAATTCAGGGAACTTGGTGAGGAACGTTGTATACGGCCCAGGAGTCCTGTAAACAGTAACTATAAGTAGGCTGCATAGATTCCATGACTAGATGCTCAAAAGATGAAAACGCAGTCATTTTCATTTTTGTAAATTGAAATTTGCTGCTGTCCATAAATGTTAGCAACACCTCCACCTTTGCAGGATGCACAGTGGATATGGTCACTAGTGTAACCAGGAGGAGAGGCCTCAATTAACACAGTACATTCATCAGGCTTGAGCCATATTTCAGTCAGGCCAATCACATCAAGATTATGATCAGTTAATGATTAGTGATGATGATGATTAGTTAATTGACTGACTTCCTTGGAAGTGAGGGATCTAACATTAAGTAACACTATTTTGAGATGTGAGATCTCAATCTCTCAATAATGACAAGAATGAAGGAGGTCTTTATTCCAGTGAGATTGTGAGGGCGAACACAGCCATGTTTGTTTTGCTTAGCCTAGATCGAGGCACAGACACAGTCTCAATGGGGATAGCTTAGCTGACTACACTGACTGTGCTAGTGGCAGACTCTAAGCTGGCAGGCTGGCTATCTCGTTGTGGCGCTAGAGGAGTTAGAGCCCTGTCTATGTTCATAGATAAGATGAGATAAGATAAGATGAGAGCACCCCTCCAGCTAGGATGGAGTCTGTCACTCCTCAGCAGGCCATGGTCCTGTTTGTGGGTGAGTCCTAGAAAGAGGGCCAATTATCTACAAATTCTATCTTTTGGGAGGGGCAGAAAACAGTTTTCAACCAGCGATAAAGTTGAGACTGTAGAGCTCATCAGTCCCCTAACTGGGAGGGGGCCAGAGACAATTACTTGATGCCGACACATCTTTCTAGCTGATTTACACGCTGAAGATGTGTTGCATTTGGTGACCTCTAACTGTTTCATCCTAACATCGTTGGTTCAGACGTGGATAACAATAACCCTATACTTTCTACACTCGCCAGTTTTAGCCTTAGCCAGCACCATCTTCAAATTAGCCTTTACGCTGGTAGGTCTGCCCCCTGGTAAACAGTGAATGATTGCTGGATGATTCTTTTTATTTTTTAATATTTTTTTTACCCTGTTTTCTCCCCAATTTCGTGGTATCCAATTGTTTAGTAGCTACTATCTTGTCTCATCACTACAACTTCCGTACGGGCTCGGGAGAGACGAAGGTTGAAAGTCATGCGTCCTCCGATACACAATCCAACCAAGCCGCACTGTTTCTTAACACAGCGCGCATCCAACCCGGAAGCCAGCCGCACCAATGTGTCGGAGGAAACACTGTGCACCTGGCAACCTTGGTTAGCGCGCACTGCGCCCGGCCCGCCACAGGAGTCGCTGATGCGTGATGAGACAAGGATATCCCTACCGGCCAATCCCTCCCTAACCCGGACGACGCTAGGCCAATTGTGCGTCGCCCCACGGACCTCCCGGTCGCGGCCGGTTACGACAGAGCCTGGGCGCAAACCCAGAGTCTCTGGTGGCACAGCTGGCGCTGCAGTACAGCGCTCTTAACCACTGCGCCACCCGGGAGGCCCCTGGATGATTATTTTTAAGTCAAATATTGCGGGTAATGAAGTTGCCAATGACTAGGGTTTTCAGTTTGTTAGAGCTAATGGTGGGGGGCTTCGGCGGCTCAGACCCATAGTGGGTGGAGGAGAAACCTGAGAGGGCTCGCCCTCTGACTCCATCTCGTTGCTTAATGGGGAGAACCGGTTGAAAGTTTCTGTCGGCTGAATGAGCAACACCGGGTTGAGCAGGGCGGAACACTCGGCTGTAATCCAAGTGTTCTTTGCCACATTTTTTGACAGTTACATCTTCAATGCCCCTGCTGATGGTAGGCTTTGTTACTTTGGTCCCAGCACTCTGCGGGTCATTCACTAGGTCCCCCCGTGTGGTTCTGGGATTTTTGCTCACCGTTCTTGTGATCATTTTGACCCCACGGGGTGAGATCTTGCGTGGAGCCCCAGATCGAGGGAGATTATCAGTGGTCTTGTATGTCTTCCATTTCCTAATAATTGCTCCCACAGTTGATTTCTTCAAACCAAGCTGCTTACCTATTGCAGATGCAGTCTTCCCAGCCTGGTGCAGGTCTACAATTTTGTTTGGAGTGTGACTGTTTGAGGTTGTGGACAGGTGTCTTTGATACTGATAACAAGTTCAAACAGGTGCCATTAATACAGGTAACGAGTGGAGGACAGAGTAGCCTCTTAAAGAAGAAGTTACAGGTCTGTGAGAGCCAGAAATCTTGCTTCTTTGTAGGTGACCAAATACATATTGTCCACCATAATTTGCAAATAAATTCATTAAAAATCCTACAATGTGATTTTCTGGATTTTTTTTTCTTTCTACTTTTGTCTGTCATAGTTGAAGTGTACCTATGATGAAAATTACAGGCCTCATCTTTTTAAGTGGGAGAACTTGCACAATTGGTGGCTGACTAAATACCTTTTTGCCCCACTGTAACTACAGTGTTGTTGATCCATCCTCAGTTATCTCCTATCACAGCGATTAAACTCTGTTTTAAAGTCACCGTGGGCATCATGGTGAAATCCCTGAGCGGTTTCCTTCCTCTCCGGCAACTGAGTTAGGAAGGACGCCTTTATCTTTGTAGTGACTGGGTGTATTGATACAACATCCAAAGTGTAGTTAATAACTTCACCATTTTCAATGTCTACTTTTTATTAGTTTTACTAATAGGTGCCTTGTGGTTGAATCTGTGTTTGAAATTCACTGCTCAACTGAGGTACCTTACAAATAATTGTGTGTGTGTGGTAGATAGATGAGGTAGTCATTCAACACTCATGTTAAACACTATTGCTGCACACAGTCCATGCAACGTATTGTGACTTGTTAAGCACATTTCTACTCCTCAACTTATTTAGGCTTGCCATGACAAAGGAGTCGAATACCTATTGACTCAATACATTTCAGCTTTTCATTTTTAATTCATTTGTAAAACTTTTCTTTTTTTTATCCACTTTGACATTATGGGGTATTGTGTGTCGTAGGCCAGTGACAAAATCTACATTTTAATCAATTTTAAATTCAGGCTGTAGCACAACAAAATGTGGAAAATGAAAAGGGGACGTGAATACTTCCTGAAGTCACTGTATATGAATGCTTCCATACAGCTGTTACACAGTAGGTAGTGTAAAGCATAGCACAGAGAATGTTCGACCAACCTTTACTTTACTTCTTCAATTGCTGACTTGGAAGACAAACACGTATTCTAAACTTCCATGTGTAGTTGCATGGGGTTTGTTTGAATTTAGAAAATGTTCTGTTATTCAGTTAAATAAAAATATTTATCCATTAAGGAATCCAACAATATGTACGCTGTCATCTCATCTATTTCAAATCTTCTGTTATTGTTTGAGACGGGTGTCCTCCAAAGTGCAGCATGTCATGATGACACTCGCCTCTCGATCAATGGGAAGATTTTTAAAATACAAGATGGCAGAGTACACGTTGTTGGATTACTTAATGGATTGTTTATTTTATTTTATTTTATTGAATAACAGATCATTTACTGAATTCAAATAAACCCCTGCAACTACACATGGAAGTTTAGAAGACGTGTTTGTCTCCAAGTAAAGGTTGGTCGAACATTCTCTGTGCCTTGCCTTACACTACCTACTCTTTAAGGTCTTTATGGACGCATTCACATTTCACTGCCATTTCAAAGTGTAGCTGGGTCATTTTCACGAAACTGTAAAAAAAAAAAAATAATCCTTGTAATTTTCCCACACAATTTTCTCTTGATTCACTGCGATTAGTCTGTACTTATCTATATCTTAATTATAGTTTTTTTTTAAATCAGATGTTATGCATTTTACCAACATTTTCACAAAATTCTCATTACCTCAACAGTTAAAAAATGTAATATACAAATCAATATTTCAAATATTTTTTTGCCATTGCTTACCTGATGAAAAGGTCTGACTTTGGTTTCGCACAAGGTGCTTAAAGTACTTTAATTTGGCACTCTGAAATTCAAGTCCTAGAATTCCTTGAAAATCAGACACTTTCTCAACTTGGTACTTGAATTAAAATGAGTGGAACAGAAAAGGATCAAATATGTTAAAAAAAATATTAGAAAAATATGTTGGTCTTGCAAATTAATTTCCCGGCAGACTATTGAGTTTTATTTCCTCACGTGTTTTGCGCTCTGGTTGCCAGGCGAGCTCGCTCATTCTACCCACACACTGCCACTCAGCCAGGCAGTTACAGAACTGATTGATTAGGTGCTGCCGAACATCACATCGATAGCTAAAATGATGGGAAAATGTAGATTCAATCCTGCTTTTTTTGCGTATGAAACAATTCTGGGATATTTTAGTTCAGTTCATGAAACATGTGACCAACGTATTACTTGTTGTTTTATATTTTTGTTCATTATAGTTTACCCACCTTTTTTTACCACTACATCACTGAACTCAACCAACCCACACCGTGTAAAGTGCAAAGAAAAAGACTTCGACATTGCCAGCATGGGTGAATCGGCCCTGAATAGCCACATGAAGGGGGAGAGACACAACACTGCATCCTGCTCTGGCGCCAGTTCTACATTGTGACTTTTTCTCTGTAAACAACCTCAAGTGCTTTTTTTGCCAATCTCCTCATTCAGGGGCGCCCGCGATATTCCTCTTTATCAAGCGGCAGCCCAGATCGCGTGCCGTTTTCCTCACATAGTCCACCCGCCCTTCTCCCGACCGGTGACACTATAAAGCTGCCCGTTGGAAGCAAGACGCTTTTTCGTAGCTGTTAAGTAGTAGATTCTCAAATATCCAAAAATATAAACGCAACATGCAACAATTTAGAGTATTTTACTGTTATCTCATCACAGTATCTCTGTGCATTGCCATTGATAAAATTGTGTTTGTTGTCCGTAGCTTATGCCTGCCCATACCATAACCCCACTGCCACCATGTGGCACTGTGTTTAGTGTTGACAGCAAACCGCTCGCCCACACAACGCCATGCACGTGGTCTGTGGTTGTGAGCCCTGTTGGACGTACTGCCAAATTCTCTAAAACAATGTTGGAGGTGGCTTACGGTCGAGAAATTAACATTAAATGATCTGTCAACAGTTCTGCTGGACATTCCTGCAGTCAGCATGCCAATTGTATGCTCCCTCAAAACTTGAGACATCTGTGGCATTGTGTTGTGACATTTTAGATTGGCCTTTTATTGTCCCCAGCACGAGGTGTACCCGTGTAATGATCATGCAGTTTAATCAGCTTCTTGATATGCCACATCTGTCAGGTGGATGGATTGTCTTGGCAAAGGAAAAAATACTCACTAACAGGGATGTAAACAAATTTGTGCGCAATATTTGAGAAAATACGATTTTTGTGCGTATGGAAAGTTTCTGGGATCTTTTATTTCAGCTCATGAAACATGGGACCAACACTTTACATGTTGCGTTTTATATTTTTGTTCAGTGTACAATACTATCATTCAGCTGGAATTGTTTAGGAATGTGAATGGGAAATGTGTGTTCACCGGTATGTCCTAAATTCTGCTCATCACTACTCAAATTACAACATCAGTACTGATTTACCACTCATGTACACTATATATACAAAAGTATGTGAACATCCTTTCAAATTAGTGGATTTGGCTATTTCAGCCACACCCTTTGCTAACAGATGTTTAAAATCGAGCGCACCGCCATGCAATCTCCATAGACGAACATTGGCAGTAGAATGGCCTTACTGAAATGCTCAGTTACTTTCAACGTGGCACATCTGGCAGTCCGACAGTCAACTCTTGGTTTGGCAGATGCCTGGAGAACATACCTGCCCCAATGCATAGTGCCAACTGTAATGTTTGGTGGAGGAGGAAAGGGGCTGTTTTTCATGGTTTGCGCTAGGCCCCTTAGTTTCAGTGAAGGGAAATCTTAACGCTACTGCATACAATGACATTCTAGATGATTCTGTGCTTCCAACTTTGTAGCAACAGTTTATGGAAGGCCCTTTCCTATTTCAGCATGACAATGCCCCCGTGAACAAAGCGAGGTCCATATAGATATGATTTGTTGATCGGTGTGGAAGAACTTGACTGGCCTGCACAGAGCCCTGACCTCACCCCCATCGAACACCTTTGGGATGAATTGGAACGCCGACTGCGAACCAGGCCAAATCGCCCAACATCGGTGCCCGACCTCACTAATGCTCTTGTGGCTGAATGGAAGCAAGTCCTCACAGTAATGTTCTAACATCTAGTGGAAAGTCTTCCCAGAAGAGTTAAAGCTGTTATAGCAGCAAAGGGGGGGACCAACTTCACATTAATACCCATGATTTTGGAATGGCGATATCCTGCCATCTGGTGGCGACTAGAAACAATTGCAAAATAAGAACTATTACAAATTGATGGTCCTTGAAAAGAAATACACTACATGACCAAAAGTATGTGGACACCTGCTTGTCAAACATCTCATTCCAAAATCATGGGCATTAATATGGAGTTGGTCCCCCCCTTTGCTGCTATAATAGCCTCCACTCCTGTTTTTTAGTTGCACCCCCTTTCCCATCAGAACAGCCTCAATTTGTCAGTTTATGGACTCTAGAGGGTGTTCCACACTGATGCTGGCCCATGTTGAGCGTGAAAAACCCACCAGCGTTGCAGTTCTTGACTCAATCCGATGCACCTGGCACCTACTACCATACCCTGTTCAAATGCACTTAAATATTTTCTTGCCCATTCAGCCTCTGAATGGCACACATACACAATCTGTGTCTCAGTTGTCTCCAGGCTTAAAAGTCTTAACCTGTCTCCTCTCCCCTAGGTTCTGAACATATTTCAAGCTAGAATACAGGTGTACATAATGCTTTGTACACTCTGTATTTTGTTTTATTCAAATAAAACATTTCATAAAATGACCCGAGAAATTACTCTGGACTCATTTCGGTAATAAGATTTGGGGTGAATTTAAAAAAAAAAATGTGTTAAATGTTAATGTATTTAAAATAAGACACTTTCCCAAAAACTACACATCTTATTCCTCAGAATGATAGTTGATTTTTTTAGGATGCATCATAGTTTTGTAACTCAATTTGCTACAGACATTTTAAAACTGTTTTAATGAGAATCACCCTGCTAGCTGAGATTTGAGAGCTCGAGGCCACTGCTCTGGCTAGCTATGTGAATTATATTATCTCCGGTCACTGGTATCTCAGCGCACTGTGACATAGTCTATCCTTAGATTAAACTGAGATGCAGGTTAAATTGACAGAATGTAGAACTGACTACAACGCCTTCTTCTTATGTGAAGTTTTGTACAGGGAGAAAATTGTATGGATTCCACAGCAGAAAGGGAGTCTGAGGTGCTCCTTGACAAGATGACCAACTCTCTGACCAATGCTATGAGAGTATCCAAACAACATGAATGTCCAGACAGCCAAAGCACAGCAGCCCACATGGGTACTGAGCAGGAGGACGATGCCTTCTTTGACTGTGAGGAGTCTCTGGATGGAGCAGACGGCTCCATGGGTGACAAGGAAAGGAAGACTGACTGTTCAGAAGCCCCACCGTTATGCCAGGGAGCAGAGGGAGACAGTAAAGAGACAGTCCGATTGAACAACTCACAAAACACAGAGGAAGAACACATCAATGCAGAGTTAGGAGATGCTGAGATGTCAGGGGTGAGAACGACAATATTGGAAGATAAAGAGGGGGAGAGAGGTGAAGGAATGGAGGAGGAGAAAGAGAGTTGGGATGAGTGCACTGAAGAAGACATGAGTTTGGCAGTTGAAGGGGGAGATTCTGATACTGAACTGAAAGGAGAAGAGAACCCAGCTCCTGAGTTTGATGAGGAGTATCTGAGAGAAGTGGAGAAAGTCCTGACAGAGGAAGAAAAGGAGGTGAATTTTATCCTAGTCTAAACATTAGTTTCCTACGACCTGTTTCTGTTATAATAATAACTCAACGAAATGCAAGATGCTTTTTTTCCAACTTGAAACTCTACAACCATCATTTGGTGCTTAGTAAGTTGACATTGCAAAAGCTCCCCATCTTTTGTGTTTAATGTTTGTTTCCTTTGTGCCATAGAGCCGCAGAGAGGAGAGCATGACACTAAAGGACAAGGGGAACAGTCAGTTCAAGAGTGGAGGTAAGCTGCTGTAGGCTAAACTGCTGTAGGACGGCTGTTAGTGGAAACGTGTCCAATAGGAATTGACTGACCCTTTATCTTCCTAGAGCACACTGAGGCAGAGGAGTCTTACACGGCAGCTTTGGGAGTGTGCCCTGTGTGTTACAGCAAGGAGAGGGCTATTCTCTTCTCTAACCGTGCTGCTGCCCGCCTGCACCTGGTAAGACTGATAGCAACAATAAACTTAACCAAGTGGGGAATTCTGAGGACTTGTCTGAGTTTACCTAGTTGATTGTTATTACCCTCCTGAGGTTTCCTACATTTCTGTTTGCTTTGTCAAAATACCTTCTCAGACGGCTACCTATATAAATTATAACATATGGCTAAAGTGTACCTTTTATGGCACAATTGTCTCGAAGTAAACTATCTTCTACTATTGCGAAGTCATTTGCGCAGTTTAGTGGCGGGGCAAAAAGACGCAGAGCTCTTGTGACACCTAGTGGTACTCCACTGTAACTATAGGTTTGAATGGGAGCTATGCTCTTGCCTGATTCATTCGAGTCCTATGTGTCAAGACATCAACGGGCCATTTGGAGTTGATGATGTCATCTCATAACTTATCTACCCAAAAAGATGTACAACACCTAGACAAATACACAACAAAATGCAGACTGAGTTTCAATCAAACCTTTTTCCCCGCAAACAGGATAAGAATGAGAAAGCCATTGCTGACTGCACAAAAGGTGAGACTGTTAAATCTGTATGTATTGTAATTCAACCATGTCAGATGATTGAACTGTCTGGGACCTGGTGTCCTACTTTACCAGTGTATGGTGTGTGTAGCAAACACACTTCCCACTCCAGAACCCCCCATGTTTCTACATATTTTCTGTTCACCCAAACCAGGTGTATCCGGTAAATTGCAGTTGCTATTATCAAAATCACCAACACCAGGTGCATGGGTGAATTACATTTATTCATACCCATTGCTATGTAACTAGCACTCTGAACATTTGTTTCCTTGTTTTTTTTCACCTCCAGCTATAGAGTTGAACCCAAACTACATGCGGGCGATCCTGCGGAGGGCAGAGCTCTATGAGAAAACAGACAAGCTGGATGAGGCTTTGGAAGACTACAAGGCTGCTCTGGAGAAAGACCCAAACCTGCCTGCAGCCAGAGAGGCCTGCATGGTTAGTGGCAAAAACTGGCATTTAACTCAAAGTAACAATTTAGCGCTTAACGGTCTCTATTCAGTACATGCACATAGTTCATTTTTAACACTTGGAGAGTACTGTATAAGGATTGGGTTTTACATGTTGTTAGAGTTGCCTTGGATGAAAAAACAAGATTTTGATATGAGACCCACTTATTTGACAATTTCATTGATCTTGCTCGTTCAATAGCTAGGGTTTGAATTAATCATCACTGTTTAACTTGCAATATTGGCAAACTGAAATGGCTTGAACAAAGGGTTTTTTCATCTTTCCATTCTATGAGGCTGTCTGTGCTGGAGTTGGCTGTATCTGTGTCAAGGGTAGAGAAGTTTTTTTTTGTTCTGAATGAGGCCATGCATAGCAACAGGAGCCAAGCAGCAGCTCTTACTAATGTAGCCATGAGGAGGCGGCTTACACAACACAAGCTCACAGCTCCTGCATCTCAAATGCCACCCTATTACATATATGGTGCACTAAGTAGTAGAGCAGGGACGATAAACCCAAAATGATCCACACCGACCGCTTATCGCAGGCATTTTGTGGCCAATACTAGAGAAATGTGAAGTTTGAAATTAAAAAAGTTTGCTAATATAGGTTATTGTTAATGGGACAATTGTTGGCTACAACCATCAAACCAGTAGTAGTTTAAAATATAATAATAATAACTGGTGCTCGACACTAATGTTATAAATGTCTATTTATCATTATCGCATCAATTCAGGCAATTTATCGCAATATGGATTTTTGTCCATATTGCCCAGTTCTTTAAAAAAAAAACATGAACCTTTATTTAATTAGGCAAATCAGTTAAGAACAAAATCTTATCATACAATGACGGGCTACCCTGGCCTAACCCGGACGATGCTGGGCCAATTGTGTGCCGCCCTACGGGTGCGCACAACTGGCCTAGCCTAGTGCACTTTATAGGGGATTAGGACCCATTTGGAACGCGGTCAGCACATCTTGGCATGGCCTGAAACAGAAGAGTAGACCGAGGCAAGGAGAAGACAGATAAAATATGGAGAGGAAGGAGTATAGTGCAATTATTTTCATATGAAACTACACCGGCAGACACTAAATGGTCTCCAAACACTCTGTCTAATGTATCTCCTCCGGCCCTAACACACACACACACACACACACACACACACACACACACGTACCCAAGAATCAACTCCACTCCTCCCAACAGCTCCACATTTCCTTTGTTTGGTCTAGAATGGATAATGTGAGATGAGAGCAGTTACAGAGCCTTCAGAAAGTATTCATACCGTTTGACTTATTCCACATTTTGTTACTGCATTAATTCAATATATATTTATCTGCCAATCTACACACAATACCCCATAAAGACAGTGAATTGTTTTTTTTAGACATTTTCAAATTGATTGATTAAATGAAATACAGAAATATCTAATTTACATAAGTATTCACAACCCTGAGTCAATACTTTGTAGAAGCACCTTTAGCAGTGATTACAGCTGTGAGTGTCTAAGAGTTTTACACACAGATCTGTCAAGTTGGTTGCTGTTCATTGCTAGACAACCATTTTCAGATCTTGACATAGATTTTCAAGTAGATTTAAGCCAAAACTCTAACTCGGCCACTCAGGAACATTCACTGTGTTTTTGGTAAGTGTAGATTTGGCCAAGTGTTTTAGGTTATTGTCCTGCTGAAAGGTGAATGCATCTTCCTGTGTCTGGTGGAATGCAAACTGAACTGGGTTTTCCTCTAGGATTTTGCCTGTGCTTAGCTCCATTCCGTTTATTTTTTATCTTCAACTCCCCAGCCCTTAACAATTACAAGCATACCAATAACATGATGCTGCCACCACTATACTTGAAATATGGAGAGTGGTATTCAGTAATGTGCTATGTTTGGGGAAAATCCAATAACACTTTGTATTCAGGAAGAAGGTGAATTGCTTTGCCAATTGTTTTGCAGTATTACTTTAGTGCCTTGTCACTCTGTCAATTAGGTTAGTATTGTGGAGTAACTACAGTGTTGTTGATCCATCCTCAGTTTTCTCCTTGCCCAGCACAGCCTTTAAACTAACTGTTTTAAAGCCACCATGGTGAAACCCCTGAGTTTCCTTCTTCTCCGGCAACTGAGTTAGGAAGGACGCCTGTATCTTTGTAGTGACTGGGTGTATTGATACAACATCCAAAGTGTAAATAATAACTTCACCATGCTCAAATAGATATTCAATGTCTGCTTTTTTTCTTCTTTTTTTGCGATCTACCATTAGGTGCCCTTCTTTGTAAGTCATTGAAAAACCTCCCTGGTATTTGTGGTTGAATCTGTGTTTGAAATGTACTGCTCAACTGAGGAACCTTACAGATAACTGTATGGGTGGGGTACAGAGATGACGTAGTCATTTAAAAATCATAAACGCTTGTTGCACACGGAGTGAGTCCATGCAATTTATTATGTGACTTATGTGAAGCACATTTTTACTCCTGAACTTATTTAGGCTTGACATAACAAATGGGTTGAATACTTATTGACTCGAAACATTGGAACATAATTCCCCTATGGGGTATTGTGTGTGTGTGTGTGTATAGTGAATTCGGAAAGTATTCAGACCCCTTGACTTTTTCCACATTTTATTACATTACAGCCTTATTCTAAAATTGATTACATTTCCTCATCAATCTACACACAATACCCCATAATGACAAAGTGAACGCATATTTTTAGAAATGTTTGCAAATTCATAAATTAACAGAAATACCTTATTTACGGAAGTATTCATACCCTTTGCTGTGAGACTTGAAATTGAGCTCAGATGCATCCTGTGCATCCATCAATCATCCTTGGGATGTTTCTACAACTTGATTGGAGTCCATCTGTGGTATATTCAATTGGACATAAGGTCCCCAAGAACACAGTGGCCTCCAACATTCTTAATAGAAGGTTGGAACCACCAATTCTTTTCCTAGAGCCTGCCGCTGGCCAAAATGAGCAATCGGGGGAGAAGGGCCTTGGTCAGGGAGGTGACCAAGAACCCGATGGTCACTCTGACAGAGCTCCGGAGTTCTTCTGTGGAAATGGGAGAATCTTCCAGAAGGACAACCATCTCTGCAGCACTCCACCAATCAGGAATTTATGGTAGACTGACCAGATGGAAGCCACTCCTCAGTTAAATGCACATGACAGCCCACTTGGAGTTTGCCAAAAGGCACCTGAAGAACTCAGATTCTCTGGTCTGATGAAACCAAGATCTAACTCTTTGGCCTGAATGCCAAAGCGTCTCGTCTGGAGGAAACCTGGCACCATCCCTACGGTGAGGCATGGTGGTGGCAGCATTATGCTTTGGGGATGTTTTTCAGAGGCAGGGATTGAGAGACTAATCAGGGTCGAGGGAAAGATGAACGGAACAAAGTACAGAGAAATACTTGATTAAAAACCTGCTCCAGAGCTCTCAGGAACTCAGACTGGGGCGAAGATTCTCCTTCCAACAGGATAACGATCCTAAGCACACAGCCAAGACAATGCAGGAGTGGCTTAGGGACAAGTCTCTGAATGTCCTTGAGTGCCAGAGCCCGGACTAGAACCCGATAGAACATCTCTGGAGAGACCTGAAAATAGCTGTGCAGCGACGATCCCCATTCAAGCTGACAGAGCTTGAGAGGATCTGCAGAGAAGAATGGGAGAAACTCCCCAAATACAGGTGTGCCAAGCTTATAGCGTCATACCCAAGAAGATTCGAGGCTGTGATCGCTGCCAAAGGTGCTTCAACAAAGTACTCAGTAAAAGGTCTGAATACTTGTGAAAATGTGATATTTCAGTTTTGTAATACATTTGCAAAAATATCTCAACCTGTTTTTGGTTTGTCGTCAGGGGATATTGTGTGTAGATTGAGGGGGAAAAAGCTATTTAATCCATTTTAGAATAAGGCTGTAATGTAACAAAATGTGGAAATAGTCCAGGGGTATGAATACTTTCCGAATGCACTGTAGGCCAGTGAGGAGAAATATCAATTGAATCCATTTTAAATTCCGATTCAAACACAACAAAATTTGGAAAAAGTTAAGGGGTGTGAATACTTTCTGAAGGTACTGTATGTCATTGGAAGCATGCTGTATAGACCAGCACCCTAGATATAATATGCCAATAATTACAAAGCAAAGAAAAGGGGTCCTTCTGACCTGAGGTGGATAATGAGATATTACTGTGATGGATTGAGGGGAAAAAACCTGTGGGGCGGCCTAGTGGTTAGAGCATTGGGCCAGGTTGCTGGATCGAATCCCCGAGCTGACAAGGTAAAACCTGTCGTTCTGCCCCTGAGCAAGGCAGGTAACCCACTGTTCCCTGGTTGCCGAAGACGTGGATGTTGATTAAGGCAGCCCCCCGCACCTCTGGTTAAATGCGGAAGACACATTTCAGTTGGTGTTCAGTTGTACAACTGACTAGGTATCCCCCTTCCCCACTACATCTGAGGTTACTAGCTCTAGTCCAGGGGTTAATGCAATAGTCCCACCACAGTGACGTTGTCAAGACAACCAGGGGGTAAAGTAGTAACACCATGTCCTTGACGTTCTAATCCAAACAGGTAAAGGTTGTGAGATCAGAGGGAGCTAAATCATATCTGATGTGCACTGTTGTGTGTGTGAAATGTTGGGGCCACAGAATAGTAACCAGCCACCTTGACTGACTGACTCTCTTTCTCTCTCCTCCATACAGCGGCTTCCACAACAGATCCACGAGCGAAATGAGAAGCTGAAGGAAGAGATGATGGGTATGAGACCTTTTTGTATTTTTCACCTACTGCTTTTCTAGATTAGATTGCACCCCCAGGGGAACATTTCAAAAGGCTAGAGACTAAAGTACACTCACTGACCAGCAAGAAACTGTGAACGGTGCACTGTGATATGTTAAATCAGATTGTTCGCATGTGAGGGTGGCCGCAACATACCGTGGCAGTTTTAGGGTGGTTCTGTTCCATCATGGTCACCTATAATGTTGTGTGGATCCAGCTGTTACTCACTAGGCTGGGAGTGGTTAACCAAAAATCAGTGTGTTGGGAGGAAGGAGAAAGGTTGTTTAATAATACAGACCTAAATAGAAATGTTTTCATATGTTATTGGTCATTTTATTGTTTTAATCACAATTTTTGTCATAATTTAGCCTTCATGTATTTTGCCTTACCCTGTCTGTTTGTCCATAGGCAAGCTGAAGGACTTGGGCAATATGTTCCTACGGCCTTTTGGCCTGTCCACCTCAAACTTCCAAGTGAACCAGGATACAGGCACTGGATCCTACTCCGTCAACTTTGTTCAGAGTCCAAATAACAACAACAGATAACAGCATGACAAGCCAGTCTGAGAGCTGTCACACCTGGCTGGCCTTCCATCCCCAGAGCTAAGAGACTGACACTCAGGACCCTCCACTGGTGTGTCAGAAGTCTGAGTGGGATCCGTTTGAAATCCACACGACAAATTAGTCTTTCATGGTTAAATAAGATGTTAGTGTGTGTGCATTTGTGTGTGTGAGAGTGTACTGTCTTAACAGTCAACTGTGTTTCCTAAGGGTATAGCCATTAAATGATCAATGACTGTTACTTTGCTGCTTTGTCCTTGTTTTTATATGGCGCTATTTCCTTTGCCACTTCTTTGATGTCAGGATGTGAGGATTGAAAGTGTCATTGGCCCCATAAACACTCAGGTTATACTGATGTACAACACATTTGACAACTTCTGAAGAATATCTGTGGTATCACACCTTTTTGTCAAATGGGTTGTACATCAGTTGTACAACCTCGGTGTGTACAGGGCCAGAGTGTAGTTGTTAAATTATGTTGAAAAGATGAACTACTCTGTGTAGGCCTTTTTCATTGGTTTATATATTGAGGATATGCATATTGGTGTCAAATGGTGAATTACAGTACAATATAGAAAAACACACCAAGTACAAAGGCAAAAAGCAGATTTACTGATTTTAGGAGATATACAGTAATTACAAAACAGGATTTCCAACATCCACCAGTCTAAGTCAAGACATTAATAGATTGTATCAAAACGCATACATGTACACGAGATGGCGAGAGATGAGCCACAGCTGATTCAGTCACTGTGGCTCTCTTCAGCTGCTGACTGACTTGACCATGTGTTTGTTTCCCTTTGGGAATCCCCAATCCAGCCTGTGACCTCAAAATCGGTCCAGTCAACTGGCTCTGCTTGTCTTGAAGTGAGGAGGAAAGTCAGGGAGGAATATTGTGGTTTTAACCCTAGAGAGTGACTGAATAGGGACATCTGGCAAGGAAAATGACATGTACGCTTAAATTTGCACATAAAATGTCATGTCATCAAAAAAATCTGTGCTGGATGAAGGGGGCTTCAGCGTTAGCGTGATTGAAATTTAAAGGCAATGTTCCCGCGTTAGTGGAGACTGCATTCGCGTTAAACGCTGCATAATGTCGGCTCATAAGGATATTACCTTTACATTTCTTACGCTTCAGTGAAGCCGATTGAATAGAGCCCTACAGGAGGACCCTGACTGGGGGAGCGTGATATCTTTGATTTTCTGTATCTGCCAGTCAATTGTAGATTACACACCAAGTACTGCATCTCCCCTGGAACAGTCTAGACATTTGGAGTTGTTCAGCTAACTCCTGTTCTTTAAGGCTGCTTGTAGCTCAGTGGGTAGCTTACTGTGGGACAACAGGAGTTGGTATAAGGTCGGGAGAGACTGAATCCCCGTTTATACCTGGTGCTGATATCGTCCACATTCTGATTGGGCCCACATTTTTAGACCGTGTCGACGATCAAAATAACTGATGGTGATCCTCCTACATCCACATAGCTGATCTTTCACCGATTTGACAGCTCCAACGCAGTTACACCTTCGACACCGCCATCAGTTATGCAGGTGTCAGCTATCGCTTGATCTGTTTTAATCTAGGCCTAATGCTCATTGGGCAAAACTTAGAATATCAGTGGTTGGAGTTACAGGTGAGAGCAACAGAAAAAAAGGCCTTTGGAGGTAGGATGGAGGGCGTTAAATGCGGGTTGCAACAAATGATGTATATGAACGTTAGATTGCTGATGCTATGTATTGGTGGATGAGAGGCTTAGAACCCACTGGTCGGCCATATTGGAACTCAGAAGAAGCAATCCTCAATAGTAATGAATGTAATTCTACAGTATTTCAATTACTTTGTTGTTTTCAAGGACAAAATTACATTGATTTAAGTATGTTGTTGTTGTAGTGTGGATATAAGTACTTTAAATGTTTCTATTTTTTTTATTTGTATGTTCAGCTCACATATAATTTGAAAGTATGCATTAAGGTGTCTAATAGAATTAAACAAATGTAGACATTAAGAAAAATACACGTACGTGTGTGTATATATATATCATTGGTTGCGACCCGCAAGGTTGCTAGTTCGAATCTGAGTTGCGACTTCTTTTTAAAAATGTAACCAACATTTTCAACTTATTACATTTCTAATCTACTAACTTTCTGGCTGAACAGCTTTAAATATGTGGCAAGACTGGGCTAGTACCATCCCCCTGCTGGTGCAATGGATGTGGCAAGGGACCAGAAGGTCACAGGTTCTAATCCTCCCAATCACCTTTCTCAAAAAAGGTATAATTCAGCGTATTAATGCTAATTTTTATTTTATGTTAACACAAATATTGCTGGGTCTCCCGAGTGGCGCTGTGGACTAAGGCACTGCATCGCAGTGCTAGCTGTGCCATTAGAGATCCTGGTTTGCCTCTTCCAAATCCATACGGGAGTTGCAGCAATGGGACAAGACTGTAACTACCAATTGGATACCACGAATTTGGGGAGAAATAAAACAAATATTGCCTTGAGTCAAGAGGGACGATTTAAAATGTTTGATAATCCAGATACGTGTCCCTGACTACCTCCTGAGGTGGTCAGGAAGATCTGATCACAATCACTTCACTTCAAATGTGGGCACAATCAGACTGTGGACAGGATCAGGACACGCATGTTAGGCATGTTAGCACCAGGTATAAACGGGGCTTGAGACACCAGTATTCTTTTTCAAGACTGCTTCAACACAACAAAGCACAGCCTTCTGCAAATGCACTGTAATAGCATAGCACATGCAATCTTTATTGCATTAATATAAATGTTTTACATAGTATTGTTTTTATTCATTTTTTTGTCTTTGCATTTCAAAGATCACTGATCAACATACTAAAAACCCTGCAAAATCCTGTGTCCTGTCAACATGTATGTAATACAAATGTAATAGATATCTATAATGGTCAGAGTGCTCGTCTACTCTGCAGATGTCCTCACTCAAACTAAGGTCACATGCTTGTGGACATGGACGCCTGCTCAAAGAAATCAAATGGTATTCAGCATGATGGACAGGCCCAGAGGTGGAGTAGGTCTGCAATTCATTATAAATATAGAAATGTTCCTTCTTCCGATACTTAAATAAAAATAATTATATCGATGACGTCTCCAATTCTGGACATGTCCTTCCGTCTGGCAGTGTAAAGGACCCATCAGCAGCCCTTCAGCGTTGTAGCACTGGAAGAGAAGACAGAGAGAGACATGAACACATCAGGGATCTTTTCATCCAAATCAGAGGGCATGCTCTTTCTGTATTTGGCTTCAACAAAGCAGATTCAATAGGTTTTAGTGCATGCCATTAAAAAAAGCTTTTTCATCAAAGCACGGAGACATTGAAAACGCCAGCGCTATGGTACATGTCAGGAAGGGCACTCCTACGAATACTAAAATGTTCATTGAATAAAAGGCTGTAGGTCAGTGCACATTAGTTAGCCAACAACACAAAACATTTCAAGGGGCCTCCAGTGATCTTGAGTGAAATCAGGAATGAATCTAACGGTGCATTGTTCATGTTGCAACGGCGGTTATGTGTATGCTGCTCCCGAACATGGATATATACACAGTGTACAAAACATTAGGAACACCTGCCCTTTCCATGCCAGACTGACCAAGTGAACGCAAATATCTCTTATTGATGTTACCGGTTTAATCCACTTCAATCACTGTAGATAAAGGAGAGGAGACAGGTTAAAGATGGATTTGTGCCATTTAGAGGGTGAATAGGAAAGACAAAATATTTAAGTGCCTTCGAATGGGGTACGATAGTAGATGCCGGGCGCACCGGTTTGCATGTATCAAGAACTGCAACAGTGCTGGGTTTTTCACGCTCAACAGTTTCCTGTGTGTATCAAGAATGGTCTTACCACCCAAAGGATATCCAGCCAACTTGACAACTGTGGGAATCATTGGGCCAGCATCCCTATGGAATGCTTTCAACACCTTGTAGTCCATTCCCTGACAGATTGAGGCTGATCTTAGGGCAAACGGGGGTGCAACTCAATATTAGGAAGGTAAGTAGCCTTTTCATTTGTATTTCAAACCAAAACATTACTTCTCAGTACTATTTCATTTACAAACAATTAGAGGACAGAACCATCAAACTCCCCCTAAATGTTAAATTCTACAATGCCATTCAAAGATGCATTGCTTCAGATACACTGACTGACAGCCATTGAACAATGGCTTCTATTAGCATATGATGTCAATGTCCTAGATCTGTTTGCAGGTAAGAAAATCTGTTCAATAAAAGGAATGATTTTACTCCCCCCAAAAATCTCAACATTCAGGCATTTCCTCTCATTATTGTTAATGTACCAATAGCCTCAAGTGGTAAACAGGGGCTTGACTGGCAAGTAGTTTTCTACAGGTCTGCTATTTCATAAAAGCCCCACAAACATTTGCAGTTAACGGTAGCTATTATAAGACCACAAGCCACAATTTAAAAGGCATGGTCATTGTCAACTTAAAATGCCCCCATTTTAGTACGAGGGGGACAATAGAAATATCTCAAATTCCAAATGACCAATGTTTTTATTCCAGCTTGTTTCAAGGTGAAACTGAAGCCTTATAAATGGCATTGGATTTGTAGGTGTTAATGGAAGTAGGAGCACTAAAATGAAGACAACTAGGTAAGATTCTTGAAGTTGACATTTTATTTATAATACTTTTTAAAAACATCAGAAAAACATTTACACAAGTGTTCTTCAACTGTTACTTTTTCCAACAGCTTTTTCCCCTATACAGCATTCTCTGATCTGCAAACAGATGATGTCCGAAATAGAAGAAACAGAGCCAACCCGTCATTATACACTTTGTCTCTGCTTGTAACAATGGTCAGGTCAGTGTACTCTACCGAGCAATAAGCCTCTGATCTCTACCTGTTCGGGGCCAAAAGGGCAAAGGTGAGGCGATGTTGGTCTTACTGTATGTCCCTTAATATTTAGTCAGAGTGGATAGGTATGTAGGCAGGTAAATGAAGAAACATCTTTAGGAAATGTCATTTGTCATTGGTAATGAAATGGTCAAATCTGAAGTGAACAGAACTGGTAGAGATCAGAACTGGTGAGGTAACCTTTCCTCACAACCCTCCCCCAACTTCAGCCAAACAAAAAAGGCTTTTTTCCATTATTCATCATAAAAATCCACTAAAAATAATTTGATACAGATTGTACTGTACATAATACATAAAATCAGGATTTGCAGTCGTATGAGATTAGCCAAGCAGTGAAGTGATAGAAGGTTGAGTTCAGGAGCACCAAATAAAGTCAAACACATTCCAACTCAAACAGGGTTGAGTAACAGCTGAACACTGAGAACTCTGAGAAATCACTGAACTACTTAGTACAAGTCAACACGACATGGCAAACCCATAGTAAAAGTTGTAGAAAATAACAGCAAAAATAGTTCATCCCTGTAACGTGCCATACCACACGTATATGACAGGAGTAACTAAAATGGCTTCCCTCTGTCAATGCTAGTTGGTTCTATCATTTTCATAGTACGCCGTTGCTCCATCAACAAACATCTTTGTTTAAAATGTCCCGATGTGCAGACAATTCAAATCAGTGATTTTAAAACAAATTGGGCATCATTCTATGTATAACAGCATGCAAAATCACGGAGCTAGATAGGAAGACCAGAGAGTAATAAAACAGTCTTGGTTAACTGAGGAGCACAAGGTATAGAGACTACAGACAGGACAGAGTCAGATGAGGAGAGAGAACGGGGGAGAGGTGAGGTGGCCCAAGGGGACTGGACAGGTATGAGGGGGGTGGATGTGCCCACTGCCCGGTTGAGCGGGCACGCTCTCAGTACAGTATCTACTGCCCTGCAACCATCTCTGTTTTCAGAGAGGATTAGAAACAGGGCACCATCCTCCTCTCACCGGCACTTGAGGTGACTTTGGCTTACAGGCACATCCTCACAAGCCCAGCTCAACTGTTTGGAAAGCCCTGGCTGGCAGTGTGCCACACGGTGATCAAGAGCTTACCGGCCCGGCAGCCAGTTCCCACAGCCAGTCAGCTCTGACTGTGTCTGAGATACAGCAGGTACCTAAGCCCCTATAACTGCTCGCTCTTCAAATCCACCAGGGTCCACTTCCTCGTCACATCACAGCTACAGTACATGTCTTCAACCAGCACAGATACATCATATTTACTGCTGCTCAGATCCTGTAACTTTCCGTTCACAGTACCTGAAACTGAACCGCTTGTTGCATAGACTGAAAGAACTACACTTTTTGTCTCTTAAGATTTTGACAATTGGCAGCCAATCAAGCAAACCTATGAACCATGGTGTTAGAACATGACATAAGCTTCTTTGCACATAGAGTGAAACTTAAAGGCCTCAAGATAAGGTGAATATTTCCATCACCAACCATTCTGTAAAAAAAAATGTTAAATGAAATGACCAGATTTCCACCAGTTTGGATAAATAAGTGAAATTTGAGAAGGATGATAAAATAAAATAAACGCTGCCATTTTTATATATGCAGTAGTGTGTATAACCCCAACCCATTCAGTCCCTTTTTGATCATAGAAAAAAAAAGAGGAGTCCTGGTTGTCTGGCCTGAAATATTTAGTTTCTTTCTCCCAGGAAGGTGAAGGAACATGGTAGGTGACTAGGAGTGGAAGGGGGGGGGGGGGCATGTTTGCCTACCTTTCCTTTTCCCCAAAGCACACCACCTCACGTCTCGAATTGCGTAAGCAAGGCGCGAACCTCAGGAGTGAGCTGCTTGGCAGCCTTGGCTGCCTCTGTGATGGCTTTACGGTACAAGCCCTTTCTCTTCTTGTCGAAGCGTGACTGGAAGCTTTCTAGAAAGGGGGCGACCTGTGCAAGTGCCAGGAAGGAGGTGGTGGGTGAACCGAACCAGGCGACACGGGCCTCCTGCCTGACTAAGAGCCCATTATCTTTGCGGCTGATCTGGATGCCTAAGACGCGGGCTGGCCACCAAGGAAAACCATATATTTTGGCCCAAACGATGTCCCCTACGCAAATGCTCCTGCCGTCCAGAGAGACACACTTAGACACATTTTTGGAAAACACTTTCTGAGATTTACGAGGGGTTTTCTCTTCCGTAGGTGCTGGCGAGGGGTCAGTGACTGCTGAGGATGTGCCGGGGGCGGGGGGCGAGTGCAAATCACCGGGAGGGGGAAAGTCAAAGGTCTCGGTGGAGCTACACTCTGAGTTTGAAGACTTTAAGTCATCTGCACTATCAACGCTGCACATGGAGGTATTAGAGGAGTCAGGCTGGCTGGGGTTAAGGGTCATGTACACCACAAGGTTGCCAGCCTTGCTGCCGCGCGTCTCCCGCCTCTCCTCCCGCCCCCCCTGCTCCTCTGGCTCCACCTTGGGGTTGCTGTGCTCCGTGGCTGTGAGGGGTTCCACTTGGGTCTGGGATTGGGTCTGAGGACTGAGCTCAGGTTCTGGCCCTTTATCTAGACCCTGGTTTTCAGCAGCAGTGGCCTCGCCTGTGGAGCAGGAGGAGGAGGAGGAGCGCGTGGAGGTGCAGCGGGGCGCGCCTGGCTTTGGAGGGGACAAACGGCCACTTCCCGGCACTTTCTCGAGGCAAGGCGGCTTACATGTAGAAGAGTCATTCTCTTCATTACGGTACCTTTGGGGCTTGATGCGCATCCTGGGTGGCAGAGGGGTGGCGTTGCTTGGTCCCACCCCGCTGATCTGCTGCAGCCGCCGGGTGAAGTGGACCTTCTGGTGGGCGTGGGCCTCCTGCAGGGCAGCGGCCCTCGTCATCGTCTTGGCGTTGCCACTGCTGCCAGTGACCACTGTAGTCTCTCTCTGCCTCTTCTGCGCCTTGGCCAGTTTCAGCACCTCCCTTGCCTTGGAGTGATCAACATTTTTGCTCTGTAGCACTTTCTTGGCATTGAGCTGGACTCTGGAGCTGCTGTTGACCGGTGATGTTGTTGTGGTGGCTGTTGTCCTCAGAACCCTGTTCCCTCCAGCTCCGGCCTTCACCTGGCCCAGAGAAGAGGAAGAGGAGACTCGAATCCCTGAGGCCTGCCGTTTGGACGCCTCAGCAGCATGGCGCTTCTCCTCAGAGCGAGAGTCATTACGTGGCCGCTTGCTGACAGTAGCTGCACTGTCGTTGCGTCTCCGCTTGGCGTCCTCGCCCCTAGAGTCCGACACAGGGCCTCTACGTGGCTCCCTCTTGTCCACAGTCATGACAGTCCCCTTGCACTTGTCACAGAGCACCTGGCGAGGCCGCAACTTGATGGCGTTCATAATAGAGGTGGGCTCCTCGCGATACAGCCTGCGCTTGGGCCGCTTGATCTTGCGGGGGGGCGGCTGAGGTAACGACTGGTTGTAGGTGTCCCTGATGAACAATGGCGGAGGGTAAGGGGCTCCCTCCTGAAACAGTGGCGGAGGTTTTGTAGTCCATGGGTTAGGCTTAGGCTGGGGGTCAGGGTTTGGTTCGGGGATTGCGACAACTTGGCTGTCAGGGTTTTCCTGGACTGGCATTTCCACCTTCTCTGGCTGGAATGGTTCTGTCTTTAGCTGCATAGATTCAGGTTTATCCTTGTATTCTCTCCTTGGGAACACAGTGATTGGAATTCCATAGGGTCCAAACCTGAGAAGAGAGAATTTGAGGATTTAGAAACTGTGGATAACTATAAAAACTCAACTCTAAACTTGTTTTTTGTCTTGTATTCGTTAAAGATGTCATGCTAATTCAAGATGTTTCTCATTTAGGCCTACATTGTACATTTAGGAAATCAATCTAAATCAATTAAATCCTGAACATTCAAAGAAGAAATATTAAATTAGTGTTGCAAAAGATCAAAGAAGCTCCCACGGCTTAAAACACAACATCACCATAGCTAACTAGAGTGCACAAGGCCCTACAAACAAAGGAAAAAAACTATCCTTGTTTACAATATTAATGCTCACCCTCCAACTTAATTCACTAATGTTTTAATACGGCAGACACAAGTGAAGGTGGCAGCAGAAACTCCATGACTGTGTTTGTTAAACCCTACCGTATGCATTTGGGATCAGAATGACTCTTGGGTTGAAACTGCCACACATTTCAACATCTATTGGGCTGCGTTGATACAGGAAGACCAATTAAGATTTTTTAAATTGTATTTATTTTTTTACACTAATTGGTCTTTTGACCAATCACAGATCTTTTCACATCAGATATTTTTCAGACCTGATCTGATCGGTCAACAGACCAATTAGTGAAGAAAAATCTGAATTGCGCTGCCTGTCTTGTTTTCTCTATTTGACTGAGTGTTCCTCAAAATTTAATTCCAGGAGGTGTAGAGATGTGGGCCATGCAAAGCAAACCAGACATAGCCTATATTATCATTTACTTCCCATGAAGCAGTCCTAATCTAAATTCAACGCTACCATGAACCCAAAAATAAACAAACCCGAATAAGCCTATAAAAAGTTTCAGCGGTGGCTATTACCATGGCAGAATATATATATATATATATATATAAAGTTTATATATATATATAAGCCTATAAAAACGTTTTATAGGCTTATTCAGATTTGTTTATTTTTGGTTCATATATATATTTATTTATTTTTTACCCCCAGAAGAACCCCTATACACCTTGACAACTTCAGCTCAACCAAAATCTTAAAACTGCCGACCCTACTGAACATTATCCAGATACTATATGTCAAGTGGTTCAACTACCACTACATAGACCTAGTTGAGTTCGTGTACTGCATATGATATCTCAGCCTAGAAACTATGTTTCCCACCAGAACACCTCCTAAAATAATCCCCATGTTACATGGGAGATGACAGAGCTATACAGAGATAGATGGCCTTGGGTAAATGTGTCCCTATGCTGCATCAAGCGCAAATACAGGACAAGATTTATCATGCTAACTCTACTGGACCAAATGCTAACTCTACTGGACCAAATGCTAACTCTACTGGACCAAATGCTAACTCTACCGGACCAAATGCTAACTCTACCGGACCAAATGCTAACTCTACTGGACCAAATGCTAACTCTACTGGACCAAATGCTAACTCTACTGGACCACCCTTCCTCCCCGTTGGAGAACAAAACAATGGATCAATAGCTAGGTTTCCATCCAACTGGCGACATTAGAAAATATGCACATTTACCCAGCCAAAAATCAGTGCGTGATGACGTAGAGCACACAAAATGTTTTTTTGCTTAAGTTTTCATGTACCGACTACAAATCTAAAGTTCAGTGTGTTTACATCGCATTTTCAAATCTACCAATAGTTTTGTAACAAACTGTTGCATTAAATAGCAAATGTGCCTACTCTGGTCTTCGCATGTGCGCTCTATCAAACAGCTAGCATACACAGTGCGGATTCCTATGGATAAGAGCAAGAATGTTTGTATTTGTCAAGCAAGTGCAACATCAATAAAGATGTTTTGGGAAACAGCTCTGAAATGTAAAGATGCTCTTATGAAGGTTATAACGATGAACTTTGCCTTAAGATGCTTTTGGGGTATGGGCCCTATACTGAACTCTACTGTGACGTCCAAACTTGTGAAACTAAGACATCTATGATTGTTTCAGATTTGGTCTGGTCCGGACCAACTAAATGAGGTCTTGTTTGGGGGCGGAGCACATTACAAAAATAACCAATGTGTAGAAAAATACACAAATATGCAAAAGTAGGATCTTGCACATTTCTACCTTTGTGTACCTTAGGGCTGTCCCCAACAATAGCAAAAATGTTGGTCGACAGTCTGTTCTTTCAACCAATTGGTTGAAATGTTTAAACATGTATTTTTGCACATGTAGACACATCCTGTGTGTGTTAATCAAATCAAATATATGCACTGAGCTTGTCTGATGCTTTAAGCACACTGTTTGATTAAATAATGAAGACAGAAATTACTAGAGGGAGTCCTCAATTGATTTGATTGTACTCGGGCTTGCAGCGTTGTTAAAAAAAGAAGACAGTGAGCGACTGTGACTAGCACCCAGTGTCTCTCTCGCTCCACCCTGATGCAGTAAACCACTACAAAACTTCATGTGTTTATCGTGCTGTCCGTGTTGCTGAAGCTGCAACATAATTTGCCATTTCTTACTTAAAAGTTCTGTTACCAAAATACCTCATTTGTTTAGGAAAAACATTCCCGCAACCCTTACGTTTTTTGTGACACATGTATGCATCGCATGCACATGACCAATGGGGCCTGACATATAGCAAATCATAATCACATTAATAAATTGGTTATAACAAACTCCGAACACGTGAGAGCAAAATTAAGACCAATTAAGATTTTTTAAATTGTATTTATTTTTTTACACTAATTGGTCTTTTGACCAATCACAGATCTTTTCACATCAGATATTTTTCAGACCTGATCTGATCGGTCAACAGACCAATTAGTGAAGAAAAATCTGAATTGCGCTGCCTGTCTTGTTTTCTCTATTTGACTGAGTGTTCCTCAAAATTTAATTCCAGGAGGTGTAGAGATGTGGGCCATGCAAAGCAAACCAGACATAGCCTATATTATCATTTACTTCCCATGAAGCAGTCCTAATCTAAATTCAACGCTACCATGAACCCAAAAATAAACAAACCCGAATAAGCCTATAAAAAGTTTCAGCGGTGGCTATTACCATGGCAGAATATATATATATATATATATAAAGTTTATATATATATATATATATATATATATATAAGCCTATAAAAACGTTTTATAGGCTTATTCAGATTTGTTTATTTTTGGTTCATATATATATTTATTTATTTTTTACCCCCAGAAGAACCCCTATACACCTTGACAACTTCAGCTCAACCAAAATCTTAAAACTGCCGACCCTACTGAACATTATCCAGATACTATATGTCAAGTGGTTCAACTACCACTACATAGACCTAGTTGAGTTCGTGTACTGCATATGATATCTCAGCCTAGAAACTATGTTTCCCACCAGAACACCTCCTAAAATAATCCCCATGTTACATGGGAGATGACAGAGCTATACAGAGATAGATGGCCTTGGGTAAATGTGTCCCTATGCTGCATCAAGCGCAAATACAGGACAAGATTTATCATGCTAACTCTACTGGACCAAATGCTAACTCTACTGGACCAAATGCTAACTCTACTGGACCAAATGCTAACTCTACCGGACCAAATGCTAACTCTACCGGACCAAATGCTAACTCTACTGGACCAAATGCTAACTCTACTGGACCAAATGCTAACTCTACTGGACCACCCTTCCTCCCCGTTGGAGAACAAAACAATGGATCAATAGCTAGGTTTCCATCCAACTGGCGACATTAGAAAATATGCACATTTACCCAGCCAAAAATCAGTGCGTGATGACGTAGAGCACACAAAATGTTTTTTTTGCTTAAGTTTTCATGTACCGACTACAAATCTAAAGTTCAGTGTGTTTACATCGCATTTTCAAATCTACCAATAGTTTTGTAACAAACTGTTGCATTAAATAGCAAATGTGCCTACTCTGGTCTTCGCATGTGCGCTCTATCAAACAGCTAGCATACACAGTGCGGATTCCTATGGATAAGAGCAAGAATGTTTGTATTTGTCAAGCAAGTGCAACATCAATAAAGATGTTTTGGGAAACAGCTCTGAAATGTAAAGATGCTCTTATGAAGGTTATAACGATGAACTTTGCCTTAAGATGCTTTTGGGGTATGGGCCCTATACTGAACTCTACTGTGACGTCCAAACTTGTGAAACTAAGACATCTATGATTGTTTCAGATTTGGTCTGGTCCGGACCAACTAAATGAGGTCTTGTTTGGGGGCGGAGCACATTACAAAAATAACCAATGTGTAGAAAAATACACAAATATGCAAAAGTAGGATCTTGCACATTTCTACCTTTGTGTACCTTAGGGCTGTCCCCAACAATAGCAAAAATGTTGGTCGACAGTCTGTTCTTTCAACCAATTGGTTGAAATGTTTAAACATGTATTTTTGCACATGTAGACACATCCTGTGTGTGTTAATCAAATCAAATATATGCACTGAGCTTGTCTGATGCTTTAAGCACACTGTTTGATTAAATAATGAAGACAGAAATTACTAGAGGGAGTCCTCAATTGATTTGATTGTACTCGGGCTTGCAGCGTTGTTAAAAAAAGAAGACAGTGAGCGACTGTGACTAGCACCCAGTGTCTCTCTCGCTCCACCCTGATGCAGTAAACCACTACAAAACTTCATGTGTTTATCGTGCTGTCCGTGTTGCTGAAGCTGCAACATAATTTGCCATTTCTTACTTAAAAGTTCTGTTACCAAAATACCTCATTTGTTTAGGAAAAACATTCCCGCAACCCTTACGTTTTTTGTGACACATGTATGCATCGCATGCACATGACCAATGGGGCCTGACATATAGCAAATCATAATCACATTAATAAATTGGTTATAACAAACTCCGAACACGTGAGAGCAAAATTAAGACCAATTAAGATTTTTTAAATTGTATTTATTTTTTTACACTAATTGGTCTTTTGACCAATCACAGATCTTTTCACATCAGATATTTTTCAGACCTGATCTGATCGGTCAACAGACCAATTAGTGAAGAAAAATCTGAATTGCGCTGCCTGTCTTGTTTTCTCTATTTGACTGAGTGTTCCTCAAAATTTAATTCCAGGAGGTGTAGAGATGTGGGCCATGCAAAGCAAACCAGACATAGCCTATATTATCATTTACTTCCCATGAAGCAGTCCTAATCTAAATTCAACGCTACCATGAACCCAAAAATAAACAAACCCGAATAAGCCTATAAAAAGTTTCAGCGGTGGCTATTACCATGGCAGAATATATATATATATATATATAAAGTTTATATATATATATATATATATATATATATATATATATATATATAAGCCTATAAAAACGTTTTATAGGCTTATTCAGATTTGTTTATTTTTGGTTCATATATATATTTATTTATTTTTTACCCCCAGAAGAACCCCTATACACCTTGACAACTTCAGCTCAACCAAAATCTTAAAACTGCCGACCCTACTGAACATTATCCAGATACTATATGTCAAGTGGTTCAACTACCACTACATAGACCTAGTTGAGTTCGTGTACTGCATATGATATCTCAGCCTAGAAACTATGTTTCCCACCAGAACACCTCCTAAAATAATCCCCATGTTACATGGGAGATGACAGAGCTATACAGAGATAGATGGCCTTGGGTAAATGTGTCCCTATGCTGCATCAAGCGCAAATACAGGACAAGATTTATCATGCTAACTCTACTGGACCAAATGCTAACTCTACTGGACCAAATGCTAACTCTACTGGACCAAATGCTAACTCTACCGGACCAAATGCTAACTCTACCGGACCAAATGCTAACTCTACTGGACCAAATGCTAACTCTACTGGACCAAATGCTAACTCTACTGGACCACCCTTCCTCCCCGTTGGAGAACAAAACAATGGATCAATAGCTAGGTTTCCATCCAACTGGCGACATTAGAAAATATGCACATTTACCCAGCCAAAAATCAGTGCGTGATGACGTAGAGCACACAAAATGTTTTTTTTGCTTAAGTTTTCATGTACCGACTACAAATCTAAAGTTCAGTGTGTTTACATCGCATTTTCAAATCTACCAATAGTTTTGTAACAAACTGTTGCATTAAATAGCAAATGTGCCTACTCTGGTCTTCGCATGTGCGCTCTATCAAACAGCTAGCATACACAGTGCGGATTCCTATGGATAAGAGCAAGAATGTTTGTATTTGTCAAGCAAGTGCAACATCAATAAAGATGTTTTGGGAAACAGCTCTGAAATGTAAAGATGCTCTTATGAAGGTTATAACGATGAACTTTGCCTTAAGATGCTTTTGGGGTATGGGCCCTATACTGAACTCTACTGTGACGTCCAAACTTGTGAAACTAAGACATCTATGATTGTTTCAGATTTGGTCTGGTCCGGACCAACTAAATGAGGTCTTGTTTGGGGGCGGAGCACATTACAAAAATAACCAATGTGTAGAAAAATACACAAATATGCAAAAGTAGGATCTTGCACATTTCTACCTTTGTGTACCTTAGGGCTGTCCCCAACAATAGCAAAAATGTTGGTCGACAGTCTGTTCTTTCAACCAATTGGTTGAAATGTTTAAACATGTATTTTTGCACATGTAGACACATCCTGTGTGTGTTAATCAAATCAAATATATGCACTGAGCTTGTCTGATGCTTTAAGCACACTGTTTGATTAAATAATGAAGACAGAAATTACTAGAGGGAGTCCTCAATTGATTTGATTGTACTCGGGCTTGCAGCGTTGTTAAAAAAAGAAGACAGTGAGCGACTGTGACTAGCACCCAGTGTCTCTCTCGCTCCACCCTGATGCAGTAAACCACTACAAAACTTCATGTGTTTATCGTGCTGTCCGTGTTGCTGAAGCTGCAACATAATTTGCCATTTCTTACTTAAAAGTTCTGTTACCAAAATACCTCATTTGTTTAGGAAAAACATTCCCGCAACCCTTACGTTTTTTGTGACACATGTATGCATCGCATGCACATGACCAATGGGGCCTGACATATAGCAAATCATAATCACATTAATAAATTGGTTATAACAAACTCCGAACACGTGAGAGCAAAATGGATGCAGAGGACGTGACATACAGTGCATTTGGGAAGTATTCAGACCCTTTCACCTTTTCCACATTTTATGTTATGTTACAGACTTGTTCTAAAATTGATTTAATACCCCCCCCCCCCCCCCCCCCCCCCCAAATCTACACACAATACCATATACAGTGCCTTGCGAAAGTATTCGGCCCCCTTGAACTTTGCGACCTTTTGCCACATTTCAGGCTTCAAACATAAAGATATAAAACTGTATTTTTTTGTGAAGAATCAACAACAAGTGGGACACAATCATGAAGTGGAACAACATTTATTGGATATTTCAAACTTTTTTAACAAATCAAAAACTGAAAAATTGGGCGTGCAAAATTATTCAGCCCCTTTACTTTCAGTGCAGCAAACTCTCTCCAGAAGTTCAGTGAGGATCTCTGAATGATCCAATGTTGACCTAAATGACTAATGATGATAAATACAATCCACCTGTGTGTAATCAAGTCTCCATATAAATGCACATGCACTGTGATAGTCTCAGAGGTCCGTTAAAAGTGCAGAGAGCATCATGAAGAACAAGGAACACACCAGGCAGGTCCGAGATACTGTTGTGAAGAAGTTTAAAGCCGGATTTGGATACAAAAATATTTCCCAAGCTTTAAACATCCCAAGGAGCACTGTGCAAGCGATAATATTGAAATGGAAGGAGTATCAGACCACTGCAAATCTACCAAGACCTGGCCGTCCCTCTAAACTTTCAGCTCATACAAGGAGAAGACTGATCAGAGATGCAGCCAAGAGGCCCATGATCACTCTGGATGAACTGCAGAGATCTACAGCTGAGGTGGGAGACTCTGTCCATAGGACAACAATCAGTCGTATATTGCACAAATCTGGCCTTTATGGAAGAGTGGCAAGAAGAAAGCCATTTCTTAAAGATATCCATAAAAAGTGTTGTTTAAAGTTTACCACAAGCCACCTGGGAGACACACCAAACATGTGGAAGAAGGTGCTCTGGTCAGATGAAACCAAAATTGAACTTTTTGGCAACAATGCAAAACGTTATGTTTGGCGTAAAAGCAACACAGCTGAACACACCATCCCCACTGTCAAACATGGTGGTGGCAGCATCATGGTTTGGGCCTGCTTTTCTTCAGCAGGGACAGGGAAGATGGTTAAAATTGATGGGAAGATGGATGGAGCCAAATACAGGACCATTCTGGAAAAAAACCTGATGGAGTCTGCAAAAGACCTGAGACTGGGACGGAGATTTGTCTTCCAACAAGACAATGATCCAAAACATAAAGCAAAATCTACAATGGAATGGTTCAAAAATAAACATATCCAGGTGTTAGAATGGCCAAGTCAAAGTCCAGACATGAATCCAATCGAGAATCTGTGGAAAGAACTGAAAACTGCTGTTCACAAATGCTCTCTATCCAACCTCACTGAGCTCGAGCTGTTTTGCAAGGAGGAATGGGAAAAAATGTCAGTCTCTCGATGTGCAAAACTGATAGAGACATACCCCAAGCGACTTACAGCTGTAATCGCAGCAAAAGGTGGCGCTACAAAGTATTAACTTAAGGGGGCTGAATAATTTTGCACGCCCAATTTTTCAGTTTTTGATTTGTTAAAAAAGTTTGAAATATCCAATATATCAATATCCATGATTGTGTCCCACTTGTTGTTGATTCTTCACAAAAAAATACAGTTTTATATCTTTATGTTTGAAGCCTGAAATGTGGCAAAAGGTCGCAAAGTTCAAGGGGGCCGAATACTTTCGCAAGGCACTGTAATGGCAAATATTATTATTTTTTTCATAAATGTTTAAACATATATTTTAGAAAATGAACTGAAATATCACATTTACATAAGTATTCAGACCCTTTACGCAGTACTTTGTTGAAGTACCTTTGACAGCGATTACAGTCTCGAGTGTTCTTGGGTATGACGCTACAAGCTTGGCACACATGTACTTGGGAAGTTTCTCCCATTATTCTCTGCAGATCCTCTCAAACTCTGTCAGGTTGAATGAGGAGAGTCGCTGCACAGCTATTTTCAGGAATCTCCAGAGAAGATTGATCGGCGTTCAGTCAGGGCTCTGGCAGGGCCACTCAAGGACATTCCGAAACATGCCCCGAAGACACTCCTGCATTGTCTTGGCTGTGTGCTTAGGGTCGTTGTCATGTTGGAAGGTGAATTGTCGCCCCAGTCTGAGGTTCTGAGCAGGTTATCAAGGATCTCTCTGTACTTTGCTCCGTTCATCTTTCCCTTGATCCTGACTAGTCTCTTAGTCGCTGCCACTGAAAAACATCCCCACACCCACAGGATGGTGCAAGGTTTCCTCCAGACGAGACGCTTGGCATTCAGGCCAAAGAACTCAATCTTGGTTTCATCAGACCAGAGAATCTTGTTTCTCATGGTCAGAGTACCTTAGGTGTGTTTTGGCAAACTCCAAGCGGGCTGTCATGTGCCTTTTACTGAAGAGTGGCTTTTGTCCTGCCACTCTACCATAAAGGCCTGATTTGGTGGTCACCTCCCTGACCAAGGCTCTTCTCCCCCAATTGCTCAGTTTGGCCGGGTGGCCAGCTCTAGGAAGAGTCTTGGTGGTTCCAAACTTCTTCCATTTAATAATGATAGAGGCCACTGTGTTCTTGGGGACCTTCAATGCTGCAGAATTTTTTTGTACCCTTCCCCAGATCTGTGCCTCGACACATTCCTGTCTCGGAGTTCTACGGACAATTCCTTCGACCTCATGGCTTGGTTTTTGCTCTGACATACACTGTCAACTGTGGGACCTTATATAGACAGGTGTGTGCCTTTCCAAATAATGTCCAATCAATTGAATTTACCACAGGTGGACTCCAATCAAGTTGTAGAAACATCAAGGATGATCAATGGAAATAGGATGCACCTGAGCTCAACTGAGTCTCATAGCAAACGGTCCAAATTCCTATGTAAATAAGGTATGTATTTTTTATAATTTTGCATATTTCTAAACCTGTTTTTGCTTTGTCATTATGGGGTATTGTGTGTAGATTTGAGTGTTTTTATTTCATCCAATTTAGAATAAGGCTACAATGTAATAAAATGTGGAAAAGGTGAAGGGGTCTGAATACTTTCCAGAATGCACTGTAATCAATAGCCTAACTGTTAAATGTGTCTGGCTTTATAAAATTATGGAAACTGAAAACGCAGGCCACGTAATATTTGTACTGTCCAGAGCTAAAAGTACAACTGGACAATGTGGCAAGCTACAGCCTTTGGAGGGCATAATAATAAAAGTGGAGGTTTGGGATGCTTGTACTCAATTACAGGCTACATTCAAACTTTCAATCTCTTTAAATGGGAGGGGATGTGTGCGATTCAAAATCTATTGTTTCTCTGGCGGCTACATAAGGGCAATTCCACGTTAACGGAATGATGCTTTGATTCCATTTTTTCCACTTTAATGTATGCCAAACAAAAACCATTGATTTCAAAGTTTAATGAACCATAAGTCTATGCACAAGGACTACTTAACAATTTCCACTGAAAATATTACAAAAACAAATTTAGTGGATAGATGCAGATGCAAACTTTGGTAACGGAATTTAGGTAAAATCTCCATCAGAATTTTATGCAAACCCGTTTCAAAGATGTCTATAAGTGAAGTGGATTTACGCCCGGTAAATGAATTACATCATGGGTCCCTGATCTGTAATACCCAGAAATGCATAATTATGGATATGAATGTTATTCTCAGGGGTCGCACTAAAAAAGATAGGCCTATTTCTTAATACGTTATTTTGCTGTGTTTTGTAAATGCTGATCTAAAATGCTTCATATTGTAATTTCTCCTTGGCATCAGACTCATTTTGAGCTTCAGTTGCACTTCTCCACCTCTGATTCAGTTGCACTTCTCCACTTGGAAGAGAATTCACAAATGGGCATTCTATCAGCAGACAGCGCTGACCGATGTGTAGCTACTTTTCTCTGGTACTTTTCTCAGTGTAGCCTACTTTTCTCTGGTAAAATGCAAGATTAATATCAAGCAAAACATTAGGAACTGTAGCTGGCTACATTCGTTCTATGATAAACATTAGAAATGGCCATGCATCGGTTTTTGCCCAAAAAATACTTGCTTTTTCATTGTACACTCATTTACCTGTGACTGCTAGCCAAATAGCTTTGCACTTATTTTGTTACCTGATGAAAATGAAGCCATTTTCTGCACAAATGTATTTTCTGTGAAGGAAAACTATAGTTGCACATCCCCGATTACTCTATTGAAGCAAAACACTTGACTGCCAATATAAAACGCAGGTGATATGGTTTAAAACGCAGATTATTTTTGATGGGCTGCATTTTGAAAATGCAGATTTCTGAACTATTAACCCTGATTCTCATGTTTAACAAGTATGGACATCACAGCACAGCAGAGCACAGTAGAGTACATTGCAGTACAAAAGAGCAGAGTAGGCTTCAGTAGAGTGCAATAAAGTTCAGTAGAGTACAATACTATACTTTACTGTATTGGACTGTAATTCTACTGTGCTGTATTGTGATCTCTACTCACTGTACTATCCAAACTTGTGAAACATGTGTCTATGATTGGTCCAGTCAGTCTGTGGACATTACCATCACAGTCAGGGTGGACTGACCAAAATTTAACTACTTTTCAACATCCATGGACATCCGGTGTTGATCGGTGCTTAATGGCTTAGGAAGCTGGTTTACAAGGGGCTCATGGGTAGGTGCCAGTAAGAGCTGGGAGAGGTGACATTAACTGGAGACTAAGAGAGAAGGGCAGAGAGCGAGGAAAAAGGGAGAGGCAGGGGTTGTCCAGACTCACTGTTATAACACTCTTGGTTTGACCACCAGACAACAGAAGGAGAAAGAAAACCGTTATAATACTAGTGGAAGAGAGGACAGTAGCAGGTGACCCAACTGTGGTTTGTGACTATTATGATTTCCTATCGTAGCCAATCAATTTGCCGTAATTACGTTACATATTTTTTTAGAAATACGTTACCAATTTGAATGACTTAATTCATAAACAAAATCGATATCAGTAAAATACTAATTGGTAGGTTTACCAGTATTTGTTACTTCTGTGAACTTTCATTATCCAAAATATCTTAAAAATGTGAATTTTTTGTAATGCCAATATTTTTTAAACTTGCACAAGGTAAACCATTTCTCCAAAACGAAATATAAGTGTTGATATTAGTTGGCAGGGTTTTTACATCAACATTTTGTTTTGATGTATTTTTAATAGCTTAAGACTTTATCGGGTAGATGTTTTCTAAGACCCCTTTTCCATATGCCTTTACTTATGCCTAATTTACAATTTAATTAAAAAAATGTAACCATGCCTTCATTTCCCCAAAATATAGACTTAACTTTCATTTGACATACTCCTGTGAATTTCACATGATGGTGCTCATGGGTTCTTTCCAATGGAAATGCGCATAAGCAAGTAGTCTACATCTATATCTGCATTAATATGGCCATGAGCCCCTCCATTGCTACTTATAAACATCCTTGAAATCGTAGAAATATGCAGATTCCTCTGACAGCCAAAACCAACTGTAAAATTGCACTGGAGAGTTAAGGATTAGCGAGTGTCTCACTCTAATCACAATGAATGAAACAGCCAAGAGAAAGAGGGAAACATGCCTTTCCTCACCACTGTCTTTCATTTGCGTCACAGCTTCTCACAGCAGCCTCCTTATCAACCAACACCTTTCATTAACACACAATCACCATCTTTTCCTTCCTAATCAACACCAGCTAGGCAAAAGGTTGGCCTGGTCCAGAAACATTTTATTTTCCTCTGATAGCAACAATATGGTGGAAATTCCACCCACCTGTCCTAACTTCCATCTTTCCAGATGCATACACCTAAGTAGGGGACGGGTAGAGTAGACATTTTAGGACCAGGTCGATGTCTAGAGGCGAGTTAGTCTGAACCGAAGACAGCGACTCATCTCTCATCTTGAGCACACATCCAATAGGAAAAACAATGATTCCATATGACCTATGCTATGGAACACACTCTGACAAATCACAGGCACAAGGCCTGCACTCAGGGGACTGTTGGAAAACAAAAGCCATAAACCGATCCCTTAGACTCAACAATGAGGATCTAAAAATGTAGTCTTTTGTTTGTAGAGCTGGGATGGTGTTGATTATCTACAGTACTGTAGAAAATGAAGCAGTAAAGTTTGAGTGGCCTCCATCTTGTCATTGTAATAAACCGGCCATTGTCCTTGGGATCACTGCTGCTCAGGCTCTTATCAAAGCAACTTACACTAAAGTAGCTTCCAAGTTATAGCATATTATACCATGTATTGATAACCTATATTAATAGCGCATATGGTATAACACCAGAAGAATACCTTGAAATGATATGAAGTCCTGAAGAGCAACTACACAATGAGCTGTAAGCAGCTTGTGAGGGGAAACTAAACACAACAAGGTGTTGATTGTGTGTGCAGATGTCATCTTTGCTAAACATAATGAAGATATTCAACATAGTCCCCAGGCATGTCAGCAAGTTTAATTATGACCCAAAATCTACACCTGCAGATGATAAAGGGGGGGTTGGAGGAAAGGTGTTGATGAGACGGGTGACAAATTACAAGGACATTAGATAGAATCCAAAGAGAGGTTGTTGATGGTGGCATAGTGCTACATGACTACTCTACCAACTGCAGCATTCTCCTTACACTACAGACTGAGCATGTGATCATCCTCTCCAGCTGACCTCTGATATACCTGGACTTTGTAAATAGAAACATCAAGTTTAGTTTTGTAAACTGAAATGACAAACCGAAAGCACTGCCCACATAACTGGGGATAAGAGCAGTTCCTCTGTATTTTTGTGATACGCTGTCAAACTAGAGATCACCATGGTAGCTTGACCCCTCGACCCCTGGCAAATGTAGAAAACTATCAGTTTAGTTCAGGAGGCAGGGGTTTGCAAAGAACAAGGTCCTTTACTGACAGCTGACAAGTCGGAATGTGGACAAGCCACATCTTTCAGGTGTGAATTGTTGTGTAATTTTGTATGTGCATAATGTGCAGTGGATGTCAGTAGTAAACAAAAAGATGTGGTGTGTTTCCAGAAGTAAACTAATGGACAGAAAAGTCTTAGGAAGTTACATAGAAAAACAAATGTGGTATAAAACTAAAATACAAGAGACATTTCCGAGAAGGATTATACTATACCTTTTAGAGAGGTCCATCAGAACCCCAGAGAAGATCTTCTCGCCTAACCGAAAGGACACCACCAGTGCGTCGTCGATGATGTGATCCAGAGATACTCGAACTTCAGAACCAGGTATCAGATTGTCCACTGACTCGGACTGTACCTCCTCAGTATCAGCAACGGGCATGGGGTGAGGGGGATTCAATACGGTCTCGCTCTCGTGGAAGTTCGTTTCCAAACTCCGCTGTCGTGAGCACGAGTCCCCAAGTTCTGCCGAGGAGTCAACCTGACCCACTACCATTACAGGAAGCTCGGGACTCGGAGAGTTCTGGTTTGTGATGCTCGAAAAGTCATAAATGTATCCAGTCTCCATGGGTGTTCCAATGAGTGTCTCCGTCTCTAGAACTGGCAGAGAGTCGATGTGTTCTATGGACTGGGGATGTTCAAGAGAGGCATCTCCCAAAGACTCGGCCTTGTACTCGGTACCAGAAAGAGCATCATCTGCTGATTCGGGCTCCAGTTCAGCCTCATGGGACGGTTTAATTAAAGCTCTATAGTCACACTCGATAATAGTAGGTTGGGTTAATTCTGTGTTTTGATAGTCATTGATTATGGGCTCTGCTGGCTCTGCCAACGACAGCCCAGCCTCCGTAGTCACAGGATGCGCAGGGAACGAATGCAAAAAGACCACCGATGGCTGTGAATCGGAGATGGAGCTATTCTGATGGCAGGCGTAGGGCTCGTGCTTACTGAGCTCGTTTGCAGGATCAACATTAGGCGAAAAAAATTGTTTCAAGCGTTCTGCCCTCGACATTGTGTATTTCGAACCATAGCCCCCGCGAGAATGGTTATCGGTATTTTCTAAGCCGACCATGAGACATCCTGTATCGATGTGTTCATCCAATGCACAAGCAGCGAGGACTTTTCCCGCGGCTTCTTGGTCTGGCCTGCTCAGTAGCTCCATTTGGACCTGGCTGCATTCCTGAACTGCATCCCCATCCTTGAGTTGGTGAACAAGGTCTATTACTGGCGCGTACTGCTGCGTTGCATCGGAGTCGAGTTTGCCCCCCGGCACAGCTGGCACCGGTTCGAGCTCACCACAGTCCCCCGCTGTTGTTGTTGATACCGCAACAGCTCCTGGCTCCGCAGCCACGGCCGCCATTTTCTTTCCGCTTTGCTTCTACGGCCAGGTCCCGTCCTCTCCCTGTGATAGCACTAGAGCCCGCCCACTTGAAAGCCAAGAACACTTGATAGGCCAGCAAACTATAAAGTTGTAGTTGAGTTGTCAATATCCACGTCATTCAAAGGAAACCCTGGAAACACTTTTGTAATTGGCTCCCTTTGTCTAACCTTAACCTAACGTAACAGGCAAAAAATAAACCTTTTGTGAACCTTTTCCACAAGGGGCGATATTGTATTGTATTTCAAGCATCAGCGAGGTTCAAGCAGAGATGTTAAAAAATGTACAGTAGGCCTATATTGATTTTGGACCTTTTGTCTTTGGTTCTAGTTCTATCCCTATCCTTCAAACATATTGTCTGGGCAACACTGAATGCATTGTATTTAACACTTATCAGTCACTTCAAATTCGTCAGGTGGTGACTCACAAGTATAAACTTTGTATAACTGTGTCATTATGTCTCATATGAGGCAAGAGAACACATTATAGAGTAAATGCATATAAAGTTAATTATCTTAACCTGCTGCTTAAATTCTCCTAATCTGCTACGAAAAAGTAACGTCCGGTTGTAGCTCTATCTATCTAAGTAGCAGTTCAAATGACGAAGACGACCAAAACAACAAGCACAATTAATGTCTTTGGTGCTTGCCATAGCCTTCAGCTTCACGATTGCTGACTGGTCTGGTGCAAGGCTTTATACGGCTTTAAGTCTTAGGCCACAATTGCACATTGCTATTTCATTCTCACATTATAGTTGTTTCCTTTAGAAACCAAGCTTACCAGTAGGTCTATGTATACCACAGTTTCTAAAGATAGGATCCAAAAACGAGGGGTCATATCAGTTCTACTGTTTACATCTGCATAAAAGGTGTATCTGAATGGATAAATTCTATAAATAAAATGCATTACTATATATCCCTTATCCATATGATTCAATGGATACTTTACAGTATTTTTATAGCAGTACCAGCAGTGTCTGAAATACACCCCTCATATAGATCTTGGCCTATAGCATACACTCCTAGGCCTAATGTGTTCATAGCGAACTTTTGACCTGAGCTTAAGGTGGTTACTCTGAAAAGCACTGTCAAAGCATCTCAGCAGGAAATACCATTGGATATTATATGGGGGTGGATGGAAGATAATAGTATTTACTTGACAAGGCAGCTGAAACACATTTTCAGTTGAGGAAGAGCATTTGTGTTACATGTGTGTCCTTTGTGTGAATTAGAGATGATCCATAAGAGATACCATAGTACCCCTTTTGAGAGTATCACCTTACAAAAATGACTTCTGACAGAGAAAGATTGTATGACATTTGTCATTGGTAAGGGGTACTTAAGTAGTATGGTGCACTATAAAAGTTTATGTTTCAGCGTGTTATACACTCTTCAAACTGATTCAACCCTCGGGGGAGAATAAAATGATTTAGCTCTGTGCTGAAGGACACTGTTGAGCAAATAATCATGAAAGAGTTTTATGTGTTATCTTGGCATAGTACAACAACGACTCAAGTGTTGAAATCAAAGGTAATACAGTATGAGTCAATGAGTAACCAATACCCAAATAAACTTACTTACTTATTCATTTACAATTTTTAAGAATTTCACATGAGCATTTTCTTACATTTAGATGAGCATTACGTAATTCAATGAACTATCAAAAAATAGTAGCCAACAGTAGGCTAGATATAAAAATGTGGATCTTATTACATACAGTTGAAGTCGAAAGTTTACATACACTTAGGTTGGAGTCATTAAAACTCGTTTTTCAACCATTCCACAAATTTCTTGTTAATAAAATATAGTTTGGGCAAGTCAGTTAGGACATCTACTTTGTGCATGACACAAGTCATTTTTCCAACAAATGTTTACAGACAGATAAACTAAATTCACTGTATCACAATTCCAGTGGGTCAAAAGTTTACATTCACTAAGTTGACTGTGCCTTTTAAACAGCTTGTGCCTTTAAAATTCCAGAAAATTATGATATCTCTTTAGAAGCTTCTGATAGGCTAATTGACATCATTTGAGTCAATTTTAGGTGTACCTGTGGATGTATTTCAAGGCCTACCTTCAAACTCAGTGCCTCTTTGTTTGACATCATGGGAAAATCAAAAGAAATCAGCCAAGACCTCCACAAGTCTGGTTCATCCTCGGGAGCTATTTCCAACCGCCTGAAGGTACCATGTTAATCTGTACAAACAATAGTACGCAAGTATAAACACCATGGGACCACGCAGCCGTCATACCGCTCAAGAAGAAGACGCGTTCTGTTTCCTAGAGATGAATGTACTTTGGTGCAAAAAGTGCAAATCAATCCCAGAACAACAGCAAAGGACCTTGTGAAGATGCTGGAGGAAACAGGTACAAAAGTATCTATATCCACAGTAAAACAAGGCTTAACCTGAAAGGCTGCTCAGCAAGGAAGAAGCCACTGCTCCAAAACCGCCGTAAAAAGCTAGACTACGGTTGACAACTGCACATGGGGACAAATATCATACTTTTTGGAGAAATGTTCTCTGGTCTGATGAAACAAAAATAGAACTGTTTGGCCATAATGACCATCGTTATGTTTGGCGGAAAAAGGGTGAAGCTTGCAAGCCGAAGAACACCATCACAACCGTGAAGCACAGTAGTGACAGCATCATGTTGGGGGGGGGCTTTGCTGCTGGGGGGACTGGTGCACTTCACAAAATAGATGAGATCATGAGGGAGGACAATATAAGTGGATATATTGAAGCAACATCTCAAGACATCAGTCAGGAAGTTAAAGCTTGGTCGTAAATGGGTCTTCCAAATGGACAATGACCCCCAAGCAGACTTCCAAAGTTGTGGCAAAATGGCTTAAGGACAACAAAGTCAAGGTATTGGAGTGACCATCACAAAGTCCTGACCTCAATCCTATAGAACACTTGTGCACAGAACTGAAAAAGCGTGTGCGAGCAAGGAGGCCTACAAACCTGACTCAGTTGCACCATCTCTGTCAGGAGGAATGGGCCAAACTTCATCCAACTTGTTATGGGAAGCTGATTATGAAAGGCTTCACAAGCTTGACTCAAATTAAACTATTTAAAGGCAATGCTACCAAATACTAATTGAGTGTATGTAAACTTCTGACCCACTGGGAATGTGATGAAAGAAGTAAAAGCTGAAATAAATCATTATCTCTACTCTTATTATGACATTTCACATTCTTAAAATAAAGTGGTGATCCTATCTGACCTAAGACAGCAAATGTTTACTATGATTAAACGTCAGTAATTGTGAAAAACTGAGTTTAAATGTATTTGGCTAAGATGTATATAAACTTCCAACTTCAACTGTAAGTTATTCAAGTATGTCAACACGTATGGCACCATCTCATCAAGCATGTCTACAATATTTACTGTGACTTTCTGCCCATGCCATAAGCACTGCATAGCTCATCCACTGGATTGTATAATTTAGCTGAAAATACACTGAGTGTACAAAACATTAAGAACACCTTCCTAATATTGAGTTGGACCGGATTGAGTTGCACCCAGGTTGACTCCAATGCTTCACAGATTTGTGTCAAGTTGGCTGGATGTCCTTTGGGTGGTGGACCATTCTTGATACACGTGGAAACTGTTGACTGTGAAAAACCCAGCAGCGTTGCAGTTCTTGACACAAACCAATGTGCCTGGTACCTACTACCATACCATGTTCAAAGGCACTTCAATATTTTGTCTTTCCCATTCAACCTCTGAATGGCACACATACACAATCCATATCTCAATTGTCTCAATCCTTATTTAACCTGTATCCTTCCCTTCTTCTACACTGACTGACGTGGATTTAACAAGTGACATCAATAAGGGATCATAGCATTCACCTGGTCATTCTGTCATGGAAAGAACAGGTGTTCCTAATGTTTTGTACACTCAGTGTAATTTCATAGTTAATCACATCGAGATTTGGAGCTACAAGAAATGCAAAAGTGTGAGATGTATTCAGTCTTGTGGCTTGCATTTTGAAAAGGCATACTCTTTAGTAGAGGTTCTTGGATGAGCAGTGGGGTTTAACCCTTATGACTTTAAGGGTATTGACCTGCATGTGTCACTTCCTCACCAACGGCTTTTGAATTTCAAAATGCGCTGATATAAAAATGTGTTGTGTGTATTTCTGCATAGTTTTTGGCAAGTGCTGGGACTTGCACTGAGTAGCATCTAAAAATAGGAGCCGTAGGAAGTTTGATGTACAAGTGGAACACTGAATTTGTGGGCGTGCATTTTTTGGAAAGGTCTCAGAGGCTAGGTGTGTGTATGTGTGTTTCCGATGTGCTCGAACAGACTGTCCACCCCTGACGATTATCCCTGGTGTTTTGGCGGTGGTGTAACGAGCTTACTGTCCTCCATGAGCTGATATCGTGTGCTGCCAAGTTCTATGTCTGGTCTCATCATAGGATCTTTGGTCAAGGGTGGAAAATGCAGAGTAATGTTCTGTAGCTGTCATAGAGATCATGGCAACACTCCTAATGGATAACTAAACAGACAAGGAGAAGCTGTTGTTGATTCAGAACCTGTGTCATGTATGGCAGCCTTAGGTCCCAGACTGAGGCAGACTGTAAACTCACCATGTAATTCACTGTTGACTAACAAATTAAAGGAGGGGTTGTATGGTCCAATCATGTCCTCTGTTCGAATGGCATTTTCGTCCTCTATGTTGCCATTGATGTAGTATTGAAATACTGTTAATAATCAGGTGTTTTTTTCCCCCACATACAGTAGGGGATTATGTGCCAAAGGTGAGTGACCCCATGGTCACCAACTCTCTGATGGCACCATAACAGTTTATGGCGTAGTGATGTACCCATTGTAATGAAAGAAGGGCGGAGATGGTTGCCATGTCTATTTAAAGAGGGACAGGTTGTCACTCAGTATCTGACTCTTCCCTGCAGGTCTTGGAACTGCTTCTCCCTCTCCTTTACCTCTCCTTTGCTTTCTGTACACCATGGCCTTCGCTGGAAAATGGGAAACTGAGTCCCAGGAAGGATACGATGAATTCTGCAAGCTCCTTGGTAAGACATGTATTCAAGTTCAATAACCACCTTTATAAAGTAATAGTAAGCCTACGAAAGCCTTAGTCTTTGTCTTGACATCTTGAATTCAATTGGTTTATGCAATATATTGAAATGGATGTATTCACATCACTGCACATTCAATGGGGATTAGCAGTAGTAGTATAGACAAACTATGGTGCTCAGACATGATAATATGATTCACAATTGCCTCATTACCCCTAGCCTAACTACATATTTTCTTGTAATCCAAGGCATCCCTGATGACATCATTGAGAAGGGTCGTGACTACAAGCTCATTACTGAGGTGGTGCAGAACGGCAATGTGTTCTCATGGTCCCAGCTCTATCCCACAAACAAGACCATCAGCAACAAGTTTGTCATTGACCAGGAATGTGACATGGAGACTATTGGAGGGAAAAAGTTCAAGGTAAGAATCTCTATGATGTGTCATACAACTTTCAGTCAGTTCAGATCAGGAATTCGTTTAAAAAAAAATCCTATCCTGGTGTCTGTTGTGTAAGCTTCTGTAATATAGTACCTCAGACAAAAGTCTCATATAGTCACTGTAGTAAAAAATTGTCTAGGGGCCTCCCGAGTGGCGCAGCGGTCTAAGGCACTGCATCTTAGTGCTAGAGGCATCACTACAAATCCAGGCTGTATCACAACCAGCCGTGATTGGGAGTCCCGTAGGGCGCCGCGCCATTGAAAATAAGAGTTTGTTTTTAACTGACTTGCCTAGTTAAATATAGGTTCAATTAATATTTATAATAGGGGAACTCAGATGCATGTATTGTAATCTAGAATCTAGATGAAACGAACAGATTGTTGGTTTAACAAATTATAGTGTGAATAAATAGCATTTGTGTCCATCCATTTCAGGCCACAGTTACAATGGAGGGGGGCAAGCTGAGCACGAAATTCCCCAACTACCACCACACATCTGAAATCAGCGGAGGAAAGCTGATAGAGGTAAGTAAAAGTGGCACTTTGCAGAAGATGGTGTATATTAGAGGGGAGAAGAAAAAAATTCATTTTGGCAGTTCAAGTAATGTTTTGTGTATTTTTCCCCCTGCTTAGACCTCAATCGCGGGCTCAGTCGTGCTGAAAAGAACCAGCAAGAAGATCTAAACACATTGTGACCGTGCCATTAGCAAAAAAACAAACGGAATAATGAGTAAATAAAGTAAGACTGCTTAGCCAACCTGCTGCCTTGGTCTTTGTGTCTCTCCTATGCTTGAAGATGTTTGCCACATAATGGTAAAGGAAAACTTCTTGACAAATGTCACTACATTTATTATGGGACAACCATTGGGGGGGGGGGGGGGGGGGGGGCAATCTATCTTTAAACACAATACAATTCAGTAGCAACTTTAATAAAAGGTTGAAAGAATAGTTTTCAAGAGTTTGCTAGAAAGATTAATACCCTATAACATCAAGATTAAGCAGTGTGTAGAACAGAGTCTGGAAACCAGTTGGATTTTCCATTTCCACCATGATAGATGTACATTGTTAGGTTTTAGGATTAAAGATTAACAAGCAAACAACAGGTTTGTGTGCCACACTCTCTTATGATGTGCATGCATACTGAGTTAAGAGCAATTAAGCTCTCTGGGATAGTTACAAAACAATAGACAAGATGAAGGGACGTCTGGGGTGAATGAGTGTTCCCCTCTCTTTGTAACCAGCCAGCCCCTCCCCTCTCTGCTTTGTAAACAGAGCTAGCGAGAATGATCCATTACCCAACCCCCCTTGCCTACTCCAGAGTCCCCACTTCCCACCTCCTGGGACTGCCTTCAGTACCCCCTACCGATCCGTCCAAAGAAGGAGGGGCTACTATAACCTCCCATTCCTGTCATTGGATTATAAATATATTTTCCTCTCCCACGGTTTATCACTAATGAAAAATGTTGCACAATTTTATGATCTGTGAAGTGAATGAACACAGGACACAAAGGATGTTACAACACATCATTACAAGAAATCCTCTGAAAATGAAGATGTCCATTTCTGAAAAAGAAAAGAGGGGGGTCAAGTGTGAGTGTTAGATTTCTAAAGGCAAATGTTATTATATTTTTGACTATGCATGGCTTGTACTTCCTTATTTTGTCTTTCAGCCGTGGTTTGTATTTTGAGAGACTAACATGTTTTACATTTTTTATTTGCAATGATTACTTACAGTTTCTTTACACTTTGCAAGGCCTACAGTATCAATAGTCTCCAGTTTCTTAACTATTTGTTTAGTGGCAAAGGGAGGGTAGAAATTAGGGATAGGGTTCTCCTCCATTGTCTTGAGGTCTGTAGAGGAAGGGAGCATCAGGGGAGGCTGGGGAGGGGGTTAGTGGTAGAGGATGGAGCTCCTCTTCCCCCGTTGAATAGCTTTTCATGTGCAATGAATTGAGACATTCATATTAAACTATTCCCCCTGGGGGTATGCTAATCGACTTCAAAGACTTGCTATACACATCTACAGGATATTCTATACAAACATGAAAAACAAAGGGTGAAGAAACGATCATGTCAGTCTGGCTTTTGTAAACTGTTTTATTTGCAACTCATTTGACAGAGTAAACACCAATTCCCCTTCCCCAATATGTGCTTCTCCTGCACAAATGCACATAGCTGTTATTGATCCATCAGGGTAGATATAGTTGGTCCATTTGGATTTCAAGAGTTGATGCTTCTAGGTGGTTGCAATGTGCAACATTTTCATTCAGGTAAAGAAATCCACTGCCTTTCCAAGCAGTTAACACAAGTACTACAAAGCATTTGCAAAAAAAAGAAAGTGTGCTTTAAAACAAGATGGCGGTGTGATTGAAAGTAGTCTTAACTAAAAATGACCAATCAGTAGCCTACATATCACACAATATAGACTGGTCTTTGATGGTGCATTGAGCTCTTCATATATTCCCACATAAAACAACAACAACAAAAAAAAGTTACAGGTAGAGTCAGTGATATGACGTAAACAGCATAGTGGATACATTTCCGCAACTACTAAGAGCGTTGAAGAGCAAGGCTCAACTCTGCTGTTTAGGTCCCGTAGCTACCACGCTGTAACAGTGTGAAGCAAACCCGTGCACATGTGTAGCTACTGAGGGGGGAAAAAACGGTTCGGAGAAAAAAAAAGAACTGGACAAAAAATGATTAAAAATGAGTACATCAAATATTAAAGTCAGCTAAATGTACATACATTTGATCTAATGAAAAAAGTAGCAAATAATAAACATAGGTATCACTACATATTGAGGTAGGTAAAAGTTAAGGTATGCAAGAGGATGGTTTTGTTATCGGAGACCCAGTAGACGACAGGGCCATGGCCTCTTCATGCCCTCTGTAAGCAGTAGGGGAAGCAGATAGGCATCGTGGTTAGGATGTGATCAGTGGAAAATATTTAATTACTCCATCAAACCTGAGCTATTCCGGGTACTGGACCCACATGTACTTGGCCATCGGTAACAGCATGTCTGGCCAGCCTGGATTTAGACGTCAAGGCAGCATCATGACTCATGACACAGACATCAAGCTCATATTCCATATAAGCCCGAGTCATACCGTCGTGGCCAAAAGTTTTGAGAATGACACAAATATTAATATTCACAAAGTTTGCTGCTTCAGTGTCTTTAGATATTTTTGTCAGACAGTTACTATGGAATACTGAAGTATAATTACAAGCATTTCATTAGTGCCAAAGGCTTTTATTGACAATTACATGAAGTTGATGCAGAGAGTCAATATTTACAGTGTTGACCCTTCTTTTTCAAGACCTCTGCAATCCGCCCTGGCATGCTGTCAATTAACTTCTGGGCCACATCCTGACTGATGGCAGCCCATTCTTGCATAATCAATGCTTGGAGTTTGTCAGAATTTGTGGGTTTTTGTTTGTCTACCCTCCTCTTGAGGATTGACCACAAGTTCTCAATGGGATTAAAATCTGGGGAGTTTCCTGGCCATGGACCCAAAATATTGATGTTTTGTTCCCCGAGCCACTTAGTTATCACTTTTGCCTTATGGCAAGGTGCTCCATCATGCTGGAAAAGGGATTGTTCGTCACCAAACTGTTCCTGGATGGTTGGGAGAAGTTGCTCTCGGAGGACGTGTTGGTACCATTCTTTATTCATGGCTGTGTTTTTCAGCAAAATTGTGAGTGAGCCCACTCTCTTGGCTGAGAAGCGATCCCACACATGAATGGTCTCAGGATGCTTTACTGTTGGCATGACACAGGACTGATGGTAGCGCTCACCTTGTCTTCTCCGGACAAGCTTTTATCCGGATGCCCCAAACAATCGGAAAGGGGATTCATCAGAGAAAATGACTTTACCCCAGTCCTCAGCAGTCCAATCCCTGTACCTTTTGCAGAATATCAGTCTGTTTCTGATGTTTTCCTGGAGAGAAGTGGCTTCTTTGCTGCCCTTCTTGACACCAGGCTATCCTCCAAAAGTCTTCGCTTCACTGTGCGTGCAGATGCACTCACACCTGCCTGCTGCCATTCCTGAGCAAGCTCTGTACTGGTGGTGCCCTGATCCCGCAGCTGAATCAACTTTATGAGACAGTCCTGGCGCTTGCTGGACTTTCTTGGGCACCCTGAAGTCTTCTTCACAACAATTGAACCGCTCTCCTTGAAGTTCTTGAAGTTAAATGGTTGATTTAGGTGCAATCTTTCACTGTGAAGCTCTTTTTGTGCAAAGCAATGATGACGGCACGTGTTTCCTTGCAGGTAACCATGATTGACAGAGGAAGAACAATGATCCCAAGCACCACCCTCCTTTTGAAGCTTCCAGTCTGTTATTCGAACACAATCAGCATGACAGAGTGATCTCCAGCCTTGTCCTCCTCAACACTCACACCTGTGTTGTCGAGAGAATCACTGACATGATGTCAGCTGGTCCTTTTGTGGCAGGGCCGAAATGCAGAGGAAATGTTTTTTTGGGGGATTCAGTTCATTTGCATGGCAAAGAGGGACTTTGCATTTAATTGCAATTCATCTGATCACTCTTCATAACATTCTGGAGTACATGCAAATTGCCATCCCATCATACAAACTGAGGGAGCAGACTTTGTGAAAATGAATATTTGTGTCATTCTCAAAACTTTTGGCCACGACTGTACACTCTCTTAGTTACTTAACTTCTGTTCTTTAATGTTTTAAATATTCCTACTGACATTCAGTGGGTTGTATCCAAGGTAACCATTAATCAGAAAACAGCCTAAGGATGGAATCGGCAGTAATGGGAAACAACGCCAATGTCTGCCCCACGGCCATTATTGTTTTTGTTCTGTTGACAAGCAGAGTTGGGGAGCATGTTATGTATCAAAACAATAGTGCATTTGGAAAGTCTTCAACTCCCTTTTTTCCACATTTTGTTACGTTACAGCCTTAATCTAAAATGGATTAAATTGTTTATTTTTTCCTCATCAATTTACAAACAATACCCCATAATGACAAAGCAAAAACAGGTTTTTAGAATATTTTTTAAATTGACAAAAAATAAACTGAAATATCACATTTACATAAGTATTCAGACCCTTTACTCAGTACTTTGTTGAAGCACCTTTGGCAGCGATTGCAGCCTTGAGTCTTGGGTATGACGCTACAAGCTTGGCACACCTGCATTTGTGGAGTTCCTCCCATTATTCTCAGCAGATCCTCTCAAGGTCTGTCAAGTTGGATTGAGAGTGTCGCCGCACAGCTATTTTCAGGTCTCTCCAGAGATGTTCAATCGGGTTCAAGTCCAGGCTCTGGCTGGGCCACAAGGACATTCAGAGACTTGTCCCGAAGCCACTCCTGCATTGTCTTGCCTGTGTGCTTAGGGTCGTTATCCTTTTGGAAGGTGAACCTTCGCCCTAGTCGAAGGTCCTGAGTGCTCTGGAGCAGGTTTTCATCAAGGATCTCTCTGTACTTTGCTCCATTCATCTTTCCCTTGATCCTGACTAGTCTCCCAGTCACTGCTTCTGAAAAACATCTACACAGCATGATGCTGCCACCACTATGATTCACCATAGGAATGGTACTAGGTTTCCTCCAGATGTGACGCTTAGCATTCAGGCCAAAGAGTTCAATCTTGGTTTCATCAGACCAGAGAATCTGGTTTCTCATGAAAGTCTTTAGGTGCCTTTTGGCAAACTCCAAGCGGGCTGTCATGTCCATTTTACTGAGGAGTGCCTATAAAGGCCTGGTTGGTGGAGTGCTGCAGAGATGGTCGTCCTTCTGGAAGGTTCTCCCATCTCTACAGAGGAACTCAGGAGCTCTGACCAAGGCCCTTCTCCGCCGATTGCTCAGTTTGGCTGGGAGGCCAGCAAAGTACCGCCCTTGCTGTCTCCGCCTGGCCGGCTCCCCTCTCTCCACTGGGATTCTCTGCCTCTAACCCTATTACAGGGGCTGAGTTACTGGCTTACTGGTGCTCTTCCATGCCGTCCCTAGGAGGGGTGTGTCACTTGAGTGAGTTGAGTCACTGACGCGATCTTCCTATCCGGATCTTCATGGGCTATACTCGGCCTTGTCTCAGGATGGTAAATTGGTGGTTGTAGATATCCCTCTAATGGTATGGGGGCTGTGCTTTGGCAAAGTGGGTGGGGTTGTATCCTGCCTGTTTGGCCCTGTCCGGGTTATCGTCGGACGGGGCCACAGTGTCTCCCGACCCGACCTATCTCAGCCTCCAGTATTTATGCGGCAGTAGTTTGTGTGTCGGGGGCTAGGGTCAGTCTGTTATATCTGGAGTATTTCTCCTGTCTTATCCGGTGTTCTGTGTGAATTTAAGTATGCTCTCTCTAATTCTCTCTCTTTCTTTCTTTCTGAGGACCTGAGCCCTAGGGCCATGCCTCAGGACTACCTGGCCTGATGACTCCTTGCTGTCCCCAGTCCACCTGGCCGTGCTGCTGCTCCAGTTTCAACTCTTCTGCCTGCAGCTATGGAACCCTGACATGTTCACCGGACGTGCTACCTGTCCCAGACCTGCTGTTTTCAACTCTCTAGAGACAGCAGGAGCAGTAGAGATACTCAATGATCGTATATGAAAAGACAACTGACATTTACTCCTGAGGTGCTGACCTGCACCCTCGACAACCACTGTGATTATTATGATTTGACCATGCTGGTCATCTATGAACATTTGAACATCTTGGCCATGTTCTGTTATAATCTCCACCCAGCACAGCCAGAAGAGGACTGGCCACCCCTCATAGCCTGGTTCCTCTCTAGGTTTCTTCCTAGGTTCTGGCCTTTCTAGGGAGTTTTTCCTAGCCACCGTGCTTCTACACCTACATTGCTTGCTGTTTGGGGTTTTAGGCTGGGTTTCTGTACAGCACTTTGTGACATCAGCTGATGTAAGAAGGGCTCTATAAATACATTTGATTGATTGAGCTCTAGGTAGAGTCTTGGTGGTTCCACACTTCTTCCATTTAAGAATGATGGAGGCCAATGTGTTCTTGGGGACCTTCAACGCTGCAGAAATGTTTTGTTACCCTTCCCCAGATCTGTGCCTTGACACAATCCTGTCTGAGCTCTACGGACAATTCCTTGGACCTCATGGCTTGGTTTTTGCTCTGACATGCATTGTCAACAGTGGGACCTTATATACACAGATGTGTGCCTTACCGAATCATGTCCAATCAAGTTGTTGAAATATCAAGGATGATCAATGGAAACAGGATGCACCCGAGGTCAATTTCCAGTCTCATAGGAAAGGGTCCGAATACTTGTGCAAATAAAGTATTTCAGTTTTTTTGGGATTTTGTTTTTGCTTTGTCATTATGGGGTATTGTGTATAGATAGATTTATTTTTCAATTAATTTTAGAATAAGACTAACGTAACAAAATGTGGACAAAGTCAAGGGGTGTGAATACTTTCCGAATGCACCTTATACAGCTGTTCTATTGCACGTGCAATGGTGTCCGGGGGGGGGGGAGGGTGGGTTGTTGTTTGCAGTAACTTCTTTGTTGTATTTTCACAAAACAGACGTGGCAGTTTCACCCTTAAGGGTCCCAGCTTTAAAGGTCAACTATACTTTTGCTAATATTATAGGATAAATGTTTGGTGGCACTCTTTACATCTGATCAAGCATGGTCCATTTTACAGGTACAGTAAATTACAGTAAAACTACACAAATAGCAACCACCCTGGAGAGTGAGGTAGGACATCAGTAGTAGTATGACCAGATGAGAATGTCAGCGGAACTGAACTATAAGCTATCCTATGCAGAAGCCTTCCCAACGTGATCCTGGTGTCATTAACTGCTCAAGGTCCTTGTGACAAGGACAGCAACAGTAGCTGTTCCAGTGAGGGTTGTGTGACTGTCCTGGGTTTCAGTCAGACATACAGATGAAATGGTACCAGTCAGGATAATTTACATTATCTGAGGAGAAAGCATGGCTTTGCCCCCCTGGGGACTAGCTAGTAAAGCATCACTTCTTCCCCTGTGGTTTGATGTGCTGAGAGGATGGATGTGGCTGTTCCCCTGGGAACCATGGCTCCATCTGCTTCCAGGGGCACCAGAAAGGCAAAACAAGATTGAGACTACTCTACACCAGCCAAGGCCAAAGATGGACCAGAAATCATAGCAAGGCATCTCCTACATTACAATACACACTGTTTTTACCCAGTAGAAAAAAGAAAGAAAACACAACATCAAAAAAGAAATTCATTTACACAGCTGTTTAAATACATATTCTTTCAAGTAATACTTCAAACCCTGAAATTATATAGTTCATGTAAATAATACCAAGGACAGACCACTTTCCACTGATCATAAAGTCAGAATTTTGTTTAAAGCAGCAGCATTGAAAGATAATAGTATATAAAAAAACAGCAGTCCCACAGAATCACAGTGGCTAAACCAGCCTCACAGTCTCAGTATAGAGCAAGCAGTCACGTGAAGGAAACAGTATGTACTGTATGTAATCAGCTCATCACAAAGTGTCTCATTTCAAATAGGTAGGGCTTTTGTTAGGTCAATATTATGACCTCCGCAACATCTGCATTGACATTGCTTCTTTGTTTTGGTTTCCTTTGTCCCCAGTGGATGAGGTCAGAACGGATGGAGGAAGACACTGACTGCCCCAGGTTCTGTTTGTCCTCCCTCTCCTGGCGTCACCTGTCGAAGCAGCCTGCTGTGTAGGTGTGATGGGAGCCCAGGTAGCCTCCCCCGTACGACAGGGGGAGGCAGTTACGGGGCTCTGCAGCTAGAGCCACTTGCATGGAGATAGGTCCCTGCAGGGGCAGGGAGGAGCGCAGCCCTGAGGCTAAGCTGGGGTAGGAGGGGAAGACTCCCTGAGAAACCGACCCTGAGAGGAGCCCTCTCTGGTGGGCCTGGAGGTAGTTGCGAGACCCGACAGGGCCCAGAGTCGGGGACTCACCTAGCATGTGCAGCTGGGAAAGGGGAGTAGAGTGCTGGGTGAGCTGCTGCTGGTATCCACCTGTCTGGAAGAGCAGCTGCTGAGAGGTAGACAAGGGCTGTTTCATGGTGGAGACAGAGACTGTGGAGGTTGAGGGTAGGGCCTGGGGTTGGAGAGGACTCTGGACAGACGGAGAGTTGGACTTGGATTTGTTGGCTTGTTTCACATCGTTGTCATGGGCACTAGAGGGAGAAAAACAGTGAAAATGATTACTTAATGACGTTTAGCTGACGGACATAAACAACACACAGAGGTAATAACTAAGGGTCAATGGTAATGACAGTATGAAAAAGCTGTAGAACTTCAACCTCAAATTGCATTAAAATGGAGGAAAGGGGCATACATGGGAAGCATACAACTACACAGTTTAGAAATGGCGGAGGATAAACTAAGTGTAAGCAGATGTCAGTAAACATGGGGTGTATTCATTAGTCAGATTCCGTAGCAAAATATTTTGTCTGTTCAGGGCTCCAGACTAACATTTTCCCAACTTCTGCAGTTGGTGGCACCCAACAACAAAAAGTTTGAGCAGCGTCACACAACAGAATACATTTTAGTCATCATCATGTAAAGTCATAATAAAGTAATTCACAATAGATGATATATAGTATGTCAAAACAGGACTCCAGAACTTTCAGATTGTTTTGTTTAATAGAGATGAATTGGCCTTCCCCTTTATGTTCACAAATATTATACATAGCCCTAATTCAATTGGTGCTTCTTCACTACCTGATGAAGTGTAAACTCAAAACAGATGAGTCGGAATCCGACTAATGACCAGATTAATGTGTGTGTACAGCACATTATGTAAAGCAGTAGTGGAGTCTTACAGAAGCATGAGCTCGATGCACGGGGTGAGGGGTTCCCAGGAGTATCCGGTGAGCAGGTGGAGAACGGTGGTCCAGCTTGGGGTGATCTGGAGACAGATGCGGGACGCCGCAATGCAGGCTGCCGCCACCTGGGACGGTCGGAAGCCGAGGAAGGCATGGTCTGAGACGCACAAACACAGAGATCATCAGTCTCACTCATTTACTCAACAACGAATGGCCCCACCATAGAGAGCAATTGTCTTGCCCATTAGACCACCCACTGCAGTCACTTTATGGACATCCATTCTTGGGCACTCCTAATCAGGGCTGTTGCGGTGACCGTATTGTGATGATCAATTTGAAGAAAGAAGTTCAACAACAGGTTGAAACTGAGTGGAAAAACACAGTCGATGTGGATGTCGTTTCAAAGCCTAACACAACGAAATGGACAGCGCTTTCTAAGGTGATGATTCATTCAAACACCCAGCTGTATATTAAAGCTTATGCATAGGCCTATATATGAGCCCAAGCCCGAACAAAAAAACGGAATTAAAATGATGATTGTGCCATTATACAATACATAGCCTACCGCATACTACGCATATTACACATGGCAGAAAAACATGAAACTGATATGTCTTTGGTACATAATTGGTCTAGCTAGCCTATACGAGCACACAAAGGGCCTGTCAAACGTTTAATGAAATATGTTTCGTTGTGAAAAGATGTTACTATCGATGTTCCCGAACATATTTCACTTGGTTTCCCAAATTAAGCTCTGGGTAGCTGCAGGAACAGGGTTGGAGAGCCCATGGCATACAGAGTTTGGGCGAAATATCATCTGTCACGCAGTGAGATAGTGCTCCTCAAAACAGTGGATGATGCATGGAGTGAAATAAGTGTTCTTATAAGCCCAGACATTTCTATAATCCTGTGTGAAAGCAGAGTTTTGATGGTTCCCACAAAAAATTGGAGGATCCCAGTTGCTACTATACGTATTTCTCAGCTTTATTTTTTGCATATTAGTAAAGACAAGATTAAATTGAGAATAGTCTGAGAGGTGAAAATATGATCTCTTAATGAGAGAACAGTGTGTGAAGCCTGAGGCAAGGAACACAGCTTTTTTTTTTTGGGCGACTTTCTCAAATCATCAACAGCCTACAGTCGCATCATGCAGCCCATATACATTTTGATTTCGAAGGCATTCTAAGGGATCTATCATTCACAACTGAAGTTGCCAAATAACTCTAAAATCGAGGGTATCGGACCTGTTTCGAATGATCACTTTTACGCTCAACATAGCCACTTCATATGCACCCTCACTCCGGAATTGGAAAAATATCCTTTCTATTTGATTCAGCTAAGTTCCATTATATTCTTCTTACTATAAATTCATATAAAGTCATGGAACGGGACTTGTACGCATATCTTGTCAGCTAAATGAACACAGCATTGAGCATTGCCAGATAACATAGGCCTACAGTAGGCCAACTCTTATTCTATTCTTCTGAAATACATTTGCTTCGTATCATAATGTTCTTTCAGATCTGCCTAAAACAAATAATGGATTTAATGTGAGGGTGTATATTGAATTGATATATACTTTTTAAAATGTGGATATTCCAAGGGCGCGCAGCAGTGTCTTGTATACATGGAGGTCTGGAAATGCTAAACATGTCTGTTAATTAACTGTCAACAACCGTGAGACCGGCAGTCTTTTGCATGACAATAACCAGTAATAACCATGACTGCCACAATCTCATCCTCACCTTGCAGTGAGACTTCCAGGAAGTAGTGTGTGTACTTGTCCATGAAGGCTTTGGTCTTACTGAGGGAGGAGAGGGGCCAGCCGTTGTGCAGTTCTCCCTCTTGTACAGCGGCATGGAGGTAGTAGTCTATGAAGTGTGCAGGCGTGGGCATACACAGGTTCCAGCCAAACGTCTCTAAGAGGAGCAGCTCCATCTTTACCAGGTCCTTCCGGCTCAGTGACAGGTTCAGGCTACACATGAAGCCCAGAGAGTTTAGCTGCTCCAGCTTTGGTACACGGTCCTCCTTCTCTTCAAACTTACCTGGAGGGGAGATGGTGTTACGGTGAGTGAAAATTGAACACATTTTGTAGATGGAGTGATTTTGTTTGTGAAGAGTGCTTATAGATGTATAATTCATAACTTATAATAAACTGGGTTTTTCGAGGCCTGAATGTTGATTGGCTGAAAGCCGTAGTATAATCAGACCGTATACCATGGGTATTTTTACTGCTCTAACTACATTGGTAAGCAGTTTCCAATAGCAATAAGGCACCTCCGGGATTTGCAGTATATTGTCAACATTCACCGGCTAAGGGCAGTATTCCAGGCACTCTGCGTTGCGTCGTACATAAGAACAGCCCTTAGCCGTGGTATATTGGACATGTACTACATCCCCTCGAGCCTTATTGCTTAAATAATACACATTCTATTCAAACAAAAATAAGCATGCCCCATTAAAAGCATGCCCAAATGTAGAACTAAGAACAGATATAGCCCTTGGTTCACTCCAGACTTGACTGCCCTTGACCAGCACAAAATCATCCTATGGCGTTCTGCATTAGCATCGAATAGCTCCCGCGATATGCAACTTTTCAGGGAAGTCAGAAACCAATATACTCAAACAGTTAGGAAAGCTAAGGCTAGATTTTTCAAACAGAAATTTGCATCCTGTAGGAATAATTCAAAAAAGTTGAGACACTGTAAAGTCCATGGAGAACAAGAGCACCTCCTCCCAGCTGCCCACTGCACTGAGGCTAGGAAACTCGGTCTCCACCGATAAATCCACGATAATCAATCATTTCAATAAGCATTTTTCTACCGCTGGCCATGCTTTCCACCTGGCTACCCCTAACCCGGCCAACAACTCTGCACCCCCTGCAGCAACTCGCCCAAGCCCCCCCCCTCGCTTCTCCTTCACCGAAATCCAGACAGCTGGTGTTCTGAAAGAGCTGCAAAATCTGGATTCCTACAAATCAGCTGAGCTAGACAATCTGGACCCTCTCTTTCTAAAATTATCCACCGAAATTGTTGCAACCCCTATTACTAGCCTGTTAAAACTCTCCTGTAATTTTCATCTGAGATCCCCAAAGATTGGAAAGCTGCCGCTGTCATCCCCCTCTTCAAAGGGGGAGACACTCTAGACCCAAACTGTTATAGACCTACAGTGGGGCAAAAAAGTATTTAGTCAGCCACCAAGTTCTCCCACTTAAAAAGATGAGAGGCCTGTAATTTTCATCATAGGTACACTTCAGCTATGACAGACAAAATGAGAAAATAAAATCCAGAAAATCACATTGTAGGATTTTTAATGAATTTATTTGCAAATTATGGTGGAAAATAAGTATACCCTCGTAAAACATACCCTCGTAAAACAGACTATCCTACAGATCCTTGACTTTGGCGATGTCATTTATAAATTTGCCTCCAACACTCTACTCAGCAAACTGGATGTAGTCTATCACAGTGCCATCCGTTTTGTCACCAATGCCCCATATACTACCCACCACTGCGTCCTGTATGCTCTCGTTGGCTGGCCCTCCCTACATATTCGTTGCCAGACCCACTGGCTCCAGGTCATCTATAAGTCTTTGCTAGGTAAAGCCCCACCTTATCTCAGCTCACTGGTCACCATAGCAACACCCACCCATAGCACGTGCTCCAGCAGGTATATTTCACTGGTCATCCCCAAAGCCAGCTCCTTCTTTGGCCGCCTTTCCTTCCAGTTCTCTGCTGCCAATGATTGGAACAAATTGCAAAAATCACTGAAGCTGGAGTCTTATATCTCCCTCTCTAACTTTAAGCGTCAGCTGTCAGAGCAGCTTACTGATCACTGTACCTGTACACAGCCAATCTGTAAATAGCACACCCAACTACCTCATCCACATTTTATTTATCCTCTTGCACCCCAGTATCTCTATTTGCACATCATCATCTGCACATCTATCACTCCAGTGTTAATGTTCAATTGTAATTATTTCACCTCTATGGCCTATTTATTGCCTTACCTCCCTACATTTGCACACGCTGTACATAGATTTTTCTATTGTGTTATTGACTGTACATTTGTTTATGTATAACTCTGTCTTGTTGATTTTGATCGCACTGCTTTGCTTTATCTTGTCCAGGTCGCAGTTGTAAATTACAACTTAACTGGCCCGCCTGGTTAAATAAAAGGTGAAATAAAATAAATTAAAAACGATTTGATACATTTTGTAAACGTGCAAACAAGACATTCCTATATGGTCTAGCGACAAATTAACCTTGAATATATGCAATTAACGACTGAGGATTCTACTGGTCACAGCTAAATCCTCAAGCATCTCCCTCTGGAGTCAGATGCTCCAACAATGCAGGACCCCTGGCTCCTGACCTCTGGAGATCAGGCCTGGGCACTTGCGATGGCTGATGCGCAATTTCGCGCTCTCCGTATTTCAAAGCCATATCAGGTATCTTCATTGTAAAACAGTGTGCATGGAGCTCAAAAAAAAAAATTATAATAATTGAGAAATACAAATTATACCCACGGAAAGCAGAGACTTCTCTTTAATATGGAAAACGAGTTGCTTCCAAAGTAGTTTTTCCCCCGCAATTGCATTTGGAAATATTATACACGAGGGGGAAGAGAGTAAGAGGCTCGCTCATTACATCAGCCTGGCCTAGCAAAAAAAAAAAAATCAGGTAAAGCGTCAGGAAAGACACCTTTATTACAGGAATCATGATGCTAAAAAATATGTCATTAACAACGGAGGACTCTACTTCAGCAGCATACTACCCTGCATCCTACTGCTGGCTTGCTTCTGAAGCTAAGCAGGGTTGGTCCTGGTTGGTCCCTGGATGGAGACCAGATGCTGCTGGAAGTGGTGTTGGAGGGCCAATAGGAGGCACCCTTTCCTTTGGTCTAAAAAACAAATATCCCAATGCTCCAAGGCAGTGATTGGGGACATTGCCCTGTGTAGGGTGCCGTCTTTTGGATGGGATGTGAAACGGATGTCCTGGCTAAATTCCCAATCTGGCACTCATACCATCATGGCCACCTAATCATCCCCAGTTTACAATTGTCTCATTCATCCCCCTCCTCTTCCCTGCCACTATTCCCCAGGTCGTTGCTGTAAATGAGAATGTGTAAGTCAACTTACTTGATAAAATAAAATAATATTTTTTTAGATATATATATATTTCTTCTCTCCCACTTTTCCCTTTCACTGGGTGGTCACAGCTAAATCCTCATGTATCTCCCCCTGGAGCCAGATGCTCCAACAATGCAGAACCCCTGGCCCCTGACCTCTGGAGATCAGTCCTGGGCACTCAGGCAGAGGCCCCCTCCTCAGATCAGTGGAGGGTGTGGGTGTGTGTGTTTTCAAAAAGGGGTAAAATAATTGCCCCACTTTTCCTTATTTAGCCATTAAACATTCCATTGTAATGCAAATATTTCAACCCAGAAACATTGACTGAAAAAGGCCCAGCAGTACGTACTTTCTTTCTTTGAGGGAAAGAGGGATCTTTCTTACGCTCTAACATTTGGAACATCTCAAACTGAGACTTGTGTAACATTTCAATAAATCTTCAATTGCAGAGTTGTCACTAAAATCTCCAATGAACACATAATTATGAAAATGATCTGTGGGCATATTAATTCCTTCAGAACATCAACAAACCTCAAGGGGATTTCTGTCTCGCTAAACTAAATATCAGTAACCTTACAGAGTATTTCTACCTACCCCCTATGTTTCACTTGATTTATTTTTTAATACCCTGAGACCTACAAAATATGCTGCTTAAAATATTCAATGTGTAAGGCTGCCATTCAACATTACGCTGCAACTCCGTAATGACAGTACAGGGCAGGGGGTGGTTTTACAAGTAGGGTCTTCTGGATGGGGAACGACCAATGGATGAGTCTCCCTGTGGTTCCTGCTTTTTTGTTACACATCAATGAGCTTATATCAGTGCCTTCAGAAAGTATTCATACCCCTTGACTTATTCCACATTTTTGTTGTGTTGCAGCCTCAATTCATAATGGATTAAATCTTCCTTTTTTTCCCCTTCCTCACTACACACAATAGTGAGGAAGATTAAAACATGTGTTTTTAGACATGTATTGCAAATTATATACAGAAACATTTAATTTACATAAGTATTCACACCACTGAGTCTACACATGTTAGAATCTCATTTGGCAGTGATTACAGCTGTGAGTCTTTCTGGGAGCTTTGCACACCTGTATTGTGCAATATTTGCACTTTTTTTTTTTTTTAATTCTTCAAGCTCTGTCAAGTTGGTTGTTGATCATTGCTAGACAGCCATTTTCAAGTCTTGCCATAGATTTAATATTGATTTAAGTCAAAACTAACTCGGCCACTCAGAAACATTCAATGTCATCTTGTTTAGCAACTCCAGTGTATATTTGGCCTTGTGTTTTAAGTTATTGTCCTGCTGAAAAGGTGAATTTGTCTCCCAGTGTCTGTTGAATAGCAGACTGAACCAGGTTTTCCTCTCGGATTTAGGCTGTGCTCAGCTCTATTCCATACATTTTTATCCTAAAAACAACTCCCTAGTCCTTGCCGATGAAAAGCATACCCATAACATGATGCACCCACCACCATGCTTGAAAATATAAAGAGTGGTACTCAGTGATGTGTTGTATTTGCCCCAAACTCACTGTTTCCAGGACATAAAGTTAATTTCTTTGCAGTATTACTTCAGTGCCTTTTTGCAAACAGGGTTTGGAACATTTGTATTCTGTACAGGCTTCCTTCTCTCCACTCTGTCAATTAGGTTAGTATTGTGGAGTTACTACAGTGTTGTTGATCCATCCTCAGTTATCTGTTATCACAGCCATTAAACTCTGTAACCGTTTTAAAAAGTCACCATTGGCCTTATGGTGAAATCCCTGAGCGGTTTCCATCCTCTCCAGCGACTGAGTTAGGAAGGACACTTGTATCTTTGTAGTGACTGTGTTTATTGATAAACCACAAAAAATGTACTTAATAATGTCACCATGCTCAAAGGGATATTCAATGTCTGCATTTTTATATTTTTACCCTTCTACCAATAGGTGCCCTTCTTGAAGAGGCATTGGAAAACCTCCCTGGTCTTTTTGGTTGAATCGGTTTCAAATTCACTGCTCGACTGAGGGACCTTACAATGATCTGTATGTGTGGGTACAGGGATAAGGTAGTCATTCAAAAACCATGTTAAACACTATTATTGAACACAGAGTGAGTCAATGGAATTTATTATGTGACTTGTTAAGCACATTTTCACTCATTAACTTATTTAGGCTTGCCATAACAAAGGGGTTTAATACTTATTGACTCAAGACATTTCAGCTTTTCATTTGTAAAAAAAAAAAATATACATATTATTATTATTATTCACAATGATACAAGAGAGACTCAAAATCGCCAACTTGGGTGAAGGCGAAGACCAAGAAGGCAGAATCACTTTCCTTAAATGTATCCATAGTGGAAGTCAAATGTCCTTTATTAATATGTACTCTTTTTTGATTCACTGAACAGCATATTGTTAAAATTAACTCAATTCCATCTGTTTTTTGGGACAGACATGAATGCTATTTTGGACATGCAAGACAAATCTAATAAGACCAACAACAAGCCACACGCAACCAAGGTTCTCCAGCATATAACCTTTACTCTCTGATTACAAACTCATTGATGCCCGGCGAGCACATAATCCGAAAGCAAGAGAGATCACTTTCTACTCAAACAAGCAGAAAACATTTCTCCTCAATTGTTTTCATACTATTATCTACAACTCTACTTTCCTTAATCAAGAAAATAGAAATTCGACATATGGTGTTTTGACGTTTCATTACTACAAAATCATACATTCTGTGATCAATTTGAAATTTAAACTAAATTAATTCATCAATAAAAATTCAGTCGATGACCCCCGGATTCTATGGGATGCAACCAAAGGTTTGATTAAAAATAATGCAACTGCATTTTCATCTGGGTTGAATAAATCACAATTAAAAAAGGTGTCAGAATTGGAAATGTTGTTCACTGCATTAGTGTTTTCAACAAACACTTTTCATTCCAGGTAGCTATTACTCTTTCCAAAGTCAAGACAGAACATCATTTATTGATAAGACAGAGAGCAGAATTTGCCAACCATCGAGTTAGACTTCCAAGGTAATCAATCGTCTTTGTCGTTTACTGGCCAACAAGGTACGCAGTAATGATCAATTAGCTGATTTAGCAGAAATTACATCTGAAAGAGAGGAGTTACCATCAGAACCCAAATGAATCTGATTCTCCTGCTTCTATAAAGAACTGTACACCTTGGATAGTAAATCAACATCAAAACCAGACTAAGAACTTCATCTCTCAACAGAAGCCACCTCGCTGGGAGCCCAAATCTCTCTCAATGAACTCAAAGAGCATTGGAGAGCATTACTAAAATGGGATGGGATGGGTATTCCTCCTATTTAAACATTTGGAATCAATTAAGTGCACGGTTGCTCGAACTGATTAACAGAGCCATTCACAAAGGTTAATTTGGGGGAAGAGATCATTACATGCAGACGATATTTTACTATATCTAAAACACATTGATGATCATAGAAAAATTCAAGGACATCAAGTTATAAAATGAATCTAACCAAATCAGCCCTACTGCTTCAAGACCCTGAGTGAGGACTCCATCTCTACTTATGAAATCCCAATTGTTCCCATTTTAAATACTTGAGTAGATAGATATATTTCCTCCCATAGAAAAAAACCATTGGCACAAACTTTAACAGAACGCTCAAATCAATTAAATCCGATCTCATTAGATGGAATAATATCCCAGTAAGATTATATGGGCAGTTGAGCGGTCAGAAATCCTGCTCATCGAGCGGTGGGGCCGGGTCTCCACGTCCTTTTCAACCGCTCAGCACTCACAGGAAAAACATATTGACGCTCCATTCATTAAAATCACAATTTAACAAACAACCATCTATCTTTGTGACTACCTGGACCAACCATTTGGTTTTTAAGTATTGAAACTAAACCATATGATATGAATGAAAAGTATTTTAATAAAACATGAGAAGGTGAAGGTAAGAAGCGCTCATCATTTCAAACACGTCACATTAAACAGCATATAAACACTCTAAATAGGTCAGGAGCCTAAGAAGGAACGGAAATGAATTATTTAGGCTATATTATTTAAAGGCTATAGCCTACAAAGAAATACATTGTGAAGCATTCGCGAGTGTGACACACTAGGCTGGTAGGAAGTCAGGGACATGAAGCGCTCAGCATTTAAACAACATTTTGTTGTATTCAATCATTAGTCTATAAATTGTGTATATAGGCTGTGATTAACGAAAAATGCCTTATTAAACTCAGTCTACAGTGCCTTTGAATTTATTTTTAGAAATTAATTCAGGCTCATGTGATGGCGTCTGGGGGGGCAGGCCAGCAGCGGAGAATATCCTCTCCATGCTTGCAGAGCCACCGGGGATGCTAATCGCAAAGCAGTGCGATCAAAAACAACACAGAGTTACACATGGGATAAACAAACATACATAACACATTAGAAAAGTATATATACAGTGTGTGCAAATGTAGTAAGATTAGGGAGGTAAGGCAATAAATAGGCCATAGAGGTGAAAAAAATAAAATTTAGCATTAACACTGGAGTGATAGATGTGCAGATGATGATGTGCAAGTAGAGACACTGTGGTGTAAAAGAGCAAAAATAAATAACAATATAGGGACGAGGTAGTTGGGTGGGCTTTTTAGAAGATGGGCTGTGTACAGGTGCAGTGATCGGTAAGCTGCTCTGACAGCTGACGCTTATAGTTAGAGAGGGAGATATGAGTCTCCAGCTTCAGTGATTTTTGAAATTCGTTCCAGTCATTGGCAGCAGAGAACTGGAAGGAAAGGCGGCCAAAGAAGGAGCTGGCTTTGGGGACGACCAGTGAAATATACCTGCTGGAGTGTGTGCTACGGGTGAGTGTTGCTATGGGGACCAGTGAGCTGAGATAAGGTGGGGCTTAACCTAGCAAAGACTTATAGATGACCTGGAGCCAGTGGGTTTAGCGGCAAATATGAAGTCAGGGCCAGCCAACGAGAGCATACAGATCGCAGTTGTAGGTAGTATATGGGGCATTGGTGAAAAACTGGATGTCACTGTGATTTGCTGAGTAGAGTGCTGGAAGCTATTTTGTAAATGACATCACCGAAGTCAAGGATCAGCAGGATAGTCAGTTTTACGAGGGTATGTTTGGCAGCATGAGTGAAGGAGGCTTTGTTGCGAAATAGGAAGCAGATCCGAGGTTTAATTCTGGATTGGAGGTGCGTAATGTGAGTCTGGAAGGAGAGTTTACAGTCTATCCAGACACCTAGGTATTTGTAGTTGTCCACATATTCTAAGTCAGAACCGTGCAGAGTAGTGATGCTAGACAGGTGAGAGGGTGCGGGCAGTAATCGGTTGAAGAGCATGCATTTAGTTTTACTAGCATTTAAGAGCAGTTGGAGGCCACGGAAGGAGTGTTGTATGGCATTGAAGCTCCCCTGGAGGTTTGTTAACACAGTGTCGAAAGAAGGGCAAGAAGAATACAGAATGGTGTCGTCTGCGTAAAGGTGGATCAGAGAATCACAAGCAGCAAAAGCGACATCATTGAAAAATACAGAGAAAAGAGTCGGCCCGAGAATTGAACTCTGTGGCACCCCCATAGAGACTGCCAGAGGTCCGGACAAGAGGCCCTCCAATTTGACACACTGAACTATCTGAGAAGTAGTTGGTGAACCAGGCGAGGCAGTCATTTGAGAAACCAAGGCTATTGAGTCTGCCGATAAGATGATGCGGTGATTGACAGAGTTAATCGATGGAGTTGGCAGAGTTATCGATGGTGGTTATGATATCATTTAGGACCTTGAACGTGGCTGAGGTGCACCCATGACCAGCTCGGAAACCAGATTGCATAGCGGAGAAGGTACGGTGGGATTCGAAATGGTCAGTGATCTGTTTGTTAACTTGGCTTTCGAAGACTTTAGAAAAGGTAGGGCAGGATGGATATAGGTCTATAACAGTTTGGGTCTAGAGTTTCTCCCCCTTTGAAGAGGGGGATGACAGCGGCAGCTTTCCAATCTTTGGGGATCTCAGACGATACGAAAGCGAGGTTGAACAGGATAGTAATAGGGGTTGCAATAATTGCGGCAGATAATTTTAGAAAGAGAGGGTCCAGATCTTGCAGCTCTTTCAGAACATCAGCTATCTGGATTTGGGTGAAGGAGAAGCGGGGGGGGGGCTTGGGCAAGTTGCTGCAGGGGGGTGCAGAGTTGTTGGCCGGGTTAGGGGTAGCCAGGTGGAAAGCATGGCCAGCCGTAGAAAAATGCTTATTGAAAATATCGATTAGCGTAAATTTATTGGTGGCGACAGTGTTTCTTAGCCTCAGTGCAGTGAGCAGCTGGGAGGAGGTACTCCAAAACCTTTTGGAAATTGTGCTACAGGATGCAAATCTGTTTGAAAAAGCTAACCTTTGCTTTCCTAACTGACTGTGTATATTGGTTCCTAACTTCCCTGAAAAGTTGCATATCGCGGGGACTATTCGATGCTAATGCAGTACGCCACAGGATGTTTTTGTACTGGCCAAGGGCAGTCAAGTCTGGAGTGAAGTCGGAAGTTTACATACATTTAGGTTGGAGTCATTAAAACTAGTTTTTCAACCACTCCACAAATGTCTTGTTAAAACTTCTCTAGGGTAGGGGGCACTGTTTTCACCTCTGGTGAAATTAGGGAGTAAGATCAGTCTGAATGACCGTGAAGCACGGGGGTGGCAGAATCATGTTGTGGGGGTGCTTTGACACAGGAGGGACTGGTGCACTTCACAAAATAGATGGCATCATGAGGTAGGAAAAACAAGGTGATATATTGAAGCAACATCTCAAAACATCAGTCAGGAAGTTAAAGCTTGGTCTCAAATGGGTCTTCCAAATGGACAATGATCCCAAGCAGACTTCCAAAGTTGTGGCAAAATGGCTTAAGGACAACAAAGTCAAGATATTGTAGTGGCAATCACAAAGCCCTGACCTAAATCATATAGAAGATTTGTGGGCAGAACTGAAAAAGCGTGTGAGCAAGGAGGCCTACAAACCTGACTCAGTTACACCAGCTCTGTCAGGAGGAATGGGCCAAAATTCACCCAACTTATTGTTGGAAGCTTGTAGAAGGCTACCCGAAACATTTGACCCAAGTTAAACAATTTAAAAGGCAATGCTACCAAATACTAATTGAGTGGACCCACTGGGAATGAGATGAAATAAATAAAAGCTGAAATAAATCACTCTCCACTACTATTCTGACATTTCACATTCTTAAAATAAAGAGGTGATCCTAACTGGAATTTGTACTAGGATTAAATGGCAGGAATTGTGGAAAAACTGAGTTTAAATGTATTTGACTAAGGTGTACGTAAACTTCCGACTTCAATAGTATATCTGTTCTTAGTTCTACATTTTTTGAATGGGGCCTGCTTATTTAAGATGGTGAGGAAAGCACTTTTAAAGAATAACCAGGCATCTTCTACTGACGGGATGAGGTCAATATCCTTCCAGGATACCCGGGCCAGGTCGATTAGAAAGGCCTGCTTGCTGAAGTGATTTAGGGAGCGTTTGACAGTGATGAGGGGTGGTCGTTTGACAGCGGACCCTTTACGGATGCAGGCAATGAGGCAGTGATCGCTGAGATCCTGGTTGAAGACAGCAGAGGTGTATTTAGAGGGCAGGTTTGTCAAGATGATATCTATGAGGGTGCCCGTATTTACGGATCTAGGGTTGTACCTGGTAGGTTCCTTGATAATTTGTATGAGATTGATGGCATCTAGATTAGATTGTAGGATGTCCGGGGTGTTAAGCATATCCCAGTTTAGGTCATCTAACAGTACGAACTCTGAAGATAAATGGGGGGGCAATCAATTGACATATGGAGTCCATGGCACAGCTGGGGCCTGAGGGGGGTCTATAACAAGCGGCAACAGTGAGACTTATTTCTGGAATGGTGGATTTATAAAAGTAGAAGCTTGAACTGTTTGGGCACAGACCTGGATAGCATGACAGAAATCAGCAGACTATATCTGCAGAAGATTGTGACTCCACCCCCTTTGGCAGTTCTATCTTGGTGGAAACATTTGTAGTTGGGGATGGAAATTTCCGAATTTTTGGTGGCCTTCCTAAGCCAGGATTCAGACACGGCTAGGACAGTATGGTTGGCGGAGTGTACTAAAGCAGTGAATAAAACAAACTTAGGGAGGAGGCTTCTGATGTTAACATGCATGAAACCAAGGCTTTTATGGTTACAGAAGTCAACAAATGATAGTGCCTGGGGAATCGGTGTGGTACTGGGGTCTACAGGGCCTAGGTTAACCTCTACATCACCAGAGGAACAGAGGATGAGTAGGATATGGGTACGGCTAAAGAACTGGTTGTCTAGTGCATTGGGAACAGAGAATTAAAGGAGCAGATTTCTGGGCGTGGTAGAATAGATTCACGGCATAATGTACAGACAAGGGTATTGTAGGATGTGAGTACAGTGGAGGTAAACACCCTTATAGGTAGGCCTAAAGGTTTTTAGGAAAAATAACCCAATCAAAACAGAAAGCTCCTTGAAAGTTGGAATATGCCAGGCCTAGATAATAGAACAAAAATGAAGGATTCTTAAGAAATCAGATTTTTTTTGTTTATAAATACTTTGCTACAATGACACAGTTAGCTACCCACCTCATTCCTTCCTTTCAGTAAGTGGGCGTAGTAAGTACACCATCATGCTTTCGAGATATGCGTCTTTTCAGATTTCACAATGATTATTTAGTTGTGGACATTACATCAGCGCACTCCCTCTCTGGCTCCTCATCCTTGTTGGTCACCTTGATTTTGCACCTGTGTGTTTGATCAGTTTCTTAATGGCAATATTTAGCAAACTCCATGACAGTAGCTAAAGCAAGGGGCACACAAGTAGACTACAAATGCATGTTGGGCTGGGCATGCTCTGAGCTCGTGAACTGAGCACTACTGGAGCAAAGAAGGTCTACGCTTCAGCCTTTGGGAATCTCACCCTGCACTCCAGTCAAATTTATGGATGAGCCAGTCATGTTTCAAATGCAATGTAGGCTACAGGATGGTATCTAGCGAAGTGCACAGACAATGCACACAACACTAAATTATTCATCCAACTAGTTAACCACTAGTATTGACATTATAATTAAATCACAATGGATTAGCTAGTTTCCAAGAAACAGCTACCTGTGTTAGCTGCCGAATTAACAGTGTCCTTAGCTAGCTAGCTGTGTGAACACAAAAGAGATTGACTCTTGGCAGTCAAACATTTGACAATCCTACCGGTATGTCTGAGCTTTTAGATGGCAATAACCTCACTCTATCCCAATTTGCCTGTGAATACAGCTTTATTATTAGAAGTTATAACTTTCAAATTATCGACAGCGAGAATGAATGGTCCTAGTCAAGGAACAATTGAGGCCTGTACAAATATACTTGACTCTGTAAAGAATAATCTCAGCTAAAGCCTAACACATACAAATAAACCATTTATAAAGCCCAACACAAACATGCAGTGGCAAGAAAAAGTATGTGAACCTTTTGAAATTACCTGGATTTCTGCATAAATTAGTCAGAAAATTTGATCTGACCATCTTAGTCACAACAATAGCTGAACACAGTGTGCTTAAACTAATGACACACACATTATTGTATTTTTCTTGTCTATATTGAATACATCATTTAAACATTTCCAGTGTAGGTTGGAAAAAGTATGTGAGCCCCTAAGCTAATGAAAAAAGCTCATTGGAGTCAGGAGTCAGCTGACCTGTGCCCTATAAAAATGTAAATAAATCACAAACTTTGAGTTTGCTATTCACAAGAAGCATTGCCTAATGTGAACCATGCCTCAAACAAAAGATATCTCAGAAGACCTAAGATTAAGAATTGTTGACTTGCATTAAGCTGGAAAGGGGTTGTGGAGAACATCAAAATCTCATCCCAACTGTAAATTATGGTAGAGGGAGCATCATGGTTTGGGGCTGCTTCGCTGCCTCAGGGCCTGGACAGCTTGCTATCATCGACGGAAAAATGAATTCCCAAGTTTATCAAGACATTTTGCAGGAGAATGTTGGGCTATCTGTGCACCAATTGAAGCTCAACAGAAGATGGGTGATGCAACAGGACAATGATGCAAAACACAGAAGTAAATCAACAACAGAATGGCTTCAACAGAAGAAAATACGCCTTCTGGAGGGGATCAGTCAGAGTCCTGACCTCAACCCGATTTAAAATGCTGTGGCATGACCCCGAGAGCGGTTCACACCAGACAGCTTAAGAATATTGCTGAAATGAAACAGTTGCGTAAAGATGAAGGGTCCAAAATTCCTCCTGACCGTTGGGCAGGTCTGATTCTCAACTACAGAAAACATTTGATTGAGTTTATTGCTGCCAAAGGAGGGTCAACACGTTATTATTTATGTGTACATGGTGTGTTCCATAAAGACACAAAAATGTATAATTGTTTGTGTGTTATTAGTTTAAGCAGACTGTGTGTCTATTGTTGTGACTTAGACAAAGATCAGATCAAATTATATGACCAATTTATGCAGAAATCCAGGTAATTCCAACGGGTTCACATACTTTTTCTTGCCACTGTACCTATTTCCAGTGGTGTAAAGCACTTAAGTATACTTAAATAGTTTTCTGGGGGTTTTGACAATTTTTACTTCACTACATTCCTAAAGAAAATAATGTACTTCATACTCCATACATTTTCCGTGAAACTCAAAAGTACTCTTTGCATATTGAATGCTTATCAAGGGAACATCCCTGGTCATCCCTACTCCCTCTGATCTGGTGGACTCATTTAACACACATGCTTCATTTGTAAATGAGGTCTGAGTGTTGGAGTACGCCCCTGGCTATCCATAAATAAACAAAAACATTGTGCTGTCTGGTTTCCTTAATATAAGCACTTTGAAATGATTTATTATTTTACTTTTGATTCTTGATATCTAAAACCAAATACTTTTAGACTTTTACCCAAGTTGCATTTTACTGTGTGACTTTCACTTTTACATTTTCTATTAAAGTATCTTTATAAGTATGACAATTGGGTACTTTTTCCCCCACTGCCTAGTTTAATCTTTTTAACTTACTTTGCGTTCAGGACCACAGGGAAGGGGTGGTATGGGGAGGGTTCTCTCTGGTCGCCGGGAGGGGGTGGCTAGTCTGGGGAGTGACTGACGAGCAACCCTAGTTGCTAGGTGGGGTGGGAAACATGGTTTCCGGGGGTTGGATTGAAAAATGTTGGCTGGGTGGGGTTGGGGGAGTGGAAGAAGGAGGAGGTTGGGGGTAGAGGCCCACTTATGTTTTCTTTCTTTTCCTGTTTATACTGAATGTATTATGACTTCAACTCTGTATGCACTTCTTGCAGTTTTTTCTTCTTCTTTTGAGTGGCAGCATGAGTGAGTGGGTACATGTTTTATAAACGTAAAATTTAAAAAAAAAGATGTACCTGTACCACCCCCAACATAAAAAAAAAAACATTAATAATAATAATTACTTGGTCAACAGAAATTTTGTTTCACTACAACGGCAATTATTCCCCGATATAGACAGTTATAAAGTCTACAACTCCATCTATTCTCTAGAAGTCTCCACAAAGCTCATCTCTAAGCTAAGGACCCTGGGACTCAACACCTCCCTCTGCAAGTGGATCCTGGTCTTCCCGACGGGCTGCCCCCAGGCAACAACACATCTGCCAAGCTGACGCTTAACACGGGGACCCGTCAGGGATGCTGCTTAGTTCCCTCCTGTGCTCCCTGTTCACTCACGACTGCATTGCCAAGCACGCCTCCAACACCATCATTAAGTTCGCTGACGACAACGGTGGCAGGCCTGACCACCAAAAACGATGAGACAGCCTATAGGGAGGTCAGAGACATGGCAGTGTGGTGCCAGGACAACAACCTCTCCCTCAACATGAACAAGACAAAGGAGATGATCATGGACTACAGGAAAAGGAGGGCCGAACAGCCCCCATTGACATCGACGGGGCTGTTCGGCGTGTCGAGAATTTCAAGTTCCTTGGTGTCCACATCACCAACAAACTATCATGGTCCAAACACACAAAGAAAGTCATGAAGAGGGCACAACAACACCTATTCCCCCTGAGGAGACTGAAAAGATTTGGCATGGGTCCCCAGATCCTCAAAAAGTTCTACAGCTGCACCATTGAGAGCATCCTGACCGGTTGCATCACCGCCTGGTATGGCAACTGCTCGGCATCCGACCATAAGGCGCTACAGAGGGTAGTGCGTACGGCCCAGTACGTCACTGGGGCCAAGCTTTCTACCATCCAGTACCTATATACTAGGCGGTGTCTGAGGAAGGCCCCAAAAATTGTCAAAGACTTCAGTCACCCAAGTCAGTGTTCACTCTGCTACCCCACTTCAAGAGGTAACCGGAGCACCAAGTCTAGGTCCAAAAGGCTCCTTATCAGCTTCTACCCCCAAGCCATAAGACTGTTGGACAATTATTAAAATGGCTACCCTAACAATTTGCATTGACCCCCCCCCCCTTTGTTTTTACACTGCTGCTACTTGCTGTATATTACCTATCCATTGTCACTTTACCCTTACCTACATGTACAAATTACCTCGACTAACCTGTACCCCCACACATTGACTTGGTACTGGTACCTCCTGTATATAGCCTCATTATTGTGTTACTTTTTACTTTAGATTATTTAGTAAATATTTTCTTCAATGCCGTTTAAAAAAAAACACGTTTTGGTTAAGGGCTTGTAAGTAAGTATTTCACCGTATTTCGGCACATGTGACATAAAATTTGATTTGATTCTTCTCTCCAACAGCTATAATTACTATGCCGGCAAGGGTTGTGGGTAACGCAGGCCTCATGGTTTGTACATGTGATAAGTTCCCTTGGTGACTGACAGAGGTCTGAGGGACCAGGGGAGGGCATGGCCTCTTAAACACACAGCTGTCACCAAACATGTCTCAGACAAACCACGCAGCTACAGCCACTTAAAGCCCACTATAGGCTGTAGTGCAGCTCACTCTCCCTGCTTTCCTTTCCACATCAAAAATTATTTAAAAAAATTAAAAACATCTGTAGTGGAAAATGTAGTGGAAAACATTTAAATATAACTTTCTGTAAAAGAGCGGGATAAACAACCAAAATCTACTCAAAAAAGGAAGGACATTATAACTGAAGTATCTGAAACTTGTCACTATAATTTGATGCGTACCACAGATACTCCTACTGCTGTTCCATCTTTACCAGATCTATTGTTAGCAGTTCAGTAGCTGACTTACTTGCTAGGAGCAGGCAGGAGAGGGCAATGATGTAGAGCTGGCGGACTGCCACGTCGTAGTGGTCCATGAACAAATCCAGGAGGTAGACGGCCAGGTGGCGAGCCGCTGGGCACAGCTGGTAGCGGTTACTGAGGACAGCCAGCAGGTCAGCAAAGTAACGCCGCATCCCGATCTGAGGAGAGTGGGACTTGTAGGTGGGCAACTTCAGCTCCTGAGGAAAGCAGGTAAACGAGAGGAGACAGGATGAGAGGGAGTAAGGATATTGCAGACTGCAGAGTTGAATTGCGTATACAGACAAAATACAGCACCGTGTCAGGAGGCATGTGAGAGCATGTGCAAAGACTCCACTTTCAAATGTCAATCACAGCCAAGAAACTGCAGCCCATTCTTGACCATGGGCCTAAAATATTGCTCAATAAACTCTGTGAAATACACTACATGACCAAAGGCATGTGGACACACGCTCGTCGAATATCTCATTCTAAAATCATTGGCATTAATATGGAGATGATCCCCCCTTTGCTGCTATAACAGCCTCCACTCTTCTGGGAAGGATTTCCACTAGATGTTGGAACATTGCTGTGGGGACTTTGTAACGGTTTTGACTTGAGGTTGTTTTTTATAGGGGTGCCAGGTAGGTTGTGCCTACCAGAGAAAACATTGGTTTCTCCTTTTAGTTTGGGAGGGAATGAGTCCCATCTGGTCCGTCAAGTCTACACCATTACAAAGGACTTATGTAAACGTCAGAAGGGAAATCAACTTTTCATAAACCCTTAAAACATTGAAAATAACTTCAAAAACAACTATTATTTTGCGTGGGTTGTATTAGCAACATCAATGGATTACACACACATAATAATATAACACAATGAGTTCTGGTTCCTCCAGAAATGTCCTGTACCTCGGGCCTAAAAAGAGTCCAGCCCGGTAAAGGAGTTCAGTGAACTCAAGTGACTTTTGTCACGCAATGTTTGTCCGTTCATTCCGTGTAGCGTAAACCCAGTATTAAATCATACAATCAATATAACAATTTTACCACAGAACTTTAAAGCGTATCTGCTCTTACTAATTCCTCAACTACATCTAACTACATAAATCATCACCGTATACATCATATCAAAACAAATTAAATACCGTATACAAAAAAGGTGGTAGTCAGTCGGTCAGTCAGACAATCCAATCCAATCCGCCAACAGATCTCCAGCGGAGAAAGGCCACGAAGAATAGAGAGGAGTAGTCCACGGACGCAAAGAGTGGATCCGATCCTGGGTAAACTCTCTCAGGCTACAAAACACACGTTTAACAGCAACAAAACAACCGGAATAGAGAAGCTTCGGGAACACATCCTCAGTCACGTCTCCATCACAAACGCCACTTTTGCGCAGCTGATGCTGGCTATTTAATTGGGAATTAAAGGGAAAGCACCCTATTGGAAGGAGAAGCACTGAGACGGCTCAAAATAATTCAGGGCCGTCACAACTTGCTTCCATTCAACCACAAGAGCATTAGTGAGGTCGGGCGTTGGGATGTTGGGCGATTAGGCCTGGCTCGCAGTCTGCGTTCCAATTCCTCCCAAAGGTGTTCAATGGGGTTGAGGTCAGGGCTGTGTGCAGGCCAGTCAAGTTCTTCCACACCGATCTTGTCAAGCTGAAACGGGAAAGGGTCTTCCCCAAACTGTTGCTACATATATGGAAGCACAGAATCGTCTAGTATGTCATTGTATGCAGTAGCATTAAGATTTCCCTTCACTGGAACTAAGGGGCCTAGTCCAAACCATTAAAAACAGCCCCCAACCATTATTCCTCCTTCACCAAACTTTACCGTTGGCATTGGGGCAGGTAGCGTTCTCCTGGCATCCGCCAAACCCAGATTTGTCCGTCGGACTGCCAGATGGTTTATCACTCTAGAGAACGCGTTTCCACTGCTCCAGATTCCAACGGCGGCGAGCTTTACACCACTCCAGCTGACGCTTGGCATTGCGCATGGTGATCTTAGGCTTCTGTGCGGATGCTCGGCAATGGAATCCCATTTCATGAAGCTCACGACAAACAATTCTTGTTCTGAAGTTGCTTCCAGGGGAAGTTTGGAACTCGGTAGTGTTGCAACCGAGGACAGACATTTTACGCACTATGCACTCCCATTCTGTGAGCTTGTGTGGCCTACCGCTTCGCAGCTGAGCCATTACTGCTCCTAGACGTTTCCACTTCACAATAACAGCACTTACAGTTGACCGGGGCAGCTCTAGCAGGGCAGACATTTGAGAAACTGACTTGTTGGAAAGGTGGCATCCTATGACAGTGCCACGTTGAAAGTCACTGAGCTCTTCAGTAAGGCTATTCTACTGACAATATTTGTGTATGGAGATTGCACGGCTGTGCGCTCATATTTTTATACACCTGTCCGCAACAGGTGTGGCTGAAATAGTCGAATCCACTAATTTGAAGGGGTTACTTTTGTGTTGCTTCGTTTGTTGCTGCTCTGCTTATTGCATTTTCACAATAATGCAGTTCACAAGACACAGACACAATAAGACACAATAATGCAGTTCACAAGTGGAACAATAACATTAGTGATTTTGAATTTCCAATTCATTAATAAATTCCCTTCCACAATTCAACAATCATTTTGTGCAAGTATGATGATGTTATTAAACCCATCAGAATCTTAGCACCCACTACCCCAGAGTCAGTTTGTAAAATTTCTGCCATGCTAGAGCTGCCCTGGTCAACTGTAAATACTGTTATTGTAAAGTGGAAAAGTCTAGGAGCAACAACGGATCAGCCACAAGGTGGTAGAACACATAAGCTCACAGAACAGGACTGCCAAGTGCTGTAGCGCATTTTAAAAAATGAAATTGGTTTCCATGGCCGAGCAGCCACACACACAAGCCTAAGCTCACCATGCGCAATGCTAAGCATCTGCTGGAGTGGTGTAAAGCTAGCTGCCATTGGACTCTGGAGCAGTGGAAACAAGTTCTCTGGGTTTGGCGGATGCCAGGAGAATGCTACCTGCCCGTATGCATAGTGCCAACTGAAAAGTTTGGTGGAGGAGGAATTGCCTTGTGGCTGAATGCAAGTCCCTGCAGCAATGTTCAAACATCTAGTGGAAAGCCTTCCCAGAAGAGTGGAGGCTGTTATAGCAGCAAAGGGGGGGACCAACTCCATATTAATGCCCATGATTTTGGCATGAGATGTTCGAAGAGCGGGTATCCACATACTTTTAGTCATATAGTGTACAGCCCAGCAAAAAAAAAAAAACTGTCTTCTTGCAGAGAAGTGCTATTAATACATTGAACATCCTTCGGTGAGTAGACGACAGAGGTAAAGGCCTCCATAGCAACAGTCAGTGGGAAAGAATGGTTTGTGCATCAAGCTCTCATAAAACACCATGCCCTTGTGCAGGGGTGGAACGAGTATTGAAATGTCCTACCCATATGTCGTAATAATAATAATGTAAAGATTCTGTCTCAAAATATCATACATATATACGTTTTTTAATTTGTAGAATCGTTTGGCGATTTCCATCTGTCCATGTTGCAGAGATCAGCACAGCAGGGCCGCCAGCAAATGTGTGGTGAACTGTCTTCTGCCCCAGCACTTCATTTGGTTTAATAAAAAATAGACACAAAAGTATTGAGAAAAAAAGGGACAAAGCACTATTGTTTAGAGTACAGGTATGAACGTTTCAACAAAATTGGGACATTAACTTTCAGAAAAAAATCCCCTAACCCGAAAAAACAAAGTTGTTTTTTCTTCCACAAAACGTAAATCACAGTGCAGTTATCACAGAACTACCACCAGCAGGCCTCGGACATCTTAATAAAGGGAAATATAAAAACTTGACAGAAAACTTTACACAACAATGCTGTTACGTTAGTAGGAAATGTGCATCTTTAAAATGATTTGCCACGGATATAAATAAGCACTCTGTACGTCATAGTCATTAAGTTGGAAAAATTCTGTGCTCCTATCGAGTCTTCTGCTGCACTTTGCTTTTAGCCGACCAACGTTAGGATGTAGCGATCCGTGCTTTGGAAACATGTTGAAGAACGGACTGACTGCTGGGAACATGTCTACAACTTCATCAGCAAGCTGTCAAACTATCGTAAATAAGTTACAAACTGAAGCTACACGCTGTTTATCAGTGCACAACATCAGAAAGCTAGCAAAAATTTGATCCCTGTGTTTGTCAGCGAAGCGAGCTAGCAACAGGCAGCTGATGAAGTCACTGGTGACTGATATACCTTAGCAATAAAGCCCGAGGGGGTGTGGTATATGGCCAATATACTACGGCTATGGGCTGTTCTTACACAAAACACAACGAGGAGTGCCAGGATACAGTCCTTAGCCGTGGTATATTGGCCTTAACCACAAACCCCCAAGGTGTCTTATTGCTATTATAAACTGGTTTCCAATGTAATTAGAGCAGTAAAAATAAATGTTTGTCATACCCGTGATATATGGCCTGATATAACACAACTGTCAGCCAATCAGAATTCAGTGCTCGAACCACCCAGTTTATAATTGTACATATACAGCAGTAGAGCGATGTCTTGTGCACATTCAATTTTATACATTTTCCTCATGATTTGTCAACTCGTGCTCAATTAATCTGTTCTTCAGTCTGATCAACTGTAGATTACTGATAACAAACCACAGCTGCAGGTAGCCTAGAGAAGCCTATGTAATCTGATCCCCTCTGGCCAGGGGAAACCGAAGCAGTAACGTCATGCATTTATAGACTAAGCGATGTACTGTAATTATAGCCTAAAACAGGCTCATTTATTTGTGCTAATAGAAAACGTGAATGTGATGAAATTTGGTTTATATTCAAACTTTGGGTGGCTAGGCTACCTAGGCCTTTTCAATCCCAAACTAGACTGGACTTGATGACTGGAATTAATTAATCAACACCATAGTGATGACATACTGTGTGAGTAACTTTTCAATTACAGATGCAAAGGCCTACAAGATGCAAGCCTGCGTAAAGCAAGCTCAGACCTGTTAGTTCTATTGTTCAATCGCAGTTCTTGTCTCTTTGTACATGTAAAGGACCCCCCCCCCCAATTAGTTTAGTTTTAAAATAGAACTCATATGAACAAGTACAAGGTTGCTGCAGTTTGACAGGGTTTAAACATTCAAAGCAATTTTTTTTTTTAAAAAGGGCAGATAGAGTACAGAGATATCCTACTCAAGAAGAAGTACTGTTATTTATATACAATTTTACTCAAGTAAAATGACTGACTTTCAAAATTCCTCAAAAACGTACAAGTACTCGGAAAAAGTAGTCAATTTCAGTAACAAGAGCAGTTGTAATGGGTTACTTCACACTGTCCCTGTGGTAAAATCACCTGGTTTAGCGCTTATCCATCCATTTGCTGAAGTATTTATTCAGTGAAGAAAATGCTGTGTGTGAGGTTTTGCCTGTCACATTCTATTTCTGAATAGCTGGTGATAAAATCAGATCTGGCCAGCATGTAGATTTTTTCAAACTAGGGTGGCGTGTCAACATCAAAGCTCTGGAGATTGCATTCCATGACGATGAACAAGGAATGTCAGCATAAAGTCATACATCACTTCAGCCCCATTATCTGTCGCTGTTTTAGGTCAATGTGTTTAAGGTTAGCTATTGGATAACAGGCAGGACGAGAGGGACTTCATATCTGTACTGAACAAAAATATAAAAACAACATGCAACAATTTCAACGATTTTACTGAGTTACACTTCACATAAGGAAACCAGTAAATTGAAATAAATTCATTTGGCCCTAATCTATGGATTTCACATGACTGAGCAAGGGTGCAGCCAGGCATAGGCCCACCCACTTGGGAGCCAGGCCCAGCCAATCAAACTGAGTTTTTCCCCCAAAAAGTGCTTTATTGCAGACAGAAATACTACTCAGTTTCATCAGCTGTCAGGATGGCTGGTCTCAGACAATCCCACAGGTGAAGAAGCTGAATGTTGAGGTCCTGGACTGGCAAGGTTACACGTGGTCGCTGGTTGTGAGGCTGATCGGATATACTGACAAATTCTCTAACACGACGTTGGAGGCAGCTTATAGTGGAGAAATGAACATTCAATTCTCTGGAAACAGCTCTGGTGGACACTCCACACTCCTTCAAAACTTGAGACATCTGTGGCATTGTGTTGTGGCCTTTTATTGTCCCCAGAACAAGGCTTTCTGGGATCTTTTATTTCAACTCATGAAACATGGCACCAACACTTTGCATGTTGCGTTTATATTTTTGTTCAGTATAATAATGTTGAGTCTTTGGCAAGAGAGCAGCACTGGAATCAGGATAAAAGCAAATGCTCCACATACAGACAAAGAGCTTCCACTTAGCAGTTCCTACAGGAAGTGGGCATGATATACAGCCGGGCTATAAACAGCCACAAACAGCCAGAGCGAGCCATGTTGGCACATTTCCACTGAGGAACTACGCGGGCCGGCACCCGTGTCTCACTGAGCCTTAGCTCCGGCGAGCCTGCTCTAAGTTGGGGCCAAGGCAAGGCCACTGGTACTTTTCAGCTGGCATTTACATAACATTGGCTAACTGTGAGGTTACACCTTCTCACAAAGAAGCTGTTTTAATTATGCTGAGGTTGTTGATTCTGCTCTTCACAAAAGTCCTCACAGTCACAGTGGAAACACAATTTCCCAAGTGTATTCCACGGGTATGACAAAACATTTATTTTTACTGCTCTAATTACGTTGGTAACCAGTTTATAATAGCAATAAGGCACCTCGGGGGTTTGTGGTACAAGGCCAATAAACCAGGGCTGTATCCAGGCACTCCGTGTTGCATCATGCATAAGAACAGCCCTTCGCAGTGGTATATTGGCCATATACCACACCCCTTCGGGCCTTATTGCTTAAGTGTAACACACTGGTGTTACAGTCAAAAAGCAGCAGAGTGGAGTAGTCAGGTCCTCTGTGCTCCCTATAATCCAGTCAACACAGACAAACAACAACCCAACGTTTGACTAGAACAAACCTCTTCATATGCCCAGCATTTGCTCAAAATAAACATTGTCAATTTGACAAATTACCATTTAGGATGACCGTTCAATATAATCTCTATTTCAAGACGTTTTGGAGTTTATCATTGTTCACAGATTAAGTGTCAATCCCTGATGGATGGTGGAAATCCTGATCTACAAAATAGAATAACACAATGAGTTAGATAAATGCATCTATGTGCACCATTAACATAAGATGTGTCCCATGCTGTGGAAGAGGTTCTGATAATCAGACAGGGATTAACCACCTCAATCGTTACAGGGGGAGGTGACATTCACACTTTAGCATCGAAGACAGCAAGGAATAGATGAGCTCACTACTGGAAATTGTATTTGTTATGGTATTTGTGTAATTCAACTAAGCACCATGTTTGCTGCGGATGAAAAAGATTTCAAGAACCATCAAAGAATAAGAATGAGACGTTCACCTTTATTCGTAAAGACTGGTGGATGTCTGCAGCGAGCTGGCTCTTCCACCACTGCCCCTCCCGTTCCATCTTGCCAGTAGTGAGTCGTGCCCACGGTCCACCCTGAGGAAAACATCAAGCAGTGTCCAGAAACTGATTAGATCCCTGTCCAAACGATTCTACATCACTGGTATCATCTCATTCATCATGGCAAATGTAGGAAAACTGACACGTTTAACTTGAATTGTTGTATGAGTTAATGCGTTATTTCAGTGGTACCCAAACCATTTGGATTTTGCAGCAAAAATAATACACTCAAACTGTCATAGTAGTATGTTGGACGTGTGCAGTCATCGAGTTAAGAGACCACCAGGTGCTCTAGCGGATTGCAGTTTATTACACTTGGGTAATTAAATGAATATGTAGGCTACCCTACAACATTAGCCAATCTAAAAAGCAAGCACCTCACTCACAATCGGTATTGCAAAAGGTATGCTAATGTTCAGACACATGTAAATTGTCGGCTTCGTTCACATAAATTGTTACTTGGCTTAATTTACCACGCGTGGCAATTCACCTAACCGCTAGAAAGTTATGAACTACCAATCGGATATTTCTGAGAATTGTTCAACGCAACATGACTGTACAACGGAAACTGTTGGAAAGGTTAGTCCACAACGTGCAAAACTAGTTATATGTTGGATTTTTAGGCTAATATCTATTAAAACGTTACCTTTCAACCTGCTTTTACCACTGAACACTGCAACACTCCGGAGTCCCCGACCCCTTTGTTTCAGACCAGCCGCAATCTGAGATTAAATCCTTCGCCGACAGTTTCCCAACAGGAAAATATCAGCAAAATAACCAACTCTTAGTTTAATCGTCATGAACCCACACCTAAAGACCGGGATATTGTGGTTGAATTATGTTTGGTTTTATTTACGCCCCTCTTCATTCGCCCCCTGTGATGTGATCCTCGCTCTCAATGGAACTCGGTCAGACAACTAACCACACGCCGCTCTCCCTCTTAGTATGGAGAAAAACTGGAATGGTCTCTGCATATAAAGATAGCGCCCTCAAGTAAAATAATATTGGGGTGGATATTCTATGTAACATCCATACTTGTAGGCTACATTGTTACAGGATTTGAACTTCGTGTTTTATATTCTGGGGAGATCAGGCCTATTTGAAAATACATTAAGCTATTGAACGATGGTGGTACAGGTCGTAGGCCTATATGTCTGGACAAACTTATTATAATATGTTTCAATAATAATAATCTATATCCTATTTTTGTGAACTAGAGGAATTACACCAAAACCTGCATCAGTGTGGCAATGCAATCAGACCATGTATGTAGGACAATGGCATTATAATTCATTATGATTCCACATTATGATTCTACATTATGACTCTTATGCCATTTCTCTGTTTGACCAACAGGTGGCACATGAACTAATCGATGTTTGCCATGGATCCATTTTCATCATCCTGGACATACTTTATTGCGTTTTTAGAGAGATACTTTCATGTTATTGCTGAGTAAATGTTCATGTGCGTGCGTGTGTGTGTGTGTGTGTGGGGGGGGGGGGGATTTGTTTGGATTTCTACAACAATAACATACATATTTTCCATGATTGCACAGTCTGTTGCCATATTTATTTTATTTAACCTTTATTTAACTAGGCAAGTCAATTAAGAACAAATTCTTGTTTACAATGACGGTCTACCAAAAGGCAAAATACATCCTGCGGGGACGGGGGCTGGGCTTTTTTACATTTTTATAAAAAACAAATAAATATAGGACAAAACACACATCACGACAAGAGAGACCTAAGACAACAACATAGCAAGGCGGCAACACAGGATGGTAGCAACATGACAACAGCACAAAACATGGTACAAACATTATTGGGCACAGACAACAGCACAAAGGGCAAGAAGGTAGAGACAACAACACATCACGCAAAGCAGCCACAACTGTCAGTAAGAGTGTCCATGATTGATTCTTTGAATGCAGAGATTGAGATAAAACTGTCCAGTTTGCGTGTTTGTTGCAGCTCGTTCCAGTTGCTAGCTGCAGCGAACTGAAAAGACGAGCGACCCAGTGATGTGTGTGCTTTGGGGACCTTTAACAGAATGTGACTGTTAAAGCCTAAACATTTCTAATCTGTAGGGTTATGTATCAGGCATTTTCCATTGGACCAGGTCTGCATAATTTGATGAAATGTGTTCAAATTTGTATTTGTTTAGAAGAGTGCAAGAGAGCATGCAAACTAATAAGGCGTGAAGAATGCAGGAGTAATCATACCCTGTCCATCACTGTAGGGCCATTCCCACATACAGACCCCCTCAGTCACGCCAGACACATAAGTTAACACCATAGTGTTACAGTTGATCCCAGCTGATCTGCAGGGACTGGGGCTATGCACACCACAGACATCTAGCAGAGTGGGGCTTTAGCACACACAGCAATACCAGATAGCTCATTGAAATGCTGTGAATGCCATGCCACCAAACTATTTGGCGCTGCCATGGTAAATTGGACCAAATGTCCATTCCCTGTCTTCTTGGTATGGTTGGTATGGTCGTGTCCCATCAGGCGCATGGCCCAGCAGGGACGTTTGGCACAGCACCATGACACATTTAACCCAGGGGGATTTCTCAACTGCTGATTCATGATCCCACAGCAGCACTGCTACAACAATAGTCAATAAGACAAAACTGGCAAAAAAAGAAACACTTTATACTATAGCTATCAAAGTGAATATATCTATAATGTGCCCACTATGTGTCCTTACGTATATATTTATTCATTATTACATCAACTTAAAATCAAAGTTCTGGGCTGTTTCGCCAATCTGGTGCCTTTTGAGAAATGTAACTTGTTCTAGGTCGTCCAACAATTCAGTGCCTTTTGAGAAATGTAACTTGTTCTAGGTCGTCCAACAATTCAGTGCCTTTTGAGAAATGTAACTTGTTCTCGGTCGTCCAACAATTCAGTGCCTTTTGAGAAGTGTAACTTGTTCTCGGTCGTCCAACAATTCAGTGCCTTTTGAGAAGTGTAACTTGTTCTAGGTCGTCCAACAATTCAGTGCCTTTTGAGAAATGTAACTTGTTCTAGGTCGTCCAACAATTCAGTGCCTTTTGAGAAATGTAACTTGTTCTAGGTCGTCCAACAATTCAGTGCCTTTTGAGAAGTGTAACTTGTTCTAGGTCGTCCAACAATTCAGTGCCTTTTGAGAAGTGTAACTTGGTAAAAAAAAAAAAAATGATTTCACAAAATGTTAACATTCTGTCATAAATAGCACATGTTCAACTTCATAAAAATAGGTATTCCCATCTCAAGAGGTTAAATAAAAAAGTATGACTATGGTAAGTTCCTATTAAGTGCCAAATAAAGTAACAGGGTTGACGATTTCTTCTTAAATCAGCCATAAATGTCCTCATGACAGGGAGAATGGAAGCTTGTTGTGTGCAACAAGGAGTAGCAATTGAATGCAAGCTTCACCCCAAAAAAATGAACTGTTAAAACATTTCTAGCCTGTCCATCTATGGGTAACAGGGTCTATGTGTTTTGCTCAACCCACTCAGTTTTCCACCACAAAATACCAGAAAATTGCAAAAAAGAGTAGGACCAGCTCACCTGCTATTACTCTATGATTTGACTATTAGATGTTCAATGTTTCTTTTTATATATATATTTAAAAAGGAATAGTTTTCACCATATTAAAATGAGAGTGCAGTTCATGTAACAGGGTGACATTAAAACATGGGAGAGAAATAAATAATAATCTTCAGAAATGACTTTGTCAAAGCAACAAAATAACTAGCGCTTTACAATGATGGTGAAACTTGGAGAAATTTAGTGATTAAGTGGGTTAAAAAAAACTTCCCAGAAGTGACTCAGGGTTGACAGGGGGACAAACCAAAATTCTGAATTTTGGCACTTTGGCAAGTCTTTAATCATATTATAAATCAGATTTTTTTGGGCGGCCTTTTGCATCCCCCTAATAAAAAAAAAAAAATAATGATTTAATCTTTAAGTCAGTCTGTTGCCATATTGATTTATTTTATTTAACCTTTATTTAACTAGGCAAGTCAGTTAAGAACAAATTCTTATTTACAATGACGGTCCAAATGTGGAATCGCTACCCTTGCCGATATCATGGACAGTAATGGTTTGAGAACATTCCAAGATTTGAAAGATACATACACATTACCAGGCAACTCCTTTTTTCTATATTTACAACTTAGTACCTGACCCCCCCTCCCCATGTGATCTGTATAAATGGGAAGTACATTTAATATAACAGCTTTTTCAAATTCAATATTGGTGAACAAGTTCTACTTAAAATATCAGATGCAAAAGGAACTCATTTTGTGGAACGACCCTACTAAGGAAACGTGTAGGTTCCTCCTATACCTACAGTATCCCTACCGTCAAATAACACAGATTCAATGTACAGGAGCCATTTAGTGGCCCAGCACTTCCCCGCGCAACGCACCCACAGAACCCCAGGCCTATCTCACTGATGATAGTGTTATGGGGCTGCAGGGGCTATTTATAGCCAGCCCTGTGACTGTGAGTACGCTGGCCATGCTAGGTGGATTCCAGTGGTATGCTCAGCTCCAGTACAACCCAACCAGCACCTGCTGCGAGAGCTAACTGCCACGCCGTCGTTTCAGCTCCCACTGGGCCTGGACCACATAGCCCCAGGCCAAACCTCAGGAGGAGAGAAAAGAAGGTCAGACAGTCATCCAGTCATCCATTTATTTTGGTTGGCCTGGTGATTTGTTTGTGTCTTTCTATTTTTGTTACATTTGAGATCTCTTGACATTTAAAGGCGTATGGTTCTTTTGTTTCAGGTTTTGTTGGAGGAGGATTTGACTGGAGTGGTGGTTGATGTGTGAAGAGTTTTAGGATCTGGTCAGAGGGCTCAGACTGACATGACATGAGGGGGGCCTCCTTCTAGTACACATGAAGGTAACTGTAGATCATAGACGTCTTAATGGAAGTGTCAGATGGTCTCACTTTTGCAGACACTTTCAACAAGCACTATCTTCTACAAACACACGTTCAACTGGAGAATTCCTACAGGTCAGATCAGATACCTTCAGATTCTCACCTAATAACTGCATTTTCACAAAATGTCACAACCCTGATAGAGGTTTCAAAGATAATGTAGATAATATACATTTACTATTAAAATACCCAGATTTTATTTGATACTTTTACATTTAGAAAAAAAAATAGATTAGGAAAGTAAGATAAGGGAAATTAGGCAGTGATAGAGTGATGCTGAGACTCAGATTTTTCTATTTAAAATGTATGTCAAACAAAAACCAATGATTGCAAAGTTAAACAAACCATACAACCACAGTTCCAGTCAAAAGTTTGGACACCCCTACTCATTCAAGGGTTTTTCTTTATTTTTACTATTTTCTACATTGTAGAATAATAAGGAAGACATCAAAATTATGAAATAACACATGGAATCATGTAGTAACCAAAAAAAGTGTTAAACAAATCAAAATATATTTGAGATTCTTCAAAGTAGCCACCCTTTGCCTTGATGACAGCTTTGCACACTTTTGGCATTCTCTCAACCACCTTCATGAGGAATGCTTTTCCAGAAGTCTTGAAGGAATCCCCACATATGCTAAGCACTTGTTGGCTGCCTGTCCTTGACTCTGCGGTCCAACTCATCCTAAACCATCTCAATTAGGTAGAGGTCGGGTGATTGTGGAGGCCAGGTCATTTGATGCAGCACTCCATCACTCTCCTTCCTGGTCAAATAACCCTTACGCAGCCTGGGGGTGTGTTTTGGGTCATTGTCCTGTTGAAAAACAAATTATAGTCCCACTAAGCACAAACCAGATGGGATGGCGTATCCCTACAGAATGCTGTGGTAGCCATGCTTGTTAAGTGTGCCTTGAATTCTAAATAAATCACTGACAGTGTCACCAGCAAAGCATTCCCACACCATCACACCTCCTCCTCCATGTTTCACGGTGGGAACCACATATGCAGAGATCATCTGTTCACCTACTCTGCGTCTCACAAAGACACGGCGGTTGGAACCAAACATCTCAAATTTGGACTCATCAGACCAAAGGACAGATTTCCACCAGTGTAAAGTCCATTGCTTGTGTTTCTTGGCCCAAGCAAGTCTCTTCTTCTTAATGGTGTCCTTTAGTTGTGGTTTCTTTGGAGCAATTTGACCATGAAGACCTGATTCACGCAGTCTCCTCTGAACAGCATTTATTTGAGGCTGTAACTCTAATGAACTTATCCTCTGCAGCAGAGGTAACTCTGGGTCTTCTTTTCCTGTGGCGGTCCTCATAAGAGCCAGTTTCATCATAGCGCTTTATGGTTTTTGCAACTGCACTTGAAGAAACTTAAAAAGTTCTTGAAATTTTCCGCATTGACTGACCTTTATGTCTTAAAGTAATGAATGACTGTCGTTTCTCTTCACTTATTTGAGCTGTTCTTGCCGTAATATGGACTTGGTCTTTTATCAAATAAGGCTATCTTCTGTATACCACCCCAACCTTGTCACAACACAACTGATTGGCTCAAACGCATTAAGAAAGAAAGAAATTCCACAAATTAACAAGGCACACCTGTTAAATGAAATGCATTCCAGGTGACTACCTCATGAAGCTGATTGAGAGAACGCCAAGAGTGTGCAAAGCTGTCATCAAGGAAAAGGGTGGCTACTTTGAATTTATATAATTTGATTTGTTTAACACTTTTGTGGTTGTTACATGATTCCATATGTGTTATTTCATAGTTGTGATGTCTTCACTATTATTCTACAATGTAGAAAATAGTAAAAATGAAGAAAAACCCTTGAATGAGTTGGTGTGTCCAAACTTTTGACTGGCACTGTATATACTGACATTCACAAGAACTACTTACAAAATTGTTGTTACCAACTGTTCTTGCACTGTTCTTCAAGTAAAGGTGTTTTTGTAAAAAAAAAAAAATGTAGAAATGGTTAAAAGTAGTCCTTGTGCATACACTTGTGTGGTTTAACTTTGCAATTATTGGTTTTTGTTTGACATACATTTGAAAAATCTTAGTCTCAGCATCACTCTGTTAGCATTGAATTGCCCATAAACAAAACTTGATTAAAAACTGTGTAGTTGCATGTTAGGATGTAATTTCATCTCATTCAAAGCCATCAACATTTAACATTTGAATAATAATGTTTTTTCTTTCTGTAATTCTGATTTACGTTGACTGAATCAAGCCTTGAACCCTGAAGAACTATTAAGTGTGACTTAGAAAGTAAGACAGCATCCTACACCGCATTTAAAATAGAGCGCTGTGGCAGTAGAGAGATGTCAGAATAACCTCTCCATGTGATATCATTGACGAGGAGGAGGAGGACAAGGACATTGGCGCCAACTGATGACGTCAGCAATTCGACGAGTTCCTACTGCGCTGCCCTATGTTCACTAAGTGATTTTGGCGAGGTGGAAGAACCAAATGACAAACCGTGTCCTGAGCCCCAACCTCTAGTCTCAGCCCCGTTAACACCCCCTTTATCTCAAGTTAGTGATGCTGCTCTACTGCCTGAGCCCTGTATAACCAACCTGACAGAGGAGGGAGAGAGCACAGACGGGTCAGGTGAAACATCAGATAAAACTTCTGGGATACCTTAAGGGGCACTGTCGCTGGGGCCCTCCCTGATACTGACACCAATGAGGGGCTCTGATCCTCTCAACCCAGATTCACCTCCAAGACTATTTTGATCAGACCAAAAGTAAACCAATACAACCAGGACAGGGGACGAGAACACTTGGGCAGAAAGCCAAATGAGGATTCCACAACATATGGTAGAAAGCAGGAAAAGGGTCCCAGTATCTGTGGTACTGAAAGTAAACTCCTTAGCAGCCCCCCCCCCCCCCCCCCCCTGACGGTGGTCAGGAGGATGAGGGGGAGGGGCTGGGGCTGGACTGCATGGGGGCCAGCAATAGAGAGGAGCAGACTGAGCTGTCACTCAGAGCCAGGAATAGAAAAGCGCCTGCAAGCTGCATCTCGACACTCACAGTCGGCGAGCTGCAGTCAGGAATCCCGGCGTGTTGTTATTCAGAGTGTTCCCTCGCAACCGGGCAGCAACACCAACGGCAGAGACCTCCCGGATCCCAGAGCTTGCCAACGGACAGCCATCAAGACACCTGGAGATTCAGTCTGCTCCCTCAGAAACGCTGTAGAAGCACCTGGCGGCTCCAAGGGGTTCTACAACACAGCGGTGAGCCATCCACCATGTCCACCAAGTTCTATAAGGCAGACAGAGACCTGGCCTTCAGCAAACACTACTGCCCCCAGGCAGACTATTTGGATGTCTACAACTCCAGCTGTAGGTCCTTGACCCAGCCGTCTCCAGTCAGCGATTGGTCAGAAGATGATATCTCCCTCCAGCAGTCCTCGGTTGTCTCAGCTAACATCCAAAGCACAACAGCATGCTCAGAAACTGGCAGCTTCGAATGCATTGATGTGGCTATGGAAAACCAGGGTGAGGTGTACAGGGGGGGAACAAAAACTGTTCCCAAGAGGCAAATCCAACTGAAGAGACGTAACACGGCGGAATCACAAGACAGTGATAAGGGAGAGGTGACAAATGAAGCCCAATGTACACCCAGTACAGCCTGCCACCGCAGGGACGTGTTCATGCGTCAGCACAGCACCCCAGCAACTTTCCACCAGGAGTCACATGGGATGGAGTCGGAGAACAGGACAGCTCAGGCCGAGCGAAAACAGAGGCTCCAGAAGTCGATGTCCCTGGACGAGACCTCCACAAAAACCAAAATGGCCTCCTGTATCATCAAGAGTGTCCTGTCGAAGAAGATGCAGTGTGAGCTGAATCTACAAAACAAAACTGAAGTGAACGAAGGAGCCTTCGCACCTCTGGAGGTCCAGAATAACGGTAAGAACTGTCACCAGAGCCCTCTGGCAGCCAAAGAGATCAACACAACTGATATGGGCTCTGTTGATTCACATAGACAGAGTCACTCTATCCAATACCATCAGGTTGCGAGCGCTAAAACACACCAAAAGTCGCTTTACAAACAGAACTCTGTTTCACTCGTGAGCAGCTTTGGAGGGTCTGAGTTTCAGAGCACCAGCACTAAGAGGGCTGAAATAGCCTCCACTCTGGAAAGTGAGGAAATAGAAAGGCAAAACCCCAGGGATGGGGCTCTGCCGTACGCTAACCGGAGCCCAGGGGACAGACTATCTTGTGACTCAGCAAAGGGCAAAACGCGGAGCACATGTGCTGGTTCAAGCAGATCTGGAGGCAAACAGGCTCCGGTGAAAAACACACCAGAGGAATGCAACAGGGGGCAAGGGGTCCATAAACAACAGAACCCCCTGCCTAAGGGGCTACAGAGGACTGATACACTCTGGGGCAGTCAAGTCAGTCAGCAGCCACTAATTCCTGAAGGTGTATCAGGAAAGGCGATAGAGACGGGGGACAGGGGAGAAGTCAAGTTTGTGGGACAGTCTGGGAACATGGGGACACAGGAGATATTTAAAGCCAAGGCCCCAGTACATGTGGTGAGGGATGTGAGGAGGCTGGTGAAAAATACCTACAACCTGTCTTTCAAAAACGCATCGGACACCATTTTGGGAAAAGAGGACAGTCTCCTGTCCTTCTATCAGCAGTCTGTGTATGACCAGGTCAGCCACAGAGAGACCTGCGGGGTCAGAGCACCCGGGCCTAATGAAAAGCTATTAGTGAAGAAAGTGTTCCCATCGGCACCTCTGAAGGTCGTGGATACAGCTTCACTTTACACCACCCCCAAGGGATATGTAACCAAAGCCACAGCTCTCCATGAATCACAAGACAGAATTCCTAACACTGGATTTCCAAATATCACACCCCAAAGCCTTGCAAAATCTATTGAGAAAAGAGGCAGCCGACCCAATATCAACCAGTCTGATAACCTGAGTAGTAATGCCAATGCAAGTTCAAAAGAGATGCTTCGGCAGACCTGGTCTTCAGTGGAGACCCCCAGTAAGTCTAATCAGCAATGGTGTGAAAGAACAGGCACCACCAATGAGAAACAGAAATCCCCACAAGCAACTGCCACAAATAGTTTTACTTTAGTTCCAGCATATTACTCATCAGCAGCACACGTGTACCAGCCAGAACAGTATCAGCCCTCAGTTACAACGTGTTCCAGTGCCAAGGATAGCAGCCAAAACCAGGGCCCTCCTCCCAGATCCCAGGGTCAAACTACACTTACTTGCACACCTTCCCCTGCCTGTGTACAGCTCAACACCACTGGGACTCCACAGCCACTGATGTCTCCCTTCTTCCATACACCAAACCCCATGAACTACCAGACAATTCAAACCCACGTTGGAAAGATGACTTTCATACAGGCCCCTGTCCTGATGCAGCCTCCCCCTCAAAACCAGCCAGTCCAACTGCTGAGGGGAGAAGAATTCTCACCGCCACAGCCAGCAGGGAATGGAGAAAACAAAATGCCCTCCCCAGACACACAAAAACAGCAGTACCTGTGCAGCACACAGGGTTTCATGGCCCCGTTCAGCACAGAGTACAGGCAGGGCAGTGCAGGCTTAGCATATCCTGAGATAGCTGGAGGTCAGGTTTACGGACAGGGACCCCGACACATGCTGATGGACCCGGAGACGGGGAGATGTTTCTACATCGACGTTCCCCAACTTCCACCTCAGCGCAAGATGCTGTTTGATCCAGAGACCTGCCAGTACGTGGAAGTGCTGCTGCCACAGCAGAGAGTGCCTACAGCAGTCCTGCCACCAGCGTGTGCCATGCCCTACCACTCACTGCAATTCCCAGCCATGTACCCTCCCAAGTGCTTCTCTGTTCAGGCTCATCCACAGGAGAAGCCTCACACCTGGCTGTAAGACTGCTGCCTACCGGACTGCAACAGCAGAACACTTAACACTACGACAGGACTGTACACTGCACTGTCCAGGGGGTAAGGACTGAGGGTAAGCTGCACAAGGCTACCCAGAGATGGATCAGAGTGTCTTACATACTGTCAGGTTGAGTAAAACTTGGGTATCAGTAATAGTGACGAAAATCAGTGTCTCATCTCGGATTCACCTGAATCCGAAAATTCCTGACACAATACCCGTAAAGATGATGACTCCCGGGACTTCACGTTGTCAGAAATTTGTGTGGGGGAGCAGAGGGCTGCTAAGGTATGCAATGTTTTCCATAACGAAAATGCATACAGTGTATTTACCTGTGGTTCTCTGAACCCTCCTCTTCTCTCCCTATTGAAACTGTGTCTTTCTGGGCAGATGCTTGATGATCTTTTACTGTAACTAAAATGGCATGTCATCTCATTTTCTAACATAAACCGTTTTTTTTGTGATGATGTTTGCCATGTCTAGTTGTGTAATATAGATAAAACAACACTTTCTTAAAACACAGGTTTTCTTTTGCAATTTTCAAAGGAGAAATTAAGATTTGAGTGGGTGCTATTTTTCTTTTTTTACACTGAGTGGATTATTTTGTAAGCTTTTGTTGTCTTTTACATCTCACCCTTGTTTACTTGAGGAGAGTGGCCTGAACAAGCCGAGAGGGCAGCTGTCGTCAGATTAAAAACGCATCACCAGGGGCAGACTGCAATGGCCACTATTGACAGAGGCCCTGGCAGACAAGGTGTAATATGGATGGGAAATTCAATTCAACATCTTTCATCATGTCACAGTGAAATCAATACTGAACAGCCATAAAAACTCTGATCCTGTACTTCCTTGATAGATCAATAGACCCTAGCCTCTTGGCCTGCACTTTTTTTCTTCCAATCTGTGCAGTGTTGTTGTTCAGTCTCTCTCAGCTAATACAGTACAATTACCATGTTGACTTGACTTAGAAGCATGTGGGTTTTCTTTCTTACAGCACTTTTTGGTCAGGTTGTAAATATGTTCATCGATGGCTCTCCTCTCACTAATCTGGTTTTAACATTTTATTGTAACACTTAATAATGTAAACAAACATTTAACGTAGTCAAAAAAATAGGAATGTTTTAATATATTACACTTTCATTTTATATCATAACTGTTTTGCTTGACCTCCGATTGAGTTCAGATCATTAGAAGAGAGAGACACTATCATTACTTGTTCATTTTGTACACAAGAAAGACTTAATAAAATACAAAAAAACACTGCTAATGTTGTTTCTGCTTCTTCAGTACAGCCTATATACAAGCATACGGTCAGTATGTGTCTGAATATATGGCTCTGTGTTCTTCAGCGTAGACCAATAATAGATGCTATAAAAACGTGGTGGTGAGTAAGAAAAGAGATGGTAGACCAAACCTCCAAGATAAATGGTGAGTTACGTGCTCTAGTAAATCATATTCCAGTCACAACATTGCAACATCGTGCATTTGTAAGTGTCCAAAACAATAAATAGCTGTGAAAATCACACCTCAGTATAAAAACAATCTAAAAGATTAATCATTGAACTTTTACTATACTTTGGTGCAGGCCAAGGTAATTGTTGTGTCCATGCGTACACTCTCAGTCCTCTCTCTTAATTCATCCTCGTTGTTTTCCTGCATGCTGTCCTTCCGTCTGCGCTGCCTGAAGCCTTGGAAGCTGGGGCAGATGGGGAGATAGCGCAGGCAGCTGATCTTCCTAACGCAGCTCATTCCAATGGGAAAGTCATAAGTAGTATGTATGTTCGCGGAGCTTCCCACACTGCCCTCATCAGCCTTCCAGTCCAACAGCCCTCTCTCCTTCCTTGTGCCTGTTTGGACCACACACACAAGTATACATGCACAAAACACACACACCCACAATGACACATCTCATCGGCGGGGCTGTAGTGGAGCAGATTGAGAGCTTCAAGTTCCTTGGCGTCCACATCACCAACAAACTAACATGGTCCAAGCACACCAATCATGGTGTGACAGTCATGAAGAGGGCACGACAAAACCTATTCACCATCAGGAGACTGAAAAGATTTGGCATGGGTCCTCAGATCCTCAAAAGGTTTTACAGCTTTACCATTGAGAGCATCTTGACGGGTTGCATCACTGACTGGTATGGCAATTGCTCGGCCTCCGACCGCAAGGCACTACAAAGGGTAGAGCGGACATCCAGGACCTCTATACCAGGCGGTGTCAGGGGAAGGCCCTAAAAATGGTCAAATACTCCAGCCACCCTTGTCATAGACTGTTCTCTCTGCTACAGCACGGGAAGCGGAACCGGAGCGCCAATTTTAGGTCCAAGAGGCTTCTAAACAGCTTCTACCCCCAAGCCATAAGACTCCTGAACAGCTAATCAAATGGCTACCCAGACTATTTGCATTGCCCCCCCCCCCCTTTTTCTACGCTGCTGCTACTCTCTGTTATTATCTATGCATAGTCACTTTAATAACGCTACCTACATGTACATATTACCTCAATTACCTCGACACCAGTGCCACTACACATTGACTCTGTACCGGTACCCCCTGTATATAGCCTCGCTATTGTTATTTTACTGCTGCTCTTTAATTATTTGTTATTCTTATCTCTTACTTTTATGGGGGGGGGATTTTCTTAAGACTGCATTGTTGGTTAAGGGCTTGTAAGTAAGCATTTCACTGTAAGGTCTACAACACCTGTTGTATTCGGCGCATGTGACAAATGCAATTTGATTTGATCAACAAACATGGGTAGTTACAGGCAACCGTTTGAAGGATTGGCGTGTCCCAAAGTGACATGGTGGTGACACATACTGTCAACAAACACAAAGCAACGGGTCCCTCCGATCCGTGTGTGATGAGGTGGCTAGGCGGTGCTGTGCGTTTGACATCTGTTAACGAGATGAGGTGTTGCACTCTTACAGAGCAGGCATACCTGGGATGGTGTTATCCAGAGCAAACGCCAGGAAGCCTCCAACAAACATCTCAGTGGTTAGGAGCACTGTGAGGATTTGATCCACCTCTGCAACTCCTGAGGGCAATGAAACATGTACCACCAAATGAATGATCCTTAATCATTATTCATAGCATCCAACATAATATCCAGCAGCAAAACCGTACTAAATCTGCATACCAGTCTAACTGTACACATACTCTGAACTTCCTACAGCCACTCCTACACTTCCTCAGCAGATGATGACAATGCCTTTTCTTATCAATAAAGGCCTTTTAAATGTGCAGCCCACCTGTTTTGATGCAGCCAGGGTGCAAGTCTAGGTAGCTGGGCAGCATGAGACCGAAGAACATGGAGAAGCCGAGGACAAAGAGATTCCTAGAGGAGTTGAGGTCTACGCTCTGCAGGTTGGACAAGCCCACAGCCGTGATCATACCTGCAGGGCATAGACAACACAAACAACAGAGGTGTGGAAAAGGTTATTAATTGTCATATTTTTAAACGGTTATCCGTGTTTCTAGCTACAAACATATTATGATCCCCCTTCTAAAATAGTGAGTTTTTTGTGATCATACTACCCCCCCTGGTGGCTGACACTGAGATGATGCTGTGTGTGGAATCTGTATTTGGAAGTCACAGAACACAGTGGGGTAATCTCAAATGCTTACTCCTTGCTTCCTCTCTCCTCGCATCCTTCTCAAAACCCATTGGATAAGAAACACAGAGGTCACTCCCCTCTGACCTTCTCCTCCAATGGGTTTTGAGAAGAGCGCGAGGGGAGAGGACTCGAGGAGTATGCAATTGAGACTCTCCCAATGACTCACCGAACAAGGTGCAGAACATGCCACCTAGAATGGGGTCAGGCAGAGATGCGAAGAGGGCAGTGAATTTCCCCACTGTTCCTAACAGGAACATTATGGCTGCACCATATTGCACCACTCTCCTGCTGCCCACCTGTGTTTAGGGACATAGTACAACGTGGCTCAATGTGAACTGTGCAACCTCTAGTATCAGTTGCAGTTCATTGATTATTAATCCACACCAGAGTAACATACCAGTATATGTAAAGATGAGTAGACCCTTAGTCAATAATTATGTGGAAATAATAACAATTGATTTCCATTGCGGCAAAGGGCTTGCACTAGAGACCGTGTTGATAAGCGTTTATCTGTTTCAAACCGATATTATTGCTGATTCCAACTTGAACAAGACATAAGTACAACATCTGAGATTCCATATGTACACTCATGTGTTTTAAGTAAATAGATTAAAGACAGCATGTCTGAAAAACTGGGGAGGGGCTAAGCTTACTAACCTTAGTGATTCCCAGAACTCCAATGTTGGGACTGGAGGAGGTGGAGCCATTTCCTGTACCCAGCAGTCCTGCTATAATACAGCACACCCCCTCTGTGAAAATACCCCTAGTATGGGAAAGACAAGACACGAAGGATAATGAAGGATGCAGACACATACATACATACATCCACACAGAGAATAGAGTACTGATGCTTGACCATAGACGACTATCTAGAACATGGGTTTATGTCAGAGCCTTCGGTCCAGGTTAGAAATCTAAACTGTGGCGTAAGAGACTGATGCTCACCTGTTGATGGCATGGACAGGTGGCGGAGGTGCCCCTGAGAGGCGAGCACAGGCGTAATAGTCCCCGATAGACTCTATAATGCCAGCTAGTGTGGCACTGAACATGCCCAGCACTCCGGCGATGGTCACCGTGGGCAACCCCCACTGACCTTTCAGGAACACACAAACACCACAAGTCGGAATTATTCCCCTATGCAGCAAGACAAGAGGCAATGGCAATGGATGACAACTTAGATCATTTCAACCATTGAACATGGTATATAAGGTCATTCTAAAGGTGATCATAAATGGCCAGTGTCATCCACTTTCTTAACTTGACCCTTGCTCTAGCTCAGGTGTCCAAACTGCCCCAGTGTGAGAGACAATGGCTGTAAGGCTGGCCTCTTACAGGGGTAGGGGAAGCGGAACCAGGGGGAGAGGGTCATGATGTCACCGCGCGCATCGGTGCGTGCCTTCTGTCCGTACTTGCTGGGGTCACTGGGCAGCACGTCGGTCAGGGTCAGGATGTAACACAGCAGCCACACCAACATGATGGCCATGATAATCTAAACCCAGCACCACAGACACACAGAGAAGGGGAACAACATGACATATCATACAGCGTAATCATAGAGCTTATTATGTAGGCCTATTCTTTGCCCATTCTTACAGCCCTTTTCATCAGGAAGCTAATACTTTGCATTAATGTAATGGTGAAATTACCCCTGTGGTCTGTGTCTATCTATCACAGTGAGTCATTTATATAGCCTGGCCTTGACAATGTCCCCATGACCTGGCTGGCAACACTGATTAAGGCAGTAACACAGAGGAAAATGCAATAAAGTCTGCCTAAGATGAGACTTTATTATACCTCTCAAGATTGGAGTGGCATGGTAAGTGCTGTGAATGATTAGCTTGGTGTATTTGATGAACATCAGTTCATGCCTCACATGAGAACATCTGATTAGCATGGATCGGAGGACTTTTTAACATCCCCTGTGAGACAAATATGTGTTTTTTTGGTTCTAACCGGGAACATCTTAAAGATCTGGAACCTGGTGATGCTGAAGCCTTTCTTCCTGTTGTAGGTGAGGAAAGGGAAGGACCAGTTCCTCAGGTACTGAGCAAATAGCACGATGAGGAAGATGCACCTGGGGAGACGCAGAGGATCAGTAAGGCAGTGATATAGCGACAACATAACCGAATCAAAGACAAAGCAACAGGGGAAAAGCAATGGACCCTTTAAACACTCGTGGGAATTGCCTATATGGACAGGGCTACATTGAAATGTTTCCTACAGAAGAAAAATGAAAATCAAATGCATAACCATGGTAGCAATTCAAAGGGAACACTTTGGAGATGATGGGAAAAGTATTAGAGCAAAGTTGAGGGCACAACAGTTCGCCCGACACAAGCACAGTCGTTTGGAACACAACCATCCATACCCGCCATCATACAACCGGTTGTTGTCGACGCAATCCAAAAAAACGGTCCATTATAAATGGCCATCTGGGTCAGGTGGGCATGGTTTGAAAACTTGTTTTATTGCCAAGGCAATTCAGGGGGGAAAACGGTCGTAATTTTGACGCGCTCAGAAAGGAGTCATGAGTGCATTCAAGATGCGTGTGCTGCGGCATATTCTCTTCACAATGAACCAACACAGGCTCAATCTGTTCAGAACAACCCAGGGTATGACGCCATGTAATCTTGGAACTGTACATCAAGCACAGTGATCATACACACGTTGACACTGTGCTGTATATGACATGAGTTTTATGATCTGGAAATGTGAAGTGCACATTTGGACTCACAAGTGTTTGGATTGCTTGAATGACATCCAAGCGGTATTTCTTATAATCCTCAACGTCTCATCTTTCAAAAATGCATAGACTCATCTTAATGTACAGCAGTTCCCTCACTTAGACAACAAAACATTTGCAAAAGTTGCCCAATTAGCAGGGGTGATGGGGGAACGTCTTGTCGCACAAGGTGCTCAAGTTCAGAGCGTCTGTCAGTCAAAACCCCCACACAGCTGTGAAACGCAGAGCCAGGGCTCTGACGTCAGGTATAGCATGTTACTGTACAGACACTGCGTTCCAATTCAGGCGTTTATCAGTGCCCAAATCTGCCATTTTCAACCCGTATACGGATACGAGTGTGAAGGGCTACCTTAATAGTATGTGATTAGATTCAATAGCTTCAATGACCTTGGATTGAAGACAGTAAATAGTCTCAAGCCCTAGTCAAAGTAATCCATTTATACTATGGAAGCGAGGAACAGAAGTAAGAAAAACAGGCCCTCGGCCTAGAGAGTAATCAAACTCAGAAAACATTTGGATCTCAAGTGTAAGCATGAGTGGAGAGGATCAGATGGAAAGAGCCGAGTCCACAGAGAGGATTCATTACAGGGAAGGGCTGGATTCAATAGACAAAGGATGGATTGTGCTCTCACAGTGCTGAGAGGCCCCAGTGAGAGCCGGCTCTGTCCCCAGCTGTCTGGAAGACAGACAGGCCGATGAGGGACACGGTGGGGGTGACGGTCAGGGGCCCGATGTAGTCCAGGAGGAGACCAGGGAGACCCACCAGCCCGATGACCACCTCCACTGCACTGGATGCTATGATGGCACCCTGGATCTACAGGGGAGAGAAACCGACTGTTATTATCATTAGATATGTCAAATCAAATCAAATGTTATTTGTCACTTGCTTCATAAACAACAAGTGTAGACTAACAGTGAAATGCTAACGTACGGGTCATTTTCCAATAACGCAGAGTTAAGATAAGAAATTAAATTAAAAAAATAGAAATAGTGACACAAGGAATAAATACACCGTGAATAATGAATAACAATAATGAGTAAAAGTAACATGGCTACAGTGCATTCAGAAAGTATTCAGACCCCTTGACTTTTTCCACATTTTGTTACGTTCCAGCCTTATTCTAAAATGGATCATATTGTTTTTTCCACCTCATCAATCTACACACAATACCTCATAACAACAAAGCAAACAGCTTTTTTGAAATGTTTGCAACAAAAAACAGCGATTACAGCCTTGAGTCTTCTTGGGTATGACACTACAAGCTTGGCACACCTGTATTTGGGGAGTTTCTCCCATTCTTCTCTGCAGATCCTCTCAAGCTCTGTCAGGTTGGGTGGGGAGCGTTGCTACACAGCTATTTTCAGGTCTCTCCAGAGATGTTCGATTGGGTTCATTCATGTCCGGGCTCTGGCTGGGCCACTCATGGACATCCAGAGACTTGTCCCGAAACCACTTCTGCGATGTCTTGGCTGTGTGCTTAGGGTTGTTGTCCTGTTTGAAGGTAAATCTTCACCCCAGTCTGATATCCTGAGTGCTCTAGAGCAGGTTTTCATCAAGGATATCTCTGTACTTTGATTGGTGGAGTGCTGCAGAGATGGTTGTCCTTCTGGAAGGTTCTCCCATTTCCACAGAAGAACTCCGGAGCTCTGTCAGAGTGACCATTGGGTTCTTGGTCACCTCCCTGAACAAGGCCCTTCTCTCCCGATTGCTCAGTTTGGCCGGGCGGTCAGCTCTAGGAAGAGTCTTGGTGGTTCCAAACTTCTTCCATTTAAGAATGATGGCCAGTGTGTTCTTGGGGACCTTCAATGCCGTAGACATTTTTTGGTACCCTTCCCCAGATCTGTGCCTCGACACAATCCTGCCTTATGGCTCGGTTTTTGCTCTGACATGCAATTTCAACTGTGGGACCTTATATAGATAGTTGTGTGCCTTTCCACATCATATTCAATCAATTGAATTTACCACAGGTGGACTCCAATCAAGTTGTAGAAACATCTCAAGGATGATCAATAGAAACAGGATGCACCTGAGCTCAATTTTGAATCTCATAGCAAAGGGTCTGAATACCTATAAGGTATTTCTGCTTTTTAATTTTTTATAAATTTGCAAAGATTTCTAAAAACCTGTTATTGCCTTGTCATTATGGGGTATTGTGTGTAGATCGATGAGAAATGTTTAATTTGATCAATTTTAGAACAAGGCTGTAACGTAACAAAATGTGGAAAAAGTCAAGGGAACTGAATACTTTCCGAATGCACTGTATATACTGGGAGTACCAGGACCGAGTTGATGTGCAGGAGTATGAGGTAATTGAGGTAGCTATGTACAGGTAGGGGTAAAGTGACTAGGCAACAGAATAAGTCATAGACAGTAGCAGCAGCCTATGTGGAGGTCCCCAATGTGACCTGACCAGGAAAATCTATTGATCCTAGTTATGTCTACATGATGTCTCAGATAATGTCAATTAAAGTGAGAGATGCTACAGTTCAGAAGGATGTACCACAAGATGGAGGCCCACTGAAAAGAAGCAGGAAGTACCTCTCTCATCCTTGGGTGCCAGATGTGGGTGGTGTTCAGAGGAAGACTCCAGTCCCCATAAATCTCCTCTGTGGAAAGACAGACAGAAACAACAGCCCATTAGTGAGGTTCTGTCTGTGACTGGGCCCTATTTTTTTCACACAGGTTGAGATTGAGGGACGCACCTTCAGGGGGACATTTCCATCTATCCAGCCCTAGGATAGCTTGAGCAGGGATGAGGAAAGCAAAAGCACTGGCCTGGAAAAGAGGTAACCTACAAATCGAAGATGAAACACAGGTGCATGATAAGCATTAGCAGACATACGCATGTACACACATGCACACAAACCAAGCACACACACACACACACACCTGACTCCAAAAGTGGTTTGAATGAGTGTGGTGATTCCCACGCAGGTGAAGATGGTTCCCACCAGCTGACTGACAGTGTTCTGGTCCTTTCCCACACACATGGCCTCCGCTAGCAGGAAGGGCACAGCGATGGTCCCGCTAAAACACGTCAGGTAGTGCTGTGATCAAAGACGCAGTGTTAATCACCGTGGAGCGAGAAAGAGGGGTGGGGGGTGGGGGGGTGGGGGGTGGGGGGGTGGGGGGGGGGCAGAGATATGGGAAACGAGAGCACACAAAAGAGCAAGAGAAAGGTGGAGTCTACTGATGAAAGCATCCATGAAAATGAGGTGTGTGTGAAAGAGTGTGTGTGTATTTGTGCACCTGGAGGCCCAGTAGAATGCAGAGGTACCACGGTGGGACATCCTCTATGGTGTAGATCATGTCAAAGCCCGGCTGCTGCTTCTGCTGCTCGGCAGCCAGTTTCCCCCCCTCAGCATTCTGCTCCTGTTCCTCTGTCTGACTCTGGATGACATCACTCTGAGAGGGAGGACCAGAGACAGTCACACATCTAAACGGATTTTGGATTGGGTTGGCAACTTGGCACACACAAATCTTGAAAGCAGAGACACGTGTTCAACCACTGGGACTAATCGATGACAAAGGCTCTCGTACACCCTGGAAGTAAAACACAATTCAGTGTTTCCACGTTTGATTGTTTGTGTCCACCAGGTATTGTGTCTGCGCCATGTCAATAGCCACAAATGCCCCGAAAAAGCATTGTTTCAGCTAGAACCATCCTCCACAAGTTCAGTTCAGTTAGTCAGTCAGTCAGACATCATGGCGGTAAGGACCGTAGTCTGAGTAAACAGTTTTTCCCACAGGGTCATTTCACCAAAAAAAGTCAACGGAAACACTGTGGGAATGAAGTAATAGGATAACTTAACAAGCTCAACTTTACACTTGATAGAAAAACATAGCACATCACATATGAACATCCCATAATCACGATCTTGTCAGGCCAGATCATGTACACTTACAAACATTAACAACTAAACTCATCAATGTATTGAAACGGTAGTAAATGAAGAGTTTACCTTGTGGTCTGGTTGTGTCTCTGTGTGCTGCATCTGCTTCCTCTGGGCTGTCAGGTCCTTGTGATGGTTTGTTGGGTATTGGGTAAGGCTGCTTTTCTCTGTGCTCTCTCAACTCAACACTTGTGACCTCAGCCCTATACAGGAGTGGAACAGCGCATTGTATGGGGGTTGAGAGGACCAGATTAGCCAGGTTAATAATCTGCCCCAGAGGCGGACTTTACCCACTGGTGCTGAACAAGAGACTGAGACTGTAAACCTAAAGGTAAAGGACCCAGGGTTCAAGAAGACACTTCTTGGAATGAGAGATAGTGGGGCTAGAATCAGAATAGCTATCAGAAAGAACTACATCGGAAGGGTTACATTTGTAGTTCTAGATTTGTGACCGATTGTGCATTTCATTTTATCGGAAGAGGTTGTGATAGCATCTAGGCCAGCCATACTCAATAGGCAGACAGTGGTCCGGATCCGGACCCAGAACAGGGTCAATACGGACTGTGGTCCGGATCTGGACCCAGAACAGGGTCAATACGGACTGTGGTCCGGATCTGGACCCAGAACAGGGTCAATACGGACTGTGGTCCGGATCTGGACCCAGAACAGGGTCAATACGGACTGTGGTCCGGATCTGGACCCAGAACAGGGTCAATACGGACTGTGGTCCGGATCTGGACCCAGAACAGGGTCAATACGGACTGTGGTCCGGATCTGGACCCAGAACAGGGTCAATACGGACTGTGGTCCGGATCTGGACCCAGAACAGGGTCAATACAGACTGCGGGTCTCGACTAAAGTAAATAAATGAATATATGTTATGTAAAAAATCTGGCTTTTAACAAACATGCTGTTGATAATTGTTATAGTGGAACGCCCAAGGTTGAATTTAGAAATGTGGTAATGCATGGACAGTTTTCCACTAGCAATTTCATTCACTGACAGACCTGGTAGAAATGTCCAGTTGATCAACTAGCCCATGTTAGCTAGGTAAATAACCAGCTATCTAAATCTTGTTATTATCATGTCCAGATTACATTCCCTGGGCCCTCTACCTGTTTGTTTTACAGACTATGGCCTCGACACCCAGAGAGACCCTGTTGATTTTGAGTCCTTCAGGTATCATGAACACACAAGAGACAGGGCAAAATGTGTTGAATTGCATTACATTTTCTTTAAAATAGCTAAATGTTCTCTCCACCACACCTGCAAATATCCATTAGGACCTTTGCAAGTGTTGGAGCATGCCCCTGGCTGTCTGTAAATAATCATTTAAAAAAAAGAAAATCTCATCTGGTTTGCTTAAAATAAAACATTTGAAGTGCTTTATACTTTCTTTTGATACTTAAGTATATTTTTGAAATGACAATTATACTTTTATACTTTAGTATATTTAAAAACAAATGCTTTTTAACTTTTACTCATGTAGTATTTTACTGGGTGACTCACTTTTTAGTATTTTACTGGGTGACTCACTTTTACTCACTTTTTCTTTTAAGGTATCTTTACTTTTACTGAAGTATGACAATTGGGTACTTTTTCCACCACTGAACATGAGATCTTATAAGGAAGACAGTGATGTATCAAATCCAGTATGTGAGTGAAGAGGGGGGGTTTAAAAAAAATACATTCTGAAAAATAACCACATGACAATGGATGAATGGACTTTTATTTTTTTATTACAAACTTTCATGACTCATACCAACCACAAGAGGGCGACACACCGAGACATGACTCCATTTTCTATTAAGGGTCATGACCTCCGTATTGGAAAGATTTGCTCCAGACTTCCCCTTTGACTTCCTCCAGACAGTCCTTCCTGTTTCAAGCCACTCCAGTGTGTCCATACACATGTATGAGCAACGTGTGCATGTGTGTTTCTGTTTGTGAAAGTGTGTGTGATGTACAAGGTCGGGTGTGTCTTCTTGAGTAATATCCTAATTTTAAGAGGATGAAATGCATAGCTGTGTCTCAGGGTTGTACAGTCGTGGCCAACATTTTTGAGAATGACACAAATATTAATTTCCAAAGTTTGCTGCTTCAGTGTCTTTAGATATTTTTGTCAGATGTTACTATGGAATACTGAAGTATAATTACAAGCATTTCATAAGTTATCAAAGGCTTTTATTGACAATTACATGAAGTTGATGCAAAGAGTCAATATTTTCAGTGTTGACCCTTGTTCTTCAAAACCTCCAATCCGCCCTGGCATGCTGTCAATTAACTCTGGGCCACATCCTTACTGATGGCAGCCCATTCTTGCATAATCAATGCTTGGAGTTTGTCAGAATTTGTGGGTTTTTGTTTGTCCAACCGCCTCTTGAGGATTGACCACAAGTTCTCAATGGGATTAAGGTCTGGGGAGTTTCCTGGCCATGGACCCAAAATATCGATGCTGGTGGTGCTCTATCATGCTGTAAAAGGAATTCTTCGTCACCAAACTGTTTCTGGATGGTTGGGAGAAGTTGCTCTCGGAGGATGTGATGGTACCATTCTTTATTCATGGCTGTGTTCTTAGGCAAAATTGTGAGTGAGCCTTGGCTGAGAAGCAACCCCACACATGAATGGTCTCAGGATGCTTTACTGTTGGCATGACACAGGGCTGATGGTCGCGCTCACCTTGTCTTCTCCGGACAAGCTTTTTTCCAGATGCCCCAAACAATCGGAAAGGGGATTCAGGAAATGACTTTACCCCAGTCCTCAGCAGTCCAATCTCTGCACCTTTTGCAGAATATCAGTCTGTCCCTGATGTTTTTCCTGGAGAGAAGTGGCTTATTTGCTGCCCTTCTTGACACCAGGCCATCCTCCAAACATCTTCACCTCACTGTGCGTGCAGATGCACTCACACCTGCCTGCTGCCATTCCTGAGCAAGCTCTGTACTGGTGGTGCCCCAATCCCACAGCTGAATCAACTTTAGGAGAAAGTCCTGGCGCTTGCTGGACTTTCTTGGGCGCCCTGAAGCCTTCTTCACAACAACTGAACCGCTCTCCTTGAAGTTCTTGATGATCTGATAAATGGTTGATTTAGGTGGAATCTTACTGGCAGCAATATCCTTGCCTATGAAGCCCTTTTTGTGCAAAGCAATGATGACAGCATGTGTTTCCTTGCAGGTAACCATGGTTGACAGTGGAAGAACAATGATTCCAAGCACCACCCTCCTTTTGAAGCTTCCAGTCTGTTATTCAAACTCAATCAGCATGAGAGAGTGATCTCCAGCCTTGTCCTCGTCAACACTCACACCTGTGTTAACGAGAGAATCACTGACATGTCAGCTGGTCCTTTTGTGGCAGGGCTGAAATGCAGTGGAAATATTTTTTGGGGATTCAGTTAATTTGCATGGCAAAGAGGGACTTTGCAATTCATCTGATCACTATTCTGGAGTATATGCAAATTTCCATCATACAAACTGAGGCAGCCAACTATGTGAAAATTAATATTCGTGTCATTCTCAACTTTTGGCCACGACTGTACATTCCAATCACGGGATATTTGACCTTTTAGAATAAATAAGACACAGCAAGACGATGGATACAGCAAAGTGCAGTATAATTAAGCACTTAACCGCATTTTATGGGTGGAGACTTTTTACTCTGTTATAGAACATTGCCAACAGAGACGGACACACAATCAATGATACAGAGTGGGGTGGTGATGTCAAAGAGAGGGAGGGGAGGGCAAGAGGACAATTCAAGGAGAGAGATATGGAGAGAGAGCAGACAGGATATCAGGAAGCCCAAAACCTCCTGACAGGAAACCAGTGACATATAGGAAGGAACAAACAATCGTGCACATGCAAAAACACACACACACACAGGAATCAAATAAGTCTACCCTTGACTGATTAAACAGTCACACCAGCAGCCAATAAGCCTCTACAATAAACACGGCACAATCCTCTCGTTTCATTACCCATTTTTATTATCATATCAACAAACTGCAGCAGTAACAAACAAAAAAGGTTGAGAAGTTAAAATGACATTGCAAGACACAGTCCAAGATGATTATTTAATGTGAAGATACAGTCCCTTCAGATTGTATAACTTAAGTAACAGGGCAGATGTTACAGTACTGGCAGAGAAGCAAGAAAACCTCAGACTCCATATGGAGAACAGCACCTGCTTGGTCAGTCATTAAGGTTTACTGTAGCTGGTTATAACATACACAAATTATATCAGAGGGAAGTCACAAATTAGCGAAAGTATGCATTTGTATTGGTGTTTCAATCTCACTGGGCCCTCCTGGACATGAGCATTTCTCTGATGTTGTCCTCAGCATCCTTCACAGTGCGCTCCAGGTACGTCTTCTTTTGCTGTAGAGAGGACAAAAAGGACAGATTCAGTCAACCACTCATTTACCCATCATGACCTCAGAGGGATATTTTCCTTTTTCATTTCTGGAGATGGCAGATGTCTTCACAATACTGGGGAACACAAGAAATGGATACATGTCTACATACAGAGACACATTCTAAATAGTATTCCCATGAATTTCAAGTGAAATCGATGGGCATACCATTTAAAACGTTCTGTACAAAGAACTATCCAAATATCCACCCCTGGAACCAGTTTCAATGAAAATGTATTCTGCACGAAGTTCTAAATGCTGCAGGGAAAAGGCCACATGTGCCACGGACACCTGGTGAGCGAGTCGGAGAATGTGGCCATAAAGGGACTTTACAGCACCTTTCACAGATAGTTCAGGATCAATTCGATACACATCACTGACACCGCAAAGCTATAGACCAGGCACATAATTTCTGTTAATATGAATGCATAGGCCTACAGTCAGTCAAGTAATAACAACGGGTGCTATTCCTACCCAGTCGGTCTTGCTCCACAGAATATATGGGCCTATAACAGAGAATAGGGGGATGTGCACTGCATGACCAAAAGTACGTGGAAACCTGCTCGTCAAACATCTCATTCCAAAATCATGGGTATTGATGTGGAGTTGGTCCCCCCCCCCCCCCCCCACCGTTGCTGCTATAACAGCCTCTACTCTTCTGGGAAGGCTTTCCACTAGATGTTTGGAACATTGCTGCGGGGACTTGCTTCCATTCAGCCAGAAGGGCATCAGTGAGATCGGGCACTGATGTTGGGTGCTTGGGCCTGGCTCGCAGTTCAAATTCATTCCAAAAGGTGTTCGATGGGGTTGAAGTGAGGGATCTGTGCAGGCCAGTCAAGTTCTTCCACACCGATCTTGATAAACCATTTCTGTATGGACCTCACTTTGTGCACGGGGGCATTGTCATGCTGAAATAGGAAAGGGCCTTCCCCAAACTGTTGCCACAAAGTTGGAAGCACAGAATCATCTAGAATGTAATTGTACAGTGGCGAGAAAAAGTATGTTAACCTGTTGAAAATACCTGGATTTCTGCATAAATTGGTCATTTAATTTGATCTGATCTTCAGCTAGGACACAAAAAGACAGTCTGCTTAAACTAATAAAACAAACAATTATACGTTTTCATGTCTTCATTTAACACACCATGTAAACATTCATAGCACACGTTGTAAAAAGTAGGTGAACCCTTGGATTTAATAACTGGTTGACCCTCGTTTGGCAGCAAGATCCTCAACCAAATGTTTTCTGTAGTTGCGGATCAGACCAGATCCGACGGTCCAGAGGAATTTTGGACCATTCCTCTTTACAAAATTGTTTCAGTTCAGCAATATTCTTGGGATGTCTGGTGTGAACTGCTCTCTTTGGGGTCATGCCACAGCATCTCAGTCGGAAGGGCGTATTTTCTTCTGGTGAAGCCATTCTGTTGATTTACTTCTGCGTTTTGGATCATTGTCCTGTTGCATCACCCATCTTCTGTTGAGCTTCAATTGGTGGACAGATAGCCCAACATTCTCCTGCAAATGTTTTGATAAATTTGGGAATTCATTTTTCCGTCAATGATAGCAAGCTGTCCAGGCCCTGAGGCAGCCCCAAACCATGATGCTCCCGTCACCATACTTTACAGTTGGGATGAGGTTGATGTTGGTGTGCTGTGCCTTTTATTCTCCACACATGTGTGTTCCCTCCAAACAACTCAATTTTAGTTAAATCTGTCCACAGAATATTTGCCAGTAGTGCTGTGGAACATCCACGTGCAGTTTTGCAAACTGACGTGCAGCAATGCTTTTTTTGGACAGCAGTGGCTTCTTCCGTGGTGTCCTCCCATGAACACCATTCTTGTTTAGTGTTTTACGTATCGTAGACTTGTCAAGAGATTTTAGCATGTTCCGGAGATTTCTGTAAGGCTTTAGCTGACACTCTAGGATTCTTCTTAACCTCATTGAGCATTCTGCTCTGTCCTCTTGCAGTCATCTTTTCAGGACGGCCACTCCTAGGGAGAGTAGCAACAGTGCTGAACTTTCTCCATTTATAGACAATTTGTCTTACCGTGGACTGATGAACATCAAGGCTTTTAGAAATACTTTTGTAACCCTTTCCAGCTTTATGCAAGTCAACAATTCTTAATCTTAGGTCTTCTGAGTTCTCTTTTGTTCGAGGCATGGTTCACATCAGGCAATGCTTCTTGTGATTAGTTTTTTTATACGGCAAGGCAGCTTTAACCAACATCTCTAATCTCGTCTCATTGATTGAACTCCAGGTTAGCTGACTCCTGACTCCAATCAAGTTTTGGATTAGCCTTTTCCAACCTATACTGTGAGTGTTAAAATGATGTATTCAATATAGACAAGAAAATACAATAATTTGTGTTTTATTCGTTTAAGCACACTGTCTGTCTATTGTTGCGACTTAGATGAAGATCAGATCAAATTTGATGACCAATTTATGCAGACATCCAGATAATTCCCTTCACCCAAACTAAGGTGCCCGGACCATGAAAAACAGCCCTAGATCATTATCCCTCCTCCACCAAACTTTACATTTGGCACTATGCATTGGGGCAGGTAGTGTTCTCCTGGCATCCGCCAAACCCAGATTTGTCTGTCGGACTGCCAGATGGTGAAGCGCGATTCATCACTCCAGAGGACATTTCCACTGCTCCAGAGTCCAAAGGCAGCGAGCTTTACACCACTCCAGCCGACGCTTGGCAATCTTAGGCTTGTCTATCAAACATCTCTGGAGAGACCTGAAAATAACTGTGCAGCGATGCTCCCCATCCAACCTGGCAGAGCTTGAGAGGATCTGCAGAGAAGAATGGGGGACACTCCAACATTTTTGCTTTGTCATTATAGGGTATTTTGTAGATCGATGATGGAAGAAAATCTATTTAATCAATTTTAGAATAAGGTTGTAACAAAATATGGAAAAGGTTGAGGGGTATGAATACTTTCCGAATGCACTGTAGCGTGTATAATGTTCCTTGTCAAAACATGTTAAGACCCATATCTAAGGCAACATATGTGCCCTCTCACCAGTGTGGAATGCAGGAAAAGTTGAGCCTTTTGTTTATTCACAGATTTATGTTACGGTGAAAAACTAACGTAGCCGAGTGACGAAGCCCAAGGGGCCATCCCATTAAACAAGAATTATTAGGGACGCCCTATTGACCTCAAACAGGCAGTGTCATGGAGTCAATATACCCTCATCTAATGTTGAGCTTATGGAATCAATGCTGGTCCTCTTGCATTTATGTCAGTGAGTCTTGTTGTACAGTGCATGGATCCTCATGTATGCGATGACCAGCTCTGAGGACTTGAGCCAGGGAAACAATGGCAAGGTAGAAAGACTGCACACAGACGGAACAACAAATAGACCCGTTGTCATGTCGGGTCCCTACATCAGATGCCGAGGAAGCCTATTCTGAACGAATGCTGTTGCACGCTTGATGTTATCGAAGTTTCTAACAAATGTCGACAGAACAATTCTGCCAATGATTACTTGACATTTACTGATGACTCATATCCCTATTTACTGTGCCTTAAAGTATTCATACGCCTTGACCTAGTCAACATTTTGTTGTGTTTCAGCCTGAATTCAAAATGGATTAAATAGACTTGTTCTCTCACCCAATACCACATAATGACAAAGTGAAAACATATTTTTTTTAAATTGTTGCAAATTGATTCAAAATGAAATACAGAAATATCTGGCATATATTTTTCTTTCATGAGACCACGCCCAAATCCCCATCATTCGCCTATAGATAAGAATGGGATACAGGGGGCGGAGTTCGGGGTGCCTTGTGAGAACTTGTTGGCGAGTGGGTAAACTGCATCTACCATCCGTCCTATTGGCCAACGTGCAATCACTGGAAACTGAACTGGATGTTCTACGATCAAGACTATCCTACCAACGGGACATTAAAAACTGCAATATTTTATGTTTCACCGAGTCGTAGCTGAACGACGACATGGATAATATAGAGCTGGCTGGGTTTTCCGTGCATTAGCAGGACAGAGCAGCTACATCTGGTAAGACAAGGGGCAGGGGTGCGTGTCTATTTGTCAATAACTGGTGTGCGATGTCTAATATTAAAGAAGTCTCGAGGTATTGCTCGCCTGAGGCCGAGTATATCATGATAAACTGTAGACCACACTATCTACAGAGAGAGTTCTCATCTATATTAGTCGACTATTTACCACCACAAACTGATGCTGGCACTAGGACCGCTCTCAAAGAGCTGTGTAAGGCCAAAAGCAAACAAGAAAATGCTCATCAGGGACATTAATGCAGGCAAACTTAAATCCGTTTAACCTCATTTCTACCAGCATGTTAAATGTGCAACCAGAGGGGGAAAAAAACAAAAAAACTTTAGACCACCTTTACTCCACACACAGAGACAACAACAAAGCTCTCCCTTGCCCTCCATTTGGCAAATCTGACCATAACAAAAACTAAAGAAGGAAGTACCAGTGACTCGCTCAATACGGAAGTGGTCAGATGACGGGGATGCTACGCTACAGGACTGGAATATGTTTCCGGGATTCATCCAATGGCATTGAGGAGTATACCACCTCAGTCACCGGCTTCATCAATGAGTGCATCGACGACGTCATCCCCACAGTGACCGTAAGTACATAACCCAACCAGAAGCCATGGATTACAGGCAACATCCAAACCGAGCTAAAGGCTAAAGCCGCCGCTTCAAGGAGCTGGACACTAATCTGGACGCTTATAAAAAATCCCGCTATGCCCTCAGACGAACCATAAAAACAGGCAAAGCGTCAATATAGGACTAAGATTGAATCCTACTACACTGGTAATGACGCTCGTCGGATGTTGCAGGGATTGCAAACTATTACGGACAACAAAGGGAAACACAGCAGAGAGCTGCCGAATGACGTGAGCCTACCAGACGAGCTAAATGCCTTTTATGCTCGCTCGAGGCAAGCAACACTGAAGCATGCATGAGAGGACCAGCTGTTCCGGACAACAGTGTGATTACGCTCTCCATGGCCGATGTGAGCAAGACCTTTAAACAGGTTAACATTCACAAAGCTGCGGGGCCAGACTTATTACCAGGACGTGTACTCAAAGCACGCACGGACCAACTGGCAAGTGTCTTCACTGACATTTTCAACCTGTCCCTGGCCAAGTCTGTAATACCTACATGTTTCAAGCAGACCACCATAGTCCCTGTGCCCAAGAAAGTGAAGGTAACCTGCCTAAATGACTACCGCCCCGTAGCACTCACGTCGGTAGCCATGAAGTGCTTTCAAAGGCTGGTCATGGCTCAAATCAACACCATCATCCCGGAAACCCTAGACCCACTTCAATTTGCATACAACATATCCACAGATGATGCAATGTCAATCGCACTCCACTCTCCCCTTTCACACCCGGACACCTAAAGGAACACCTATGTGAGAAAACTGTTCAATGACTACAGCTTAGCGTTCAATACCATAGTGCCCTCAAAGCGCATCACTAAGCTTAGGACCCTGGGACGAAACACCCTCTGCAACTGGATCCTGGACTTCCTGACAGTGGTGGTAAGGGTAGGCAGCAACACATGACACACTGATCCTCAACACGGGGACCCCTCAGGGGTGTGTGCTTAGTCCCCTCCTATACACCGTTCACCCACGACTGCCTTGCAAGCACGACTCCAACACCAACATCAAGTTTGCTGATGACAAAGGTGGTAGGTCAGATCACCAACAATGATGATACAGCCAATAAGGAGGTGGTCAGAGACCTGGCAGTGTGGTGCCAGGACAACAATCTCTCCATCAATATGAGCAAGACAAAAGGAGCTGATCGTGGACTACAGGAAAAGGAGGGCCAAACAGGCCCCCATTAACATCAATGGGGCTGAAGTGGAGCAGGTCGTGAGTTTCAAGTTCCTTGGTGTCCACATCACCAACAAACTATCAGAGTCCAAACACACCAATATAGTCATGAAGAGGGCACGACAACACCCCCCCCCCCCCCCCCCCAGGAGACTGAAAGGATTTGGCATGGGTCCCCAGATTCTCAAAAAGTTCTACAGCTGCACCATTGAGAGCATCCTGACCGATTGCATCACCGCCTGGTATGGCAACTGCATGGCATCTGACCACAAGGCGCAACAGAAGGTAGTGCGTACGGCCCAGTACATCACTGGGGCCAAGCTTCCTGCCATCAAGGACCTATATACTAGACGATGTCTGAGGAAGGTCCAAAAAGTTGTCAAAGACTCCAGTCACTCAAGTCATAGACTGTTCTCTCTGCTACTGCACGGCAAGCGGTACCAGAGCGCCAAGTCCAGCTCCAAAAGGCTCCTTCAATTTCAAGCCATAAGACTGATGAACAATCAAACAGCCACTTGGACTATTTACATTGCCCCCCCATTTTTTTTTTTACACTGCTGCTACTCACTGTTTATTATCTATGCAGTCACTTCACCGCTACCTACATGTACAAATGTCCTCGAGTAACCTGTACCCCTCTGCACATTGACTCGGTACCGGTAGCCACTGTACATAGAGGTCAACCGATTATGATTTTTCAACGCCGATACCGATTATTGGAGGACCAAAAAAGCCGATAACGATTAAATCGGACAATTTTTTAAATGTATGTTCTTAAAGGCACTTTAGTATTGCCAGTGTAACAGTATAGCTTCCGTCCCTCTCCTCACCGCTACCTGGGCTCGAACCAGGAACACAATGACAACAGCCACCCTCGAAGCAGCGTTACCCATGCAGAGCAAGGGGAACAATCACTCCAAGTCTCAGAGCGAGTGACGTTTGAAACGCTATTAGTGTGCACCCCGCTAACTAGCTAGCCATTTCACCTCGGTTACACCAGCCTCATCTCGGGAGTTGATAGGCTTGAAGTCAGTCATAAACAGCACAATGCTTTAAGCATTGCAAAGAGCTACTGACAAAACGCACTAAAGTGCTGTTTGAATGAACGCTTATGAGCCTGCTGCTGCCTACCACCGCTCAGTCAGATACTTGTATGCGCAGTCAAATTATATGCAACGCAGGACACGCTAGATAAACTAGTAATATCATCAACCATGTGTAGTTAACTAGTGATAATGATTGTTTTTTATAAGATAAGTTTAATGCTAGCTAGCAACTTAACTTGGCTTACTGCATTCGCGTAACAGGCAGTCTCCTTGTGGAGTGCAAAGAGGCAGGTGGTTATAGCGTTGGACTAGTTAACTGTAAGGTTGCAAGATTGGATCCCCCGAGCCGACAAGGTGAAAATCTGTCGTTCTGCCCCTGAACGAGGCAGTTAACACAACATTCCTAGGCTGTCATTGAAAATAAGAATGCGTTCCTGACTTGCCTAGTTAAATAATGATTAAATAAAGGTGTAAAAGAAATAATAAGAATAATAATAAAATAAATAAATAGGCCAAATCGGTGTCCGAAAATACAGATTTCCGATTGTTATGAAAACATGAAATTGGCCCTAATTAATCGACCTCTAGTACATACCCTCGTTATTGTTGTTTTGTGTTACTTTTTTCCTTTATTTAGTAAACTCAATTTCTTGATCTGCATTGTTGGTTAAGGGCTTGTAAGTAAGCATTTCTCGGTAAGGTCTACGATCTGTTGTATTCAGCGCATGTGACAAATACATTTTTATTTGATATCATTTACATAAGTATTCACACCCCTTATCTATGAAACTCCAAATTGAGCTCAGGCGCATCCAATTTCCTTGGATCATCCTTGAAAATGTCACTACAACTTGGAGTCCACCTGTGGCCAATTAAATCGTTTGGAAATTGTTTAGAAAGAAACACACCTGTCTATATAAGGTCCCCACAGTTGACAGTGCATGTCAGAGCAGAAACTATGCCAAGGAACTGTCTGTAGAGCTCCGAGATATAATTGTGATGAGGCATAAAGCTGAGGCAGAATATAAATATGCTTTTCATCGGCAGGGACTGGGAGACTAATAAGGATAGAGGGAACAATGAATGGAGCTGAACACAGGCAAATCCTTGATGAGAACCTGCTTCAGAGTGCAAATGACGTGCTGGGGTGAAGTTTTATGTTCCCAAGTACCCCTTATTTTATAATTATGTATTGTATGTACTGACTCGATGTACACTCACTGGACTCAACTAACCCGTATCCCTACACATTGACTCGGTATCGGTACCCCTTGTATGCAGCCTCGTTATTGTTATTAGCAGTACTATTTTTCCTTAGGGTTTATTGAAAATCTGTGGAAAGACTTGATTGCTTAACAGAGCTTGAGAAAATCTGCAAGGAAGAATGGGAGAAATGGGAGAAAATCCCCAAATCTAGATGCGCAAATCTGATACCCAAGTTGACTCAAAGCTGTAATCGCCGCCAAAGGTGTGACACGGTCGCCAGGTGTACGATGTTTTCTCCGACACATTGGTGCGGCAGGCTTCCGAGTTAAGCGGGCATTGTGTCAAGAAGCAGTGCAGCTTGGCCGGGTCATGTTTCGGAGGACGCACAGCTCTCGACCTTCACCTCTCTCGAGTCCGTACGGGAGTTGCGATGAGACAAGACTAACTACCAATTGGATACCACGAAATTGGAGAGAAAAAGGAGTAAAAAAAAAGAAAAAACATTAGGTCTTAATTTAATAAAAATTTGAATTTAGGCTATTAAAAAAATTTGGAATAGGTCAAAGGGTATGAATACTTTCCGAAGGCATTCTATTTGATTTTAATCACTTTGATGGTACCCCTTTTGATTCGAACAAAAATGTCATACATATTTGCTCATGGTAAAAGTAGTTTTATAATTTAAAAGCTCTCTTTTTTTTTCCTTTAAAATTATTATTTTTTCTCACAATTCTTAGGGTGTAGATTAGTCCCCATTTTACACCATCCGAGGTGTTTGTGTTGTGCCTGCCATTGGTTGAGACACAGCATACTCTTGAATACAGACTGGGTGTCATTTCAAATCGTAGAAATAGATTTCATACAATGGACATATCTCTTCAGACCACTGCAATTTAGCTGGCACATCATTGAAATTGAAACTTCCAAATAGTTCCACAGATTGCCACTGGTCCACCCACCATTGAATGTCTGTTCTACTATCGGTGTTATTATGATTTCAATAGGTTTCCTATGGATGATTGACAGTATAATTTAAAACTGATATTCTCGTTCAAGTCAACATTCTCTGATGTGTGGACCTCCAACCATCTATGTGCTGCCAGTTAATTTCTATTTCATTCCCATTTTAATACATTTATCAGCCAAAACATGGCACCCACGCTGTTTTCAAGAGCATGTTGTGTCTCAACTGGTGGCGGGCACAACACAAACACCTCAGATGATGTAAAATAAGGTCTAAGCTACAACATATGCGTAAATGAAAAGAAATTTAATTGAAGGTTTAAAAAAAAAAGTTTCAGAATTTGATTTTAACAAATTGTTTTCAAGAAACTATACAAGAGTTTGCCAACTCTGTTTGTAAGCTTTTAAACTATATAAAACTCAACCGTTTGTCTTTTCCAGTGATGAAGAAATGGATGGTAGAGTATGCAAAACGAGTCAACTTTGAGCCCCTCTATCTCCTGAATATTTTGGCATTCAGGTCTAAAAAGTTAGTTTTCAGGACCACTTCAACCATGTGCAAATATGGGTTGAAGTATGGGTGCGGTCAAAAAGTGATTGAAATCAAATGGAATGACCCCAAAACAAACATTTCCATTTCATATATGGATGCAAATCACATTGGTTCTTTGAACAACATGAGGTTGCTGCTGAAGTGTTAAATGGCTATGTAACCAACATCTACCCATCCTCCCAAACCCCAGGGGTAATAATAATAAATCACCCCTTAATAACCCGTTGAAAAAGAGAAGAACTATAACAGAGGGCGCTGACAGTCGTTTAAAAGACATGTCATCACCCACCACAGATTAAGTACAATGACAGTCTGTACAGTGGCCAAAGCAGTGCCTCATTAACGTCATTGTTACTGCAGTCATCACACATACCTGGGTATCACGAGGGGAAGCAGGCCCACTGGAATACTGATGACATCATGTAAACCTCATAAATTACCAGTGGAACCCCTCCGAGATGAGTTCATGCACAGACACGAGAGAACTTCCAGGCTGGATCTAAATACAGTGTGAATGGGTCCATTGGTGGGAACCCTGGGCTCCCGAGTGGCACAGCGGTCTAAAGCTCTGCATCTCAGTGCTAGAGGCGTCACGACAGACACCCTGGTTCGAATCCAGGCTGTATCATAACCGGCTGTGATTGGGAGTCCCATAGGGCAGCGAACAATTGGCCCAACGTTGGCCGTCATTGTAAATAAGAATTTGTTCTTAAGTGACTTGCTTCGTTAAATAAAAAGGTTAAAACATTTAAATTAATTAAAAAATGAAATGACATCCCAAAGAGTAAAGTGACTCAGGGTCTGAGATAGGAGTCATTCACTGACGGTAGGAAGCAGTTAGCCTTTACAAACAGCGAGCAGTCTTGTTTTTGGCAACAAACCCACCACGCATATAGAACAAAGAAGACTCTCCAAAAGTTCAAAAACATAAATGTGGTCTGCTATTTGCAGTCTTTCAGCTGACAAGCCATTTGTTTTTGTAGCACTAGCCATACAGTAACCATGGGAAACAGCACAGACTAATGAAACAGAAAATGGCTGGGAGGCATTAGTTGGCAAAAAAAAAGAAAATAACATCTGTCTGACATGCCAGTTTGATTACGAGTGAGTGAGGCTATGACCACAATCCTGTCCCGTAAGAGGGGAACCCTGGGCGTCGCTCCAGAGCCACGAGACATAGAGTTGACCAGGGTGATGTCATGGGCTTGTCTGGGATTACACCACACCACTGGACAAGGCCACATTCAGACCCAAGGCCAGAAACCACACATACAGAGCTTTCAGAAAGTATTCACATGTTTACAAACTAATTAAAAATGAAAATCTGAAATGTCTTGAGTCAATAAGTATTTAACCCCTTTGTTATGGCAAGCCTAAATACAGTGCATTTGGAAAGTATTAAGACCGGTTGACTTTTTCCCATCTTGCTGCGTTACAACCTTATTCTAAAACGGATTAAATTATATACAATGTCCCATCAATCTACACATAGTATCCAATAATGACAAAGCAAATACAGGTTTTTAGAAATTTTTGCAAAGGTATAATTTTTTTTTTTAAATGAAACACCTTATTTACATAAGTATTCAGACCCTTTGCTATGACACTCAAAATTGAGCTCAGGCGCATCCTGTTTCCATTGATCATCCTTGATGTTTCTACAACTTGATTGGACATGATTTGGAAAGGCACACACCTGTCTATATAAGGTCCCACAGTTGACAGTGCATGTCAGAGCAAAAACCAAGCCACGAGGTCGAAGGAATTGTCCATATAGCTCCGAGACAGGGTTGTGTCGAAGCACAAATCTGGGGAAGCATACCAAAACAATTCTCATACCAAAACATTTCTTTGGCTCAATTGTTTCGAACAGGACCACCCAGGTCACCACAGAAGTTAGACTTCCCTTTGTTTGCATAGAACACAACCGCAGTAGCTCCCTTTGATACACAAGGCCCAATGGAGCACCTGACAACATCCCTTCCCTGAAATATACAGTTATACTCAACTTTGCACTTATGTTACATTGAACAGTGGAAAGGTGCCTATTGATTCAAACCAACTGCTGATTGATATAACAAAGGGATATCCCACTGAACACAATGCTCGTTTCCACAAGGACGAAACTAGGAACTGCTCTTCTGATCGAATGCAGACAAAAGACCAGTGTGAAACATTAGTTTAAAAATAAAAAAAGATCCAGCGGACGACATTCTTTGTGACCAATATTTCCTGTGGTGTATGGGAGTTTTGTCCCCATTGGGCCATGTTCTTGACAGGTCAGGCTGGAAAGTCATTCTGACATGATACATCTCACGCCACAGGTTCAATCAAGGTCTTTGACACTAGTTGTTGGGGTTAATAAACGCCATGTTATTTGCATTTCTATGTACTTCAGAAGTAGAGAAATAGGAGTGAAACCCCAACTCAACACCCAGGAAAAGCTATTTGTGTCAGCTGAAACTTGAGTAAGGAACAGCTCTTGGAGTTCCACTTAAAGATGCTACAGAGAAGTTGTGGGAGTGTTTGTCTCTCTGTCACTTTCTATATCTAAACACATAGGGGAGAGAATTCCATGCTTGCTGCGCTAAAGAGGTGGTTCTCTCAGTCACTTCCGCCATGGCCTGATAACCCAGTGTCAAGTTGCCTTGAAAATAGACACAGGGCCATTCACACAGCCACCGACTTCATAAGGGAAGAACACATTTGTATAGTTTAGAAGTGAATAATATATTATTTGCACCATTTGTATTTGGCAGGCATGAGATGCCTGTTTTTTCAGATATCCGTTTCAACCCAATATAAAAATGCCCTTAAGCCATCATTCATTTGGTCTCAAATATGAATAGCATACATGGTACAGAAAATGATACAGGTTATATTGGAGACTGCAGAGGGAAAACAAACATCTGTTTCTGATTTTTAAAAAGAGCGGCTGTGGAAGGAATGCAATAACTGGTTTTAGGGCACACAGTGTATTGACTACAACATCTACAGTAGGGTTTGGGTCATTTCAGAAAGTGACTGGAAATTCAATTCATGAGTTGCATTTCAATTCACTTCCTTTACTGAGGGAATGTAAAAGTGAATCGATCCCAACACTGATCTACAGGAAGTCTTAAGCTAAGTGGGAGAGATATCGAGGACTAAACCTTTGAAATATTCAAAAGTGTCTGGATCTGTGCACACATAGGCGGCAGGTAGCCTAGAGGTTAGAACGTTGGGCCAGTAACTGAAAGGTTCGTGGATCAAATCCCCGAGCTGATTGTAAATAAGATTTTGTTCTTAACTGACTTGCCTAGTTAAATTTTAAATTAACATTTAAAAAATAAAAAATCTACGCCAATATTACTGCATACCTCAAGCTCCTTAATTTTCTCATCTGCTGTCTTCTGTTTGTAAGTCAGCTGTGTGTTGATATCTTCTTTAGACTGCAAGATGAACCTGAGAGAGCGAGAGACAGAGGAGAGCATGAAGTCAGTGTGTGAAGTGTCTCAAAAACCTAACCCTAGGCAACAGCAGAGACTAGGGTCTGGTTTGTTTCAATGACGGACTCTTTTAGCATAGAGCAGGGGTCTCCAACAGGTCAATCGCAAGCTACCAGTAGCTCGCAGCCCACATAGGAGTAGCTCGCCAAAACTCAGAAAGTACATGCAATATTTCATGTTTTCTACTGCAAACTGTCATAAACAAATCTCACAAGTATCAGACACCACAAGCTCCCGGCTACTATCTAAACAACGGAACATTGACATTATCCTACCCCTGGTTAAACACTATTGGCGTAAAAAGCCAAACATAATACAATATCTGCCAATTAATTTCCAGCAATATAGCCTGTCTGTGTGGTGCATGAGTTTCTCTATCACTCTGTGTGAAAAGAAATACTTTCCCCAAAACCTTTTAAATTAAATGGTAAGTGCAAAGTAGGCTTACCTGGCAGAAGTATATCATGAGTAAGTATATAATTTGTATCTACCATGTTATTTGCTAACTGACATGAAATGAGCAGCAGCTGTACAGAACCATTGCTAGACCGGCACATTTCTCACTCGCTAGATGCACAATTAAAAGGCCCAGATGCGCAATTAAAAGGGAATTACGCACACACACACATTTTTTTTATTATTCAAGACCTAAAAAAAAATAATGGTATTCTAATGTGATTTAAGCATTGACATGGATAACTCAGAGTATACAGCTCTGGAAAAAATTAAGAGACCACTGCAAAATTATCAGTTCCTCTGGTTTTACTATTTATAGGTATGTGTTTGGGTAAAAAATTTACATTTAGAGCAATTATTTGCAGAAAATAACAACTGGTTAAAATAACAAAAAAGATGCAGTGTTGTCAGACCTCGAATAATGCAAAGAAAATAAGTTCATATTCATTTTTAAACAAAACAATACTAATAATGCTTGATCTTTGGAAGAGTTCAGAAATCAATATTTGGTGGAATAACCCTGATTTTCAATCACAGCTTTCATGTGTCTTGGCATGCTCTCCACCAGTCTTTCACATTGATGTTGGGTGATTTTATGCCACTCCTGGCGCAAAAATCCAAGCAGCTCGGCTTTGTTTGCATCCATCTTCCTCTTGATCACATTCCACAGGTTTCAATAGGGTTCAGGTCTGGAGATTGGGCTGGCCATAACAGGGTCTTGATCTGGTGGTCCTCCATCCACACCTTGATTGACGTGGCTGTGTGGCATGGAGCATTGTCCTACTGGAAAAACCCTAGATGCCTAGTTTGCGTCAACTATTATTATCCAACGCATACAATGACATTCAAGACGATTCTGTGCTTCAGACTTTGTTTGGGGAAGTCCCTTTCCTGTTCCAGCATGACAATGCCCCCGTGTGCACAACACGGTCCATAGAGAAATAGAGAAATGGTTTGTCCAGATCGGTGTGGAAGAACTTAACTGGTCTGCACAGAGCTCTGATCTCAACCCCATCAAATACCTTTGGGATGAATTGGAATGCCGACTGCAAGCCAGGCCTAATCGCCCAACATCAGTGCCTGACCTCACTAATGCTCATGGCTGAACGGAAGCAAGTCCCCGCAGCAATGTTCCAACATCTAGTAGAAAGCCTTCCCGGAAGAGTGGGGGCTGTTATAGCAGCAAAGGGGGGATCAACTCCATAATAAATACTATGATTTGTAATGAGATTCGACGAGCAGGTGTCCACATACTTTTGGTCATGTAGTGTATGCTTTGATTTCTAAGACATTCTAAGGTTTGTATCATTCACAACTAAAGTTCCCAAATAACAAAATCTAGCATTAAGGACCTGTTTCAAATTAGCCCTTTTACACTCACTTCATATGCGCACTCGCTCCATAATGGTAAAAATATAATTTCTATTTCATTCAGCTACGTTCAATTATATTCTTCTTACTATAAAATCATAATATAAAATAATGGCACGGGACTGATAAGAATATCTTGTCAGCTAAATGAACTAGCCAACCTATGGCAATGAACATAGCCAGAACATAGCCAGATAACTAACATAACATTGGGCTCCCGAGTGGTGCAGCGGTCTAAGGCACTGCAACTCAGGCATCACTACAGACACCCTGGTTCGAATCCAGGCTGTATCACAACCGGCCATGATTGGGAGCCTCATAGGGCAGCTCATAATTGGCCCAAATTTGTTCATAATTGGCTTGCCTAGTTAAATAAATGTTACATAAATAAAATATATATATAAAAAACCTAATTCTGTTTTTCTGAAATACATTTTCTTTATATCATGTTTCTTTAGAACTGACTCAAATAAATAATGGATTTATGGTGATGGTGTATATTTGGCATGACGGCGGACTTTTGCATGACAATAACTAGCTGACAATTTCATGCCTAGTTGGGGTCGCAAGAATTTTCAGATATGAAAATGGGGTTGTGGGCAAAAAAGTTTGGGAACCCCTGCATTAGAGTATATGACAAGATGAACAATCATCTACAACAGTGGTTCCCAAACTGTGGGGCTTGCCCCCTAGAATTGCAAGAAAATATGTTTTTAAACTGCAAAATGTTCTTTGCACCCCATGACAAAATGTGTAGAATTGAAGGAAATCAGCTTTTAACCTGTAAAATTCTCTCCACAATCAAGAGTGATTTGAACAGTTTGTGTCATAAACAGTGCTTGTCCCCATTTGAAATAGACATGGTGAGTTTAATAACAATAAAAATATATAACATTTAATGTTGTTACTGTAACAAATGTTACATATGTATCTGTTATAATTCATATATAGGCTACATGAATACATACATAAGGACTATGTTTCTTCATGGGAAGTGTTCTATTAGTGAAATCCAATAGTAAACTGCCAGAGAATACTACTCACATGCGTCCTACTCCTTCATACATGCGGGTGTTGTCTGGTAGGGTTTTTATTTCTGCATGTGTCAGGTTGGCATGTTTCTTCATGCGAGTGAGCTGGTCGATCTGAAGATCTGCCAGTTTCGCCTTTTGTTGTGTGTCAATCATTTTCGATTGCAGCTCTGCAAAGGCCTGCATGAACAAATATGACAGCATTATTTCAAACATCAAAAATCAGACCTGCGTTTCTATAAAAATACATATTTGAAATCGCTTGAACAATTGCTTTAGGCTGCCTGCAGTCTTCGGTGGGTGGGGTTTACACTTTTAGGACTTTTCTATTGCAATAGGCAAGCTCAAGACTAGTAGAGTTTTAGTAAGTATTTGAAATGATGGCAAATAGTGAACATAGGTCTGGTCAAAATGATCCCATTGTCCTATCACTGAGGAACCATCTCTGCTCATTATAGCTAGCGTTAGTTAGCAGGCTAGCTATAACAGACTTGTGCTTTGACTTGTTTTAGTTTTGTTTGACTAGCTAGGTCTAATATTGTCTGATGAAAATGTAAGTGATGACTCATCGTGTCAAATATTTCTTCTAGCTAGTATCTACACACTGTTGCTAGATAGCTAACCCAACTGCCACGATCTAGCTAACTAACTGACAGCGCATGAATTCAGAAACTAACGTTGGCTAGCAAGCTAACGTTAGCGCACAAGCCATGCAGCATGACTCAATCACATCTTAACGCTTTGTTATAAATAACACATACATCATTTTTGGTAAACTGTTGAATCATTTCCCTGTTACACTTAACTTATTCGACCATTGTATTTGATAGAAAGAATGAAAAGAGGATTAAATGATTTACCTTCTTCAGCTCTAAATCTATGGGGGCCGCCATGTTGAACACGAGAACGTAACAACGAACCACGCCCATAAAAGTATCTTACAGTTTCTGCCTTCTTCAGCCGGCCCAGAGACGTACTTTTACCATGCATAATTTTCTTTGACAGATGGATTTCTGAAAAACATTTGGTTTAATGATTATGGCTGGTATAATGTCATATTTTGCCAGCATCATCTAAGCTGTAATACGTTATGTTCCCTGTATGTGAGAGTACTATGGCCTCTGCCTTGAGGTCTATACCTTTATGGCACAGGTGGTAGTGAATCAAATAAAATGTTATTGGTCACATACACATATTTAGTGGATGTAGCGAAATTATTATGTTCCTTGCTCCAACTATGCAGTAATATCTAACAATACAAGCAAATCTAAAAAGTAAAATAATGGAATTAATTCAAATTTAAATATTAGGATGAGGCAGAATATAAATACAGTGCAACACTTTTTCCACATTTGTTACTCAGTACTTTGTTGAATCACCTTTGGCAGCGATTACAGCCTGGAGTCTTCTTGGGTATGACGCTACAAGCTTGGCACACCTGAATTTGGGGAGCTTCTCCCATTCTTCTCTGTAGACCCTTTCAAGCTCAAGTCAGGTTGGATGGGGAGCGTCGCTGTACAGCTATTTTCAGGTCTCTCTAGAGATGTTAGATCGAATTCAAGTCCGGACTCTGGCTGGGCCACTTAAGGACATTCAGAGACTTGTCCCGAAGACACTCCTTTGTCTTGGCTGTGTGCTTAGGGTCGTTGTCCTGTTGGAAGGTTAACCTTTGCCCCAGTCTGAGGTCCTGAGGGCTCTGGAGCAGGTTTCATCAAGGATCTCTCTGTACTTTGCTCCATTAATCTTTCCCTCGATCCTGACTAGTCTCCCAGTCCCTGCCGCTGAAAAACATACCCACAGTATGATTCTGCCACCACCATGCTTCACCGTAGGGATGGTGCCAGGTTTCCTCCAGACAGACGTGACACTTGGCATTCAGGCTAAAGAGTTCAATCTTGGTTTCATCAGAAGAAAGAATCTTGTTTCTCATTGTTCGAGAGTCCTTTAGGTGCCTTTTGTGAAACTCCAAGCAGGCTGTCATGCGCATTTGACTGAGGAGTGGCATCTGCCTGGCCACTTTTCCATAAAGGCTTGATTAGTGGAGTGCTGCAGAGATGGTTGTCCTTCTGTAAGGTTCTCCCATCTCCACAGAGGAACTCTGGAGCTCTGTCAGAGTGACCATCAGGTTCTTGGGTACCTCCCTGACCAAGGCCCTTCTCCCCCGCTTGCTCAGTTTGGCTGTGCAGACAGCTCTAGGAAGAGTCTTGGTTGATCCAAATTGCTTCCATTTAAGAATGATGGAGGCCACTGTGTTCTCTTCAAATGTTATTTGTCACATGCGTCAAATACAATAGGTGTAGGCCTTACAGTGACGAATGTGTGTGAAAAATAACAAATAACTCAAGAGCAACAACAAAATAACAGTAACGAGGCTATATACAGGGGGTACCGGTACAGAGTCAATGTGCGGAGGCACAGGTTAGTCGAGTTACTATGTACAGTACCAGTCAAAAGTTTGTACACACCTACTCATTCAAGGGTTTTTCTTTAGTTTTACTATTTTCTACATTGTAGAAAAAGAGATGGCAGAGTGAAGGAAAAGCAGCCAACAAGTGCTCAGTATATGTGGGAACTCTTTCAAGATTATTGGAAAAGCATTCCAGGTAAAGCTGGTTGAGAGAATGCCAAGAGTGTGCAAAGCTGTCTCCAAGGCAAAGGGTGGCTACTTTGAAGAATCTCAAATATAAATTATATTTGGATTTGTTTAAAACTTCCATGTGTTATTTCATAGTTTTGATGTCTTCACTATTATTCGACAATGTAGAAAATAGTAAACATAAAGAAAAACCTTTGAATGAGTAGGTGTGTCCAAACTTTTGACTACATGTAGGTAGAGGTAAAGTGACTATGCATAGATAATAAACAGAGTGTAGCAGCAGCTACAGCAGCTAGTACAGGTAGCCATTTGATAAACTGTTCAGTAGTCTTATGGCTAGGGGGTTCAAGCTGTTTAGAAGCCTTTTGGACCTAGACTTGGTGCACTGGTACTGCTTGCCGTGCAGTAGTAGAGAGAACAGTCTATGACTGCTGGAGTCTTTGGCAATTTTTTAGGGCTTTCCTCTGACACTGCCTGGTATAGAGGTCCTGGATGGCAGGAAGCTTGGCCCCAGTGATGTACTGGGCCATACGCACTACCCTCTGTAGATCTGAGGACCCATGCCAAATCTTTTCAGTCTCCTGAGGGTGAACATGCATTGTCGTGCCCTCTTCACAGCCACAACTGTCAGTAAGAGTGTCCATCATTGAGTCTTTGAATGAAGAGATGGAGATAAAACTGTCCAATTTGAGTGTTTTTTGCAGCTCGTTCCAGTCGTTAGCTGCAGTGAACTGAAAAGAATAGCGACACAGGGATGTGTGTGCTTTGGGGACCTTTAACAGAATGTGACTGGCAGAACAGGTGTTGTATGTGGAGGATGAGGGCTGCAGTAGGAGAGGATCTGCAGAGAAGAATGGGAGAAACTCCCCAAATACAGATGTGCCAAGCTTGTAGCGTCATACCCAAGAAGACTTGATGCTGTAATCACTACCAAAGGTGCTTCAACAAAGTACTGAGTAAAGGGTCTGAATACTTAAGTAAATGTGATATCAGTTTTTATTTGTGATAAGTTTGCAAAAATGTCTAAAAACCTGATTTTTTTTATTTGTATTAATTCCATTATTTTGATTTTTAGATTTGCCTGTGTTGTTAGATATTACTGCACAGTTGGAGCTATGAACATAATCATTTCGCTACACCCACAATAGCATCTCTTAAATATGTGTATGTGATCAATAACATTTGATTTGATTTGATTCACGGCCCCCGGGGCAAAATAAGTTTGACACCCCTGACGTAAAGTCTATCAGGCCATTATCATTGTGTAATTGAAAGACACTGTCACCAGATTCTCAGGGATGTGCATCGGCCTTCAGTTTGACCCTCTCCTCATTGTCAAAGTTGTATTCACCTTGCTTATGATACCTGATATAACTATGGATAAATACTGTAAATATGTGCCATTCGTGGACAGGACAGGTGCACAGAGTTGGTGATCCTGAAACATCTCAAACCTTCTCAAAGACAGAAACAGGCACTGAGGCACACTGACCTGATGGCCATTACAATGGTCATGACTGTCAGATACAGAAAGGATACCCTTATGATGTATTTTGCATCATATTATGCTGCGTTTTGCATCATACAGGGATGATTTCTGTATTTTGAACATTACATATCTTGAAAACATGATCGCTGACAAGCAAAAAAAATAGGGATTATGCCAACAATGAACAAATTAAACAAATAACAAAAGTTCATTTTTGGGTGGATTTCTTTCTTTAAGCACAGGCAGCATAGAAATAGCACACATAGAACAGATCTACCGCTTTTTATACTTGCTTTCAATGAGAATGAGCCAAAAAGTAACATATTGCAGTATTTATTTATTTTTTACTCCGCTGTCAAGAGGGGGGCCGCTAAAATGTTTTGCTCTGACTGCATGAGTAGGTATGGATGTCATTACACAGACCCAAGAGCCACTGCGGTCCCTCATGATGAGTTCAGCATTTTTTGTGGCCCCCACCCCATCAAAGTTGCCCATCCCTGGTCTAGAGGGTTTGTTGCATGTGATAACTTCATGCAGGAGAGAGGCAGCCGTTGTCACGCCCTGACCTGAGTATTCTTTGCTTTCTTTATATATTTTGGTTAGGTCAGGGTGTGACATGGGTGATGTATGTGTTTTCTACTGTCTAGGGGTTTTGTAGGTTTATGTGGTTGTTTACCATCTAGGTGTTTATGTATGTCTATGGTTGCCTAGATTGGTTCTCAATTAGAGGCAGCTGTTTATCGTTGTCTCTGATTGGGAACCATATCAGGCAGCCATCTTCTTTGGGTATTTCGTGGGTTATTGTCTATGTGATGTTGCATGTTTGCACTCAGTTTTGATAGCGGTCACGGTCGTCTTGTTATTTTGTTTATTTAGTGTACTTTGTGTTTTTTCGTCTTTCATTAAAAAGATGTATTCACATCACGCTGCGCTTTGGTCTCCTCACTACGACGATCGTGACAGAATAACCCACCAACAATGGACCAAGCAGCGTGGTAACGGCCAGCAGCAGCAGCGGCAAAGAACGCAGGACTCATGGACTTGGGAGGAGATTCTGGACGGTGAAGGACCCTGGGCACAGCCAGGGGAATATCGCCGCCCCAAAGCAGAGCTGGAGGCAGCGAAAGCAGAGAGACGCCGGAATGAGGAGGCAGCACGGCAGCGTGGATGGAAGCCCGAGAGGCAGCCCCAAAAATGTATTGGTGGGGGTAGGAGACCTGCGCCAACTTCCTGTGCTTACCGGGCAGGCACCGTGTTATGCGGTGGAGCGCACAGTCTCTCCAGTGTGTGTGCATAGCCCGGTGCGGTACATTCCAGCTCCTCGTAACGGCTGGGCTAGAGTGGGCATCGAGCCAGGTGCCATGAAGCCGGCTTTACGCATCTGGTCTCCAGTGCGTCTCCTCGGGCCGGCATACATGGCACCAGCCTTACGGATGGTGTCCCCGGTTCGCCAGCACAGCCCCGTGCGGGCTATTCCACCTAGCCGCACTGGCCTGGCTACCGGGAGCATTCAACCAGGTAAGGTTGGGAATGCTCAGTGCTCAAGAGCTCCAGTGCGCCTGCATGGTCCGGTCTATCCAGTGCCACCTCCACGCGCCAGAGTCTCCCGTCTGTCCGGAGCCGCCAGAGTCTCCCGTCTGTCCGGAGCCGCCAGAGTCTCCCGTCTGTCCGGAGCCGCCAGAGTCTCCCGTCTGTCCGGAGCCGCCAGAGTCTCCCGTCTGTCCGGAGCCGCCAGAGTCTCCCGTCTGTCCGGAGCCGCCAGAGTCTTCCGTCTGTCCGGAGCCGCCAGCCAACCAGGAGCTGCCAGAGCCGTGACAGCGATGCCAGAGTCACCCTCCTGTCCGGAGCCGCCAGAGTCGCTCCTCAGTCCAGAGGTGCCTTTCCGTCCAGTGGCGCTCTCTGCGATGATCTTCAGTCCAGGGCTCGCTGCGAGGGTCCCCGCTCCTGAGGCGCCACCTAAGTGGACCAAGACTGAGATAGAGCGGGGTCCACGTCCCGCACCCGAGCCGCCGCAGTGAAAGAGGCCCACCCGAACCCTCCCTTTTAGATTAGGTTTTTGCAGCCGGAGTCTGCACCTTTGTGGGGGGGTACTGTCACGCCCTGACCTGAGTGTTCTTTGATTTCTTTATATATTTTGGTTAGGTTAGGGTGTGACATGGGTGATGTATGTGTTTTTGTACTGTCTAAGGGTTTTGTAGGTTTATGTGGTTGTTTACCATCTAGGTGTTTATGTATGTCTATGGTTGCCTAGATTGGTTCTCAATTAGAAGCAGCTGTTTATCGTTGTCTCTGATTGGGAACCATATTTAGGCAGCCATCTTCTTTGGGTATTTCGTGGGTTATTGTCTATGTGATGTTGCATGTTTACACTCAGTTTTGATAGCGATCATGTTCGTCTTGTTATTTTGTTTGTTTAGTGTACTTCGTGTTTTTTCGTCTTTCATTAAAAAGATGTATTCACATCACGCTGCGCTTTGGTCTCCTCACTACGACGATCGTAATAGCCGTGATATTTTATTTTTGATAATTGTGTAGCTGGGAGATTGATTAATTTCAGTTTGACCTTTCATGCCTACTTTTTTATTGAAACAGTTTTTATTAACTATGTCTGTTGCTGATTATTATTACAGTATAATAACTATAAGTTGAAAATATTATGTTAAGTTTCAAACCATACAGTATGTAGAGCAGCAGTAATAAGAACCTGACAGGGGAATTGAGAAAAATACTAGGAAATGTATTATGCAGTAGCAGAGTACAAAGTGGTTGTTTAATTGAATATATCCACATTATCAGTCACACTGGTATTCAGTACAGTATGAATGGCCATGGCCCTAAGACTGCTTGAACTGTATCAGAGCAAGTGCGCCTCTGCAAGACTCCCCCCTTAGCAGTGTACATTTGCCCATTTCTAAGTTATTTGTCTATATCCTTTTCTCAAAAGGTACTAGAAATTAGCATTTAAAAGTTTGGGGGCATACACCGAGACCCGAGGAACAAAATGTGTCAACCCCCAATGTCAGAGTCACTCCTACACCCCTGCGCACACACAGACGCAATGATGGGTGTCTAACAAAATACATATAATGTGCTAAATGAGGGGATGGGGCTCACATGCATGATGGCTCTCGTAGTTCTCTCAGGTATTGTCAGACCCCATGAATGCAGTAGTCCTTATATTTCCTCTGACAGTGGTTCCTCTTCTTACCATTGCCCTTTCTCTTGCCCTCCCTTCTCCTGTCTGTGAAGGGAGCCACGGGCAGAACTTTCAGTTTGGTGGAAAATGCCACTGGAGATGAGCGGGAGTGGAAAGTAAAGGACAATGTATTTATACAATATAATATACACTGAGTATACAAAACATTAAGAACACCTGCTCTTTCCATAACATAGACTGACCAGGTAAATGGTCACTTGTTAAATCCCCTTCACTCAGTGTAGATGAGCTGGAGGAGACAGGCTAAAGAAGGATTTTTAAGCCTTGAGACATGGATTGTGTATGTGTGTCATTCAGAGGGTGAACGGGCAAGACAAAAACATTTAGCCTTTGAACAGGGTATGGTAGTAGGTGTATCAATAATGGTCCTCAGACCAAAGGTCATCCAGCCAACTTGTGGAAAGCTATCGACACCTAGAGTCCATGCCCTGAAAAATTGAGGCTGTTCTGAGAGAGAGGGGGGGGGCAACTCAATATTAGAAATGTGTTCTTTTTGCTTGGTATACTCAGTGTATATGGTCCATATACATTGTAAATAGGTTTACTACTAAACTATGTGAATCTTTGCAAACAGTTTCCAATTTCAGAGAGGCTGATGAATACGTACAGTATATATAAACTGTGGTAACCTACTGCACCTCTTGGAAAGTGCATTTCATAATCCCCAGACAGGTGGTCATCTACACCATGTTCATAATAGTATTCCTCCTTCTTGTCATATTCCACCCGTTCGTCTGTTATTTTGTTATCATTGTGGAGGAGACTGTCCACAGATATCTGGGCAGGGACTTACCTTCGTGCCCGTCAATGGCATTGACAGAGGCACCACTGGATAGCCTGAAAGACACTGGAGACACACATGGGACTTTTATTTGAATACTATTAGGGAATAAGATTGAACGCAGTCACACAAGGTAATCCCTCCCGAGTGACAGCAAAAATAGTCAGAGGAAACATATGCTCTGACTCCAGTTAATTTACATGTTAATACTAGAATATACACCTATTTTACAATCATGTTATCTTTATAATAATCATATATTCCTAGAGTATACAGTAGTGGACAAAAGTTTTGAGAATACATTTTCACAAAGTCTGCTGCCTCAGTTTGTATGGTGGAAATTTGCATATACTCCAGAATGTTATGAAGAGTGATCAGATGAATTGCAATTAATTGCAAAGTCCCTCCTTGCCATGCAAATGAACTGAATCCCCAAAAAACATTCCACTGCATTTCAGCCCTGCCACAAAAGGACCAGCTGACATCATGTCAGTGATTCTCTCGTTAGCACAGGTGTGAGGAAGGCTGGAGATCACTCTTTCATGCTGATTGAGTTCGAATAACAGACTGGAAGCTTCAAAAGGAGGGTGGTGCTTGGAATCATTGTTCTTCCTCTGTCAACCATGGTTACCTGCTAGGAAACACGTGCCGTCATCATTGCATTGCACAAAAAGGGCTTCACAGGCAAGGATATTGCTGTCAGTAAGATTGCACCTAAATCAAACATTTATCAGATCATCAAGAACTTCAAGGACAGCGGTTCAATTGTTGTGAAGAAGGCTTCAGGGCGCCCAAGAAAGTCCAGCAAGCGCCAGGACCGTCTCCTAAAGTTGATTCAGCTGCGGGATCGGGGCACCACCAGTACAGAGCTTGCTCAGGAATGGCAGCAGGCAGATGTGAGTGCATCTGCACGCACAGTGAGGTGAAGACTTTTGGAGGATGGCCTGGTGTCAAGAAGGGCAGCAAAGAAGCACTTCTCTCTAGGAAAAACATCAGGGACAGACTGATATTCTGCAAAAGGTACAGGGATTGGACTGCTGAGGACTGGGGTTAAGTCATTTTCTCTGATGAATCCCCTTTCCGACTGTTTGGGGCATCCGGAAAAAAGCTTGTCCGGAGAAGACAAGGTGAGCGATACCATCAGTCCTGTGTCATGCCAACAGTAAAGCATCCTGAGACCATTCATGTGTGGGGTCGCTTCTCAGCCAAGAGAGTGGGCTCACTCACAATTTTGCCAAAGAACACAGCCATGAATAAAGAATGGTACCAACACATTCTCCGAGAGCAACTTCTCCCAACCATCCAGGAACAGTTTGGTGACGAACAATGCCTTTTCCAGCATAATGGAGCACCTTGCCATAAGGCAAAAATGATAACTAAGTGGCTCGGGGAACAAAACATCGATATTTTGGGTCCATGGCCAGGAAACTCCCCAGACCTTAATCCCATTGAGAACTTGTGGTCAATCCTCAAGAGGCGGGTGGACAAACAAAAACCCACAAACTTTGACAAACTCCATGCATTAATTATGCAAGAATGGGCTGCCATCAGTCAGGATGTGGCCCAGAGTTAATTGACAGCATGCCTGGGCGGATTGCAGAGGTCTTGAAAAAGAAGGGTCAACACTGCAAATATTGACTCTTTGCATCAACTTCATGTAATTGTCAATAAAAGCCCTTGACACGTATGAAATGCTTGTAATTATACTTCAGTATTCCAAAGTAACATCTGACAAAAATATCTAGACACTGAAGCAGCAAACTTTGTGGAAATTAGTATGTGTCATTCTCAAAACTTTAGGCCACGACTGTACACCCATGATTCGCCTATACGTTGTTATAACTATAGGCGGGGCTATATAATATAACCTACCCCCAAGATAAACAGGCCGCTGCAACATTGTAACAGTCCAAACTCACTCACCTGATCTATGGAAAAGAAAAAGCACAAATCACCAATATACAATGTTCATTGCTGTTTTTTTGGAGCTACTGAAAATAAACTCAATGCGCCATAAACATTTTAACTCACTTCCACAGCACCATATAAGTCCGGTAAAATGTTTCTATCTCCTTTAAAGGTGTCGCTGTTTCTCAGCAAGTGGCTTCTCTATCACAGTGCTTGGCACAGAATTTGGGAAAATAACTGTTCATTCCCCAGTGGCGCAATAACCCTACGGATGTTTCCGCCCTATGATTCATGGCCACACTTTTCAATAACAGAGCCAGAGCCTAAAATAAAGTATGAATTTCATGGCATATACACATATACAAAAGTATGTGGACAGCCCTTGAAATGAGTGGATTCTGCAATTTCAGCCCCACTAGTTGCTGACAGGTGAATAACTGCAAGCCAGGCCTAATCGCCCTACCTCACTAACACTCGTGGTTGAATAGAAGCAAGTCCCTGCAGCAATGTTAGAACATCTAGTGGAAAGCCTTCCCATAAGAATGGAGGCTGTTCTAGAAGCAAAGTGGGAACCAACTCCATATTAATGCCCAAGAATTTGGAAAGAGATGTTCAACGAGCAGTTATCCACATACTTTTGGTCATGTACAGTATCATATAGGCCAAGTCAATGAGTGGACATTAAAATGTTACTTCTGACAATATGTAGCCTCCACTGTCATGACAACATTCGCTGCCTTATCCTATAATAAAGGAATCCTTTACAGTAAACCTAATAGTCATGACGAGGTCAAAAAAAAAAACATTTGAAGACTTTAAATGTGTGAGGATGGAAGTTGAGAGAATATTATCAAAAAACATGGACCAGGATAATGTGTTTACTGAAAAGCAAGGCGGGCACAAATACTGGTGCGCATTCTGTAGGCCGTGGCTAGGTTTTCTACAACGCTCTGAGCTCGACAGGTGTGAGGTGGTATGCACCGTTCACTACTGAATGGTGTTTCTAAACTCAACATTGCTTAAGATAACACAATAACTAGACCATAGGGGCCCTGGAATGGATTAGCCTACCAAGCGCAACAACTTAAGTGCCACCCAGTGCTAGAATGGGGCATTTAAGGACGGCAGTGTTTTTTTTGCAATTGACCATACTTTTTCATTACAGTACTCTCCTTTAGCTGCACCTGGGAAACCGTTCCATGTTGTTTAATCCTACACCACTATAATGTGCCCCAAAATATATGGCTTTATAAGAATGAGACAAAAAATAAAAATCAGTGAATAAATGTTTATTAATGATGCCCATTAGCAGAATCAAAACAGTGAGCGGGGATGAGACATCTATTACAAGGTTTAAAACAGCAACCAAAAATAATATCCTGTTTATAAAAAGCAAATTCAACATGCCCTTTTAACATTATAAAAATCCCTCTGGCTCTAACCAAGTTTATAGGAACCATGAAAAAGGAGCAGAACATTTTTGCAGACTCACGAGGAGTCATTACAAGCAGTCATGATTACCATATTTACAAAAGGACACGTGGCTTCACAAACAGCATCCAGTCATTCAGAGTTGAACTACAGGTATAACTAGGGTGGAACCAAAATCCTTCACCCTGCGCCGTCTCATTCACAAAACCAAAAACATAACATACGGGCTCCAATGACAAGGTTAAGAAAGGCCGGGGTAAAAACATCTTCCCCCCAGCTTTCATACATTAGAGCTATACCACTCCAATCTGTACAAAATCTGTAACCATCTCGAAAAATAATTTCGCCAACAGCGAAGAACCCCCTGGATATCCTACATGCCCCACCCGGCTCCCATGCTCATGCTGCCATTCATGCCCATGGAGCCACGGCTGCTGCCATAGTAACTGCTGCTCATCCCGCTCTGATTACCTAACAGGAGAAAGAAATATCCACATTAGGACCGTTGCAGGCTTACCTTCTCCAAAACAAACTATGCAACAATGGTAAAATGTAAACAAGATAGCAGACACGTCATTGAGACATTTTGACACAGCGGCGCTACTGTAGATAGCAAATGTCTTCTACACTATTTTGCTAACAAAATGTAAACAATTTTAGCTGGCTAGCTAATCTTGGTTAAACATAGGGCAAAACAATTATTTAGTCTCCGCAAAACTCTTTGCTAGCAAACGTGACACCGTCTCAATAACGAAGGCGTTCTATGATGATATCTCCACTTTCCGAGCGATATATTTTGGTAAGAGATGCAAATATTGAACTGTCGGGCCAAGAGTTATTCTCATCTGATATGGAGTTTAAAAAATAAAAATAATAATAGGGCTTAATAATGTTAACTAGGGCTGTGGCAGTCATTAAATTCTGTCAACCGGAGACTGTCAAGCACTAACAGCTGGTCTCACGGTAATTGACCGTTAATTAACAAAAAAACATTTTGCATCTAATGCGCACATGCGTTTATTTTGTGTTTCGCAACTAACAGGTCTTCCTACAGCGCATTCAGAAAGTATTCAGGCCTCAACCTTTTCTACATTTTGTTACATTACAGCCTTACTCTAAAATGGATTAAATTGTATTCCCTCAATCTACACACAAAACCTCATAATGACTAGGCAAAAACAGGTTTAGAACTGTGCAAATGTAAAAGAATAAACCAATCACATTTACAAAAGTATTCAGACCCTTTACTCAGTACTTTGTTGAAGCAGCTTTGACAGAAATTACATCCTCAAGTCTTCTTGGGTATGATGCTACAAGCTTGGCACACCTGTATTTGGAGAGTTTCTCCCATTCTTCTCTGCAGATCCTCAAGCTCTGTCAGGTTGGATGGGGAGCGTCGCTGCACAGCTATTTTCCGGTCTCTCCAGAGATGTTCGATCAGGTTCTAGTCCAGGCTCTGGCTGGGCCACTCAAGGACATTGAGACTTGTCCCGAAGCCACTCCTGCGTTGACTTGGCTGTCTGCTTTGGAGCATTGTCCCGTTAGAAGGGGAAACTTCGTCCCAGTCTGAGGTCCTGAGTGATCTGGAGCAGGGTTTCATCAAGGATCTCTGTATTTTGCTGTTTATCTTTCCCTCGATCCTGACTAGTCTCCTAGTCCCTGCTGCTGAAGAACATCCCCACAGCATGATGCTGCCATTGCGCTTTACCGTAGGGATGGTGCCAGGTTTCCTCCAAATGCGACGCTTGGCTTCCAGGCCAAAGAGTTCAATCTTGGTTTCATCAGCCAGAGAATATCGTTTCTCGTGGTGTGAGAGTCCTTTAGGTGCCTTTTACTGAGGAATGGCGTCTGTCTGGCCACTCCACCATAAACGCCTGATAGGTAGAGTGCTGCAGAGATGGGAGAACCTTCCACAAGGACAGCCATCTCCACAAAGGAACTCTGGAGCACTGTCAGTGACCATTGGGTTCTGTGTCACCTCTCTGACCAAGGCCCTTCTCCCTTGATTACTCAGTTTGGCCAGGCGGCCAGCTCTAAGGTGGGTTTTGGTGGTTGATGGGGCCACTGTGTTCTTGGGGACTTTCAATGCAGCAGAAATTTGTTGACTTGTTCAACAAAATCTTGCCTCGGAGCTCTACGGACTATTCCTTCAACCTAATGGCTTGGTTTTTGCTCAGACATGCACCATCAACTATGGACCTTATATAAACAGGTGAGTTTCAAAATCACGTCCAATCTAATGAATTTACCACACGTGGACTCCAAATAAGTTGAACAAACATCAAGGACGATTAATGAAGTTCAATTTTGAGTCTCACAGCAAAAGGTCTTAATACTTATGTAAAAAAGGTTTATAATACATTTGTAAAAATGACTAAAAAAACTGTTTTCGCCATTTATTGATGAGGAACATATTTAATCAATTAGAGAATAAGGCTGTAACGTAACAAAATGTGGAAAATGGGTCTAAATACTTCCCAAATGCACTAGGTCAACTTTTGTACTATGGGGATTGTGTCGAGGAACAGCGTGGATGGGTACCAAAGAAAACTGCAAATAGCTGTGCAGCAACACTCCCCATCCAACCTGACAGAGCTTGAGAGGATCTGCAGAGAATAGGAGAAACTGCCCAAATACAGGTGTGCCAAGCTTGTAGCATCATACCCAAGAAGACCCGAGGCTGTAATCATTGCCAAAGCTGATTCAACAAAGTACTGAGTCAAGTGTGAATACTTATGTAAATGTGATTTGTTTTTCTTTCATTACATTTACAGAAATTTCTACAAATGTTAATGGTTTGTCATTATGGGGTATTGTGTGTAGACTGATGAGGAAAACACTTTAGAATAAAGCTGTGACGCAACAAAATGCGGAAGAAGTAAAGGGGTCTGAATGTACTCTATAACACTGGTTAACTTATCCTTCTGTGCAAGAAATAAATATTCCAAACATGCTCTGGGACCGTTGTGGGATGCAATAGATCCCCATTTAATACAACCAGTCATATTAAATAAATAAACTTTTAAAACGCAATGACGCTGACGCAACAGATCAGAACATTTAGCTTAAAATATTACGTCATTTCTTCACATAAGCCAGCAATATGAACACGGCAGTAGGCTGTAAGCACGAATGTTCCAAAAAGCAATCAATTAACAGGAAAACACTTAAAAAGTGACCGCAGATGCAACTATGCATGTAATGCTTTATTATAAAGGTACATGTTTTTATTGAAACTCACGTGCTGCGTATGTATGCCAGCTGGGCTCAACACCGGTTGTAAAGCGGATTAATGTGCTTCATTTAGTTATTTGGCCACTTTAGGTTTCGAAACAAACCTTGTCCAAACATATAGGCCTACGGACGAGACTACATGACGCATGTGACTGATTTGAAGAAAAACAAAAGCACCAAAAAGGCATGAGGTGTTTGCCTAAGTGCACATCATTTAAAAGTGATAATACATCATTCACAAGGGATAGTGTGATGGGTGACAAAAGCCTATTCTTAATTTTGTGTTGTCTTTACATATGCTGCCAAATACTATAAGTGTGAAATTAGTTCTGATTTAGGATCATTATCATGCCTGTCAGGAACAGGGACACGGAAAAAATACATACATGTAATGTATGCACATTAATAGCGAATGGAGGACGCTTTTTCTTTGGTTCATTTTCATACCAGCCAGGTAGGCTATACTCCTGACGTAAAGCAATGTGCTTAATATTAGGAAAGTTCAGAAATAGGCCTAGCATAGAGGCTATCAAAACTGTACTCACATAATTGCATAGCCTATAGAAATGTTGCACCTTATTGAAAACATTTGCATTGATGTCAGAGTGATTAGCAGGACAATAGAGGGTCGAGTACCAGGCAGTTAACGAGTTTGGTAGGCTACTAATGACCATCAGCAGCAGTATCAGAGCTTGGAGAAGCAGAGTTACCGTGACTAAACGGTCACATGGAATTTGACTGTGGTCATGACACGTGACCGCCGGCGTGGCAGTAATAAGGTCACCTTATTAACAGCCCTAGTAACAACCCTCCTGTGACAGGCAGCAGAGAGCTGACACTTACTGTAATCATTGTACCCCCCCATGCTGGACTGGCTGCTGTAACCACCCGTGTAACCAGCGCTCATCTGCTGGCTGCCTCCATAGGAAGATTGGTTGGCTGTGGAAAATAGAACTCTCAAATAAAATAACAATATGGTGTTTGTCCAATTAATGCCAAAGTCTGCACAAAGAACTCTACCCCCGTTGGCCCAGAATATCCAATTTTATACCTTCATCTATCCCCAACTGAAAATACTCACCCACAGCACTCATCTGGCCACCATAGCCTCCATTACTGCCCCCTGCTGTTGAGTTGAGGAACAACTCAACATAACGGTGCTCTGATAAGGAAGAGCGAGAAGGCAGAGTTACATCAAACTTCTTAATAGGATTTTAAAAAATGGATTTAGGATGCAACTGTCCAGACAGGAAGGGTAAATAAAGTAATATCATGTAAAGGGCGATGACAAATCAAATTACTGCCGACTCACGCATGTTGGCTTTATCCTTTGACATAGCTGCCACAGCATCCTCATGTGTGGCAAACTCCACATCAGCCTCTCCAGTCATCCTTCCATCTGGACCAACCTCAATGTGCACACGCACTGGGTTCAATGGCGAGAAAAACTACACGGGAGAAAATTGAGACAATTAGCATTCCCAGTCAGTGATTGTTCACCTTTCCATCAGTGACTGTCAACAGATGACTGTATATTATGTAACTAGTTCTGGTGCTCACACTGTAGACATCTGTCTCTGTTGCCCGGTAAGGAAGTCCCCTCATGTGCACACAGTGTCCAGTCGTACTCTGAAAACTTGAACCACCATCGCCATAACGATCGGAACCTATAAGTCATTAGGAAAGTCGACAGAGATAGAAAGCTTACAAATAGTTTCACCCACGAAAACATTAGAAATACACAAACTCAAAGTAACTCCAGTATGCTTTCACCCAGAGGTTGGAACCTAAATTATTTTTCAATCGTTTCATTCTGTACAGAACCAAACCCCCCCCACTGTTCCCAACCAGCAAAATAAAATTCTGAACTGGTTGAGCTAGCTTGCGTGTGCAGAACGAAACTAGAATTTAAAACATTGTATACTTAACATGCACTGAAGTTCGTCCATTAATCTCAAACTAATTAAAAATCTCTCACCATCAAGCTTGTACAGTAGCCTATGCTTTGGAGGGGCGAGGGGCAGGTAGCCAGAACAGGCAAACATTTTCAGCTTGCAGGCAAACACTGGACTAAGTTTAAGTGAGTGAGGGCTTTGCATAGGCACTTTGTTGCATTTTGTTGTGGGACTAGAAAAAATGTCTCGAAGCTAACATTTAGTTAACTGGTTCCTATGGTTTTTTAAATAATAGTTCTGTTTCAGAACAATATGGATCACTTCCGTTCCTGGTTATGTTTCTTCTCATTGAAAAAAAATTCTGGTCTTGTTCCCTGAACAGGTTCAAACCCTTGCATTCTAATACCCAATGCATTCCACAAGAAAAATGTTCAGCTTTCCCTTGCTGTTATGTCCCATCACCACTCACCTAAGATTTCCAAAGAAGATAGAACAGAAACCAGAGAAAAAGGTGTAGGAGAAAGATGGAAAGGACAAAGCACTTTATTCTCACATAGCCTTTATTCTCACCAGCCTCACCTCCGCCATAGCCCCCACGGCGCATCCTGTCAAAGGAGCCTCCGCGGCTCATGCCATTGTAGCCACGGCCGCCACCACCACCAGGCCTGTCGTAGGGGCCTGGTCTCTGCATGCCACCCATCGTTTTGCGTGGGGGATCGTAATTTGTCCGCACCTCTGCATCGCTGCTCTTGAATATCTCAATATACCTACAGGCACACAGACAAGCATTAGGCCAGGGTCCTGGACCCAAAAGGTTTAACGGCTAATGAGGACAATACTTTACATGGAGCAAAACAAACAAAAAAATCTGCCAGTACTAATGACATAGGTCTGTAGCATGTTTGTCCTGTTGCTCACAGCCATGCATGTCAATCATAGTATCTAGAAGCTAATTGATGCCTCTGAAACTATGCATTTTTACTGACCGAACATCGATGTTTCTTAATTGTTAGGGTTAATGATAAACATAGCCCCTGGAACGATAAAGCTATTTTCCTGTTGATGTCTTAAATAAACTAGCACTGAGAAGTCAACAAAAAAACCATAGAGAATGAACCATAGAAAATTACACTTGTCAGTGTAGAAATGCCATCATTGACCCCCAGACGACCAAAGCTTTCCTTGTGACTGCAGGATCCATGGTCTAAGGAAGACTGGGTCTCAGTTACACATTGTGTGACATGAGGGTCTGTGGATTAGTGCTGAGTGAAAAATGGTAACTTCTAGAGGGGGGGGGGGGGGGGCACCATGATATCCAGGTGCATTTCTTGTTTTTTTTTAAAGAGATGCCACATTTAAATTACATCCAAAATTAGCATATTGGATTGGTGTGTAGATCAAATGCATGTGTTTTTATCCAACCCAGTTTAGTGAAATATTGTGAATTCTCTATCTACCAAAGGTGTTTCCTGACCACCTTGAGTGGAAGTCAATCGAAAACTCAAAACAAAGTCCAGGACAATCACTCAGCACTAAAGTATTTTTTGGAAAAAAATAAGCGAATCTCTGAATTCGACGAGGCTATGGTTGATGATCTCATATGGATACATGTATGAATGTCCTTGTTGAATGTGTAGGTTCTTGACATGTGTCATTACGACAGAAGACGATTGTGGCAACAGATGAATACCATAAGAAAAGCAGCTTAACCAGCCAACCATCCATCCCCACCTGTGCCCTATTCTTTCCTTGTGTTTCTTTAGAGCCTTTTCAGCTATATCCTGTGAAGCAAACTGCACGAAGGCCTCCCCCGTACTCCTCCCCTGGAAGTCCACCGGCAATGTTATCCCATTTGGCACGATTTCCAACCCTTCAACCCAAGGACAGATAACCCCAGCGGGGGACATTAAATGACATGCCCATTCAGTGTTGTTGCTCTTTTTCTGCTAAAACAACAAAATGAAAACACATCAGACACGAGAACCCTATAAAAAGAAAAGCCTTATGAACAGCGAACCAGATGGGTGTCACCATTTTGATCATTAACTTACTTTTTTTGTACTTCATTCTGGGAACATAAATGAAATGAAGGGATCCATAGAATATTCGGGAGATATTAAGTTATACCAGTTTTGGGTGATGCTACTGCTGAATGTACGACAGTCTGAATTTAAAGTAACTGCCCAGTGTTTCCAGTTATATATAATTAATTACAATATGAGTGAAATAGCCTTCCTTTATGTAAAAATAAATACATTTCGTGATGAATGGTGTGGGCATACCAACAGCAAAATTGTGTGGGTGTATACCGGTCAATAAAAATAAGTAAACACCTGATTGGCCAGCTCAGCCAGTGAGCCAATGCGACATCTCGGCCAAAAACATACGAGGAAATCGCAAGCATTCACAAAATGGTCTGTTTGATACACGGGCTAGAAGCGGGTTTTTTGGAAGTGTTTTTTTATTTATTTTTTACACATCTATGCTTTGGCCACAAAAAATGAACACAAGCCTTTAAAAGTGAGATTCTCACTGGACAGTTACTTTAAGATTAATCCAAAACAGAAGTATCCAGCTTTAATCTAACCTGTCTCAGTTATTTTTGACTATCATGTTTACATCAAAGAGTTCAGATGCCAATTCAATGTCAAGAGACCTCTGATTAGAATTTTCCTTCAGACAAATCTTGAACTACAGGCAGTGTATTTTCAAAGTCATATTGAGATTAAGGATGATTATCTTAAAGCATGTGTCACATGAAGCAATCGGATGCACTATATGTGGGTTGCAAAACAAGATGCATCCGTGTTGCTCAGTGTCAGCCTGCTACTTGGTTGCATTGCATGAAATAAAAATGTGTTCATACTGCTACAATCCGCAAATGATTGGCAGTCAATAAAATGCCATTTTAATAGTGAATCCAAAAGGCTTTGTCCAGTTTCAAATGTAATTGTCCAACATGAACTGCACTAGCTACCTAATCTCGTTTCCAGCTTGGTCAGCTAGCTAGCGTGGTAAAACGTGGTTAGCAATTAGGCTACATTTTGGTTAGCTAGCTAAATTGAACAGCAAGCATGGTCCATATCACTAATATTAGAGTTGGATAAACAAATAATTTATGAAACCATGATGTATGACAAGATTGGATGTTGCATGCAATTTCAATTGCATTTGTTTTGCCTAATGTGACAGAGGCTTAAGAATGAATCAGAGTGGAGGGAAAACGGGCATTAAACACACCTGAGAAGAACTGGACAATCTCCTCCTTGCTACAGCCGAAGGGAAGGCCACGCAGCCGCACAAGCCCATCCCCCTCAGTCTCTGGGCAGTTTGGACCGGTGTGCTTCATGACCCAGTCCATCTCCACATTGTTCGATTTGAATACTGAGAAAAATAATGAATGTGAGGATTCTTTGGCATCTAATCCTCTCCCAGAACATGATGTTGGCACAATCACCTTAAAAGACAAGTCACTACTGGAACAGGGAGACAAAACCTTAATACCTTCCACATATCTGTGACCCAGGGTCTCTCGGTCTTTCTTGACTGCAATCTTCAGGTCGTCCTCCGACTCCAGCTCTACGAAGGCCTCTCCGCTTGGCCTGCCCTCACGAGTGTAGGTGAAATGGATGCTTGTGCCGTTGTTTGCAACTTTACAATCTGGAATATTTTATACCAATTTAGTCACCTGAAAATAGGTCAGACTTCCTTACATTTAACAATATAAGTAGCCAGGTTCTTACCAGAGAAAAATCTTGACACTTCATCCACAGCGCAAGACCAGGGAAGGCCACGAATGCGCACCACAAATCCCTCTCCATCTGCCATGGTTGGTTTATGGTCGGTCAGCCCTTTGAGACAGAATCGACAAGTTACTTACTATACAGTCACATCTTGATGGGCTAATATTTAATGAAAATGTCCATATGCCAGATGACCATGTAGTTAAGGATTGTAGCTAAATATAAATTGGCCAGCTGGCAAGAGTGCCAGACTTTGTTCTCCTTGGTAGTCTGTGGTTCAGAAAACAGGTCAGGACTGCACCATCTGGGAAGCCAAAAGGCCAGCAGATGGTGACACACAACATCCTGAACTAGCAATAGACATTGTAGCATGGTGGTGGAAAAGAAAGTATGCATTGTTTCCCCGACTTCTCACCATTATATCGAGTTAAATGAGGAAATCGACGGATTTCAAATGACATTTTATTTGTCACACACGTTTAGCAGATGTTATCGCGGGTGTTGCGAAATGCTTGTATTTGCAGCCTGAATGGAGAATGTTTTATGTACGAACCCGTCTACTGGGGATAATAGCCGGTTGAAAATATTACCATTGGATGATAAGATAACGACTCAATATCGCCACCTGCCGGGATTTGGCTTTTAGAGGTAAAGCCAGCGCGCATCACTCAATATCGTCAAAGCAGAAATCGAAAAACGCAGAATCTGAATCAATTTAATTTGGGAAAGACTAGGTACTACGTTAAGAAAATGAAACACTATTCAACACTCGCATCAATGGGAATAGCCATTTGAGTTGCTAACTAAACAGTAACATTTCTTTATTTCAATGGGCTGGCCTAAAAAAAAAACAGCAACTAGGCGGCTCGCGAACATTTTAATGAATGAGTATAGTTAGGTAGTTAATATTATCAGTTGTTAGCCTCTGATATTATTCTCTTGGACGCATGTTATCTAAACTATCAAGTATGTAAGTGCCTGAATCATAATTTACGAAACCAGCAACAATAGTTTGCAAATATTCTTTACTAGTCTTAAACACGTTACTGGCTAGTTAGACAAAGCATGCTATCGGCACGCAGACAAACACGTCGCAGGCCTCAAGGCTTATCCAGTAATCGACGTCAGTCTACAATTAGAAAACTAAAATATAAATACTTGAATCATGAATTCTTACAACTGCATTAACTTAGCTAACCTTTCATGTTTAATATAATGCAACCTAAAATGAAAATACCTTGATTTCTTTTTCTGATTAAGTGGGTGTTCGGCGTTAGCTGCTGTCTGGACTTGCGTTCCACTTCTGCACCAAAGCGCATGAGACGTGCACCACCGGAAACGCAAAACCTTCTTCTTTTTTTGGGTTGGCATCCAATATTTTGCATTACCGCCCCCAGCTGGACTATAATATAAATCCATCATACTGTGATCCAAAAGGGGAAAAGGAGAAAAATAACAATTACACAAAAATACACCCTTCTAACTAACCCTACACTCATTAAAAACCCACTACCCCATTCCACTACCATGACCTTATCTGCTCCTTCACCATGCCAATGGCCTGGGAGGACTGGACACCAACACACCCTGTAACTCTTCTGAAGAGTTATACTCATCTGCAGCTCAATACTTCTCTGCAGCTGCCAGAGATCTACGTTCCATTTCTGAGGTACAGTTGATAACCATTAACGCTAAGAAGCCAACCTTATTGAAGTAAATATCACTCATTGGCCTATCCCTCTGTGCTGGCACATATCTACTATTCACATGGATCCTCTCATGATCCCTCACACTTGACCCATCCTCCTCTACTTTCTTCACTGACTCAGTATACGACACCTTCTGCACAACTACTCTAGCCACCTCAACCTGCTTCCGATCCCCAGCAACTTATTACCCCTTCAGTTGACAAGCACAACTTTATCCACTGAAACAACACAATACTCTATCCCATGCCCTCCTACGCACTTCCCTCATCTAGGAATCTCCCTCCTACGAACTGCTGCAGACATGACCATAAACGGTACACCTGAAACAGCTCAGTGGACTCTGCACAAAAGCTCTAACGGGATAACTGATATATCCTAACACAACGTTGTCGGGTAAAGGCTGACTCAAAAGGACTGACAGTGCCTCCTCGGTTTCACCACACTCACCACCGGGTCTGAGTCACACCAAAAGGAAATCAATCTTCAACTTCAATTGCTTCACCTCCCCACTCAACTGCACCCAACTCCTTTCCCACTCACCCGGAAACCACAAATGGATCCGCCAAAAGGTAAGGATCCACTTTCTTCAAAAATCTCACTCTTGCTTGACCAGATTGTTCTTTATCATGCCCATTGATGGCAGGCATCGGTTCCGAGCTCTTCACCACACATTCCACCTGACTTAACTCGCCCTCATTCCCTTTAATTTCACCTCCAGAACTCAGTCTGGCGCACTACTCACTCTGTTGGCGCTTGACACCAATCTTCTTCGACACCCCATCTCCATTTTTATCTATCTCAAATTCAAATCCAAGCTCTGCTTTCCTCATTCTCTTCGACCTCTTCTTCCCAACTCCATCTCATAATCGTCCTGCTCACCTCGGAAACATGTCTTCTCTGGGCGCCGACATTTTGAGAGCATGAGCAGTGGCCACATAGAAAAAAAACGTATTCTCAAATTCCTCTCCTCACTACTTAGTTAAACGCGGAAGAGTGTTGAATAGCCTATGCAAACCATTTAATTGGGGTTTCCACTAGATAGCGTAGCCAAGGTCAAACTTGGCTAGGCTTTATCGTAAAAATGTATGTTAACAAAAATGTGCTATTTGGTCTTAATTTAACGCATAAGGTTGAGTATGGTTAAGGTTAGGGTTAAAGTTAAAGTTAAGTTTAAAATCACATTTTAAGAAGATAAATAGTGGTAATAGACAGGGTTTATAACTTTGTGGCTATGGTAACTACCAACCCAAAGATTGTGCTGTAGTGGAAACCTTAGTGGAAACCAAGACTGTTCTTAGGGCAGGTCTGCCGGTTTCAACCAGCAGAAGCGACTTTTCGTAGCAGGTTAGGAGGAGCCGGTTCTAGCCTTTTAGGGGCCCTAAGTGATGACTGAATTGCGCATCGCAAAGTTTTAACCAATACTTTGAACAAAACTTTTTAAATACCTGGTTTGAATACCCATTCAATACCCAATTAGTTAGCATTTACAGGTAAATATCACAAGTTGAAACGTCTTTCCTACCCTACCGGCTACCGATGTCATTCAATTCTGTAAACTGCTCCATGCTACAACCAGTTGAGATCTGCTAGCTTTTGCTGCCTTATTCTGAAGAAATTTATAAGGCGTTATAAGTGCCTATATCTAGATGTAATATTCAACTAACAACTGATAAGGCAATGCCGCAATAGAGTGATTATTGGAAGAATCAAACCATTCATGCAACGAGAACTGGAAGCACCAACTGCTAGGGGAGCAACCTGGTCTCAGAGCATTTCGTATTTGTCACAAGAATTTTCAATCCCAATGATGATAACTAACAATTATTTAAGCTTTGACCAATCCCCGAGGTTTGTAAGACCCTGGGTTTAATAATAATTAGGCAAAGACTCAGCTTATGGAAAAGGTCCGTAAGGTTTATTCAGAGAGCGCTCTGAAGACCCAAAATACAAACATGTAATTTTATAACTCCTACCCCCCCACCTACTTACACGCACACACCGACACACAAGCAGTAGGGGGATTACACGCACACACAGACACACAAACAGTAGGTGGGATGTATCTTTCCCCACAGTTCACATTCCTCGTTTATCACTACAAAGTCACCCATACCGTTCCCTCCCTCCCAAGATAAGAGAAACCTTGACAGTGTCTCTTTCCTGTCGTAAGTTTTTCAAAGTTCCAACCAGGTCAGGTCATGTATAGTTTAATTGTCCTCCGTGTGATCTTAGTCACACACACACATTTCTCTTCCTTACTTGTCTCGACCAAACCTTATTGGACTTTAGTCAAATTATTCTTAATACATTTGACATAATCTAATAATTACGTTTCAGGGTGGAATTCTTTAGTCATTACCTTAAACATATAAATTCCCTTATCAGTATTATTCTGTACGTAAGTCCGAGCCACTCTATTTAGTAACATGCAGTATGTTTCGTATGGTTACACAAGACAGAGGATTACCTAAGGCAAAAAACAAAAGGAGGATGGTTGGTCGGTGTATAACGCATACGTCTAGCAACCCACAGGTTGCGAGTTCGAATCTCATCACTGACAACTGTAGAATTTTAGATAATTAGCAACTTTTCAACTACTTATAACTTTGTAGTTACTTTGCAACAACTTAGCATGTTAGCTAACCCTTCCCCGAACCCTAACTTGAACCCTTTTAGCGAACCCTAACCCTTTAGCCTAACTCTGTCCCACCCTGATTTGTTTCACATGTCTTGTGCCTGTCTCCACCCCCCACCAGGTGACTCCCATTTTTCCCCATTATCTCCTGTTTATCTTTACCTGTGTTTTCTGTTTGTCTGTTGTCTGTTGTTCATCTTGTCTTGTCAGGTTGTACCAGTGTGTTTACCGGTTTCCTGTTCTTAAGTTTTGCTTATAGTGTTCCCGGTTCTGACATTTCTGCCTGTCCTGACCCTGCCTGCTGTCCGGTACCTGCCTGACTTTGACCTGGTTATGAACCTCTGCCTGCCCCCTGTGTTATAATGAATATCTGAGATTTGAACTATCCGCCTCCTGTGTCTGCATCTGGGTCTTACCCTGAGCCGTAATAAACTCATAAACTTCACCCTAACCCCTAGCCTAGATAGCGTTAGTGCAATGACTAGCGTAGCGTTAGTGCAATGACTGGAAGTCTATGGTATCTACTTGCATGCTAGCAGTTACCATAGAGACATTCACTCATTGCACTAACGCTAGTTAGCAACTTCCTTGAAACTGCATGCAGAGACATAAAAATGGTATCGACAAGTTCATCTGACTCTGGGGAAGTAGATTGCCAAAATCCTGAAGTATCCCTTTAAGCAATTTTAGCAGCACCAAATCACAACATCCAACCTCTTACCTTCCATTCCATCCGCTAGACTACACGAGCTAGTCATTCCACATAAGCTTCAAATCAACCTTATTTTTCTGTGGAGTTTAACGGCAGTTGGCATCCAACATGTTTGTCATGGATCCCCCGGTACTGCTGCTCATTCCGTTCACCAGCTCCGGAGGTCTAGGTCACCGGCCTTCTAGGCGTCACTGAACTGGATTCATTACCACCAACCCCGGACTGTCTTGTCTCATTATGCACACCTGGTTTCCATTCCCCCTGATTAGTATGTGTATATATGTGCCCTCTGTTCTCCATTGTCCTTGTCGGTTATTGTTACCATGTCCGTTGGCCCTGTGTACCTGTGCTATTGTATTGCCACCGTCATCTCGGCACTGACTGGACGGGCCCAGGATTGGGGTGCTGGGGGACCCGTTTCCCAGCTTACGAGCGCTTCACCCTATGCTTCACCATATGCTTTTACCCCATGACATTCTCAAGCACAATATCATAATCACAACCATTTGTGAGAGGTGAGTACTGAACAGCAAAATAGACTGGAATTACATTAAGTATTTTCTAAATTAAAACGAAGGGCTATATAAATACATTTGATTTGATTTGAAATAAGGACAGGGCTAGTACATCACATCACCGTTCCCGTTTCTCTGCTGACCCATGACACTCATTTAGAACAGATCACCTTTTTGGTTATAGGCACCCAGTTGTTTTAGGTCTCGCCTGATTCAGTTGGCATAAGCCTGTTATTTCCTGGTCTGAGGAGACTGCTGGGTTGGTCGCAGGAGTGTCAGGGGAGGTGGACCACGCCCCTCAAGTGGAGTTACCAGGATCTGCACCGGGTTTTCTAAGACGCAGGCTACACGCCTGCCTGCCTCATCGCCCCTGGGACTGTGTCATTGACCTGTTGTCTGACGCAGCCCTTCTGAGAGGATATGTCTATCCCCTCTCCTATGCGGAGACCGAGGCCATGGAGATGTACGTACAGGAGAGCCTCCAGCAGGGTTTAATCACCAGCCTCCTCAAGTTTCTTTTTTGTTAAAAATAAAGATGGGGTCTGCGCCCCTGCATTGATTATCGAACTCTGAATAAAGCCACCGTTAACGTATTCCTCCTACCTCCCTGCTGAGAGGAGGTCCCTAGAGGCTTCGTTGGATGGCGGGGGCGAAGAGAGCGTTCGAGACACTGAAGGCACACTTCACCACTGCTCCCGTGCTAGCACATCCCGACCCCTTACTTCCCGTCATTGTCGAGGTGGATGCCTCCGAAGTAGGAGTTGGGGCAGTGATGTCCACCATGGCTAACTCCATCTGTACCTCCTCCCGCAGTCCGCTGCAGAACACGGTGACCACCAGAACCCCTCCAAAGCTACGGCACTGCGCCTTTTACTCCAAGCAGCTGAGCCCCGCCCAGAGGAACTACGACTTAGGGGACCGAGAACTCTTGGCGGTCAAGAAGGCTGAAAGCACTGGCTGGAGGGGTCCAAACACCCTTTCCTGGTGTGGACAGACAACCGCAACATGGAGTACATCATGGCAGTGAAGAGGCTAAACCCAAGACAGGCCAGGTAGGCTCTATTCTTCTCCAGGTTCCAAATCACGCTTTCTTCTAGGCCAGGCTCGAAGAATGTGAAGGTGGACACCCTGTCTCGCCTCTAGGACGCAGAGGAGACAATATCATCCCGCCATCCCGTATCATCGCTCCAGTGGTGTGGGACATGGACTCCGACATTCATCAGGCCTTGTGCATAGAACCTGCACCAGTGCCCAGAGAACCCAGAGAACCTTGTCCACGAGTGTGCGGGACCGCAGCCTTGCCTGGGTGCACACGGCGCCTGTGTTGGGTCATCCTGGGATAAGCCGTACAATCGCCTGCCTAACGGAGAAGTACTGGTGGCCCACCTTGGCTAGGGACGCCCGGGTTTATGTCTCTACCTGCTCCATCTGTGCTCAGTCAAAGACACCCAGACACCTCCCTTATGGAAATATCCAAACGGTGAGCATCACAAACACTAGGAATCTTCGACTTAAATTGCTCCACCTCCACACTTAACGCTACCCCAGAAATCACTCCCTTCAATGTTGCCCTGTACCTATGCGCAAAGAAAGATACGGGTCTTTCCCCAAATTGCGTTGCAAGGATCTGAAGAAGCAAACAAACATCACAATTCCACTTCAGGTTACCTTTACTGACTCAACAGCACCCACCATCTTTTTCACCCAACCTGAAACCACCCATGGATCAGCCAAGGAGCCTGGTTCCACCCTCTTCTTCTCACTCCCACTGGACCAAACGTATCATTATCAGAACCATGTCCTTCAACGCAAGGCTTGTGCTCTTAGCTCCTCACAACACCGTCTACCCATCCGTTTCACCTCCAGAGCTCGAACTAGCATCCGGCTCACTCTGTTTGAACTTGACACCAATCTTCCTCGAACATACCCTCTCTTGTTATTGCTCGCTTCAACAGATTCAAACCCATCCTCTGCCTCCCTTGGTCTTTTCAGCCTCCTGTTTCCTCATATCATCCTCCCTTAACCAATCACTCGACTCCTTCTGAAAATATTCAACTTTCCCAAGCCAAAATCTCTTTTTAGCCTCCTCGAGAGACATGCTAAGCCCTGTACTCCGTCCACTTCAAACTCAAGCCATCAGAATCTTTGCTGCCCCACCATCCACGCAAACTTCCATAGCAGCCTGGTCTCATAGACTGGATTTAACATAATCAACTTAAAACTGGGACACTGAAATTAGTATGGTATGTTAAGTTTGGTATGGTTACATCAGCCAGAAGTTTACGGTTGGCTTATTACACAAACATCTAGCAACCCAAAGGTTGTGAGTTCAAATCTCATCATGGACAACTTTAGCATTTTAGCTAATTATCCAGTTTTCAAATACTTACTACTTTTTAGCTACTTTGCATGGTAGCTAACCCTTCCCCTAACCCCAACCGTAACTATTTTAGCTAACCCTGACCTAAACCCTTTAACCTAACTCCTAAACCAAACCCCTAGCCTAGTTAACGATAGTCAGCTAGCTAACATTAGCCATCTAGCTAGAATTAGTAACATATCATACATATCATGTCACGTCTGCTCCCCCTATTCAGCCCCTGGCACTCGAAGGCACCAGGCTGCCCTGTATCACGCACCCCTGCCATCAATTATGCATACCAGTGTTCCCTCGTCACTCACATCAGCGATATTGGACTCACCTGGACTCACTCAATCACATGTTTATTACCTCCCCTACATTTGTCAGTTCCCCAGCTCTGTTCCCCGCTGCTGCATTGATTGTTATTTGTCTGTATTACTTGTCTTTGTCTGTATTACACTGTTCCTGTCTCATTCCATGTCCGTTCCATATTAAATGTTTGACTCTCCGTATCTGCTTCGCCTCTCCAGCATCATCCCCTGTGACATATCATACGTTTAGAAAATCCGTAACATATTGCACATTTTGCAAATTCTTAATATATAATACAAATTGTAATTTGTAACATATCTTACCTTGATGGATATCCACAAATTAATACATGCCGTACAAAACGTAACATATACTAAGTGGAATGTCTAGGATTTGCCTAGAGAATCATTTGAAATGCTCTGAGACCAGGTTTTCCATAGCAGTCTGGGCTGTAGTTAAACATTGTGCCCCCCTCTCCCTCTCATACTAATTACGAGAATGAGAGAGAGAGAGAAAGAATGAATCTGGGGAATAACTTAGCCTCACAGAGTATCTGGTTATCACAATACTGTAATTTATGCATGGCGTCATGACATATTGTAATGATGAGATATAGGTAAGTTAACAGTTGTGTGTCTGTCTCTGTGTTATATCTTTATAGTGGCAGATACCTGAGCTGATTCCAGACCAGCTGGACAGGACATACTATCAGACTTCCAGGGGAACCCTTTAGCTTTTGTCAGTTTACACACACAAGGTTACAACATGTCTCTGCATCATAAATTACAGTGTCTTCCCCAGCCCGGGTCTAGTGACCCCCATCCTCTGGACTCATCCTTCCTATAAAGACAGGTATACCCATCACTGGGACATTGTCATTATATTATCATGACGGACATTACCACCTTATGTAATGGTGGATGTGTACTGCACTGTTGAGAGTAAGTATTTCACTGCAACGCTTAGCCTACATCCTGTATCCTGTGCATGTGACCAATAAACTTTGATGTGATAGGATCACATCTGATATTCAGTACAAATCTTGATTTCCATCTTTCCAGACACAATACTAATTGTATTGTGTCTGTATCTATGTTGTGTAGCACCAGATTAGTATCCAGTGATCTAATGTGAGATTGACAACATAAGAAGGGGTGTGCTTAAGGATGATGGAAACCTAGAGTTCAACATGAGGGCCATTTTCCACAGGAGATACCCAGACACACACATCTATATCGAGGTTAGAAAGTCACACACACTTGATGACACTTGATGAGCTGCGGGTCGTATTACCTGGAAGGTAAATATTAATGATGTGTTATTTTTATGTACTTTAAGATATGTATACACAGTAACCATGTGCAAAGGGTTCTACCTAGAACCATTTTATAATCTTATTCTATTGATAACCATTTTATCTTTGGAGGGTTCTTCCTAGAACTGACTGAACAAATCCACCAGCCTTATTAGCCTTTAAATGTATTTATGACAATAATTAAATATCATAAGGCCTTTCTTTGAGGGCTTAGTTATACCCAAACAAAGGGGTGTTAGTCAACTCCTGGTTTACAGGCCACATCAGGCCTGCAAGTCACATTATTGTGGCTTACAAAGTGATGTGTAATTCCTATTGGAATCAAGCCAGAGTTAAGATATCCAACAAGTAGTGCTAAGAGATTAGTGTTTTTTTAGGTCGGTTCGGTTTTGGTGAAAATAATCACTTCTTCGATTTCGGTTGAATACTGTAACACAGAATACAAAAATTAATGAAAGTCCCATGATGGTAGTGACTGCCCGTTACTGCCCATTACTGCTCATCACTTATTAAACATTTATTCACATTACTTTACTTTAATAAAATATTTCAGTTGTTGTGTATATTACATTTGTTTATTTGATGACTATTATTTCATTCCAAGTCAAGTCAACTCACCTCTATAGAGCTGTTGCCTATGTTTTGACAAAATCCCTATTTTGTAGTTCTTCAAGGTAAATAAGGCATACATTTTTGACTGCTGATATCCAACTATCAATCAGTTAGATCATGTATTTTCAGGTAGAGATACCTTGGGAAGCAAGCTCTTCATATCCCCTCACAATCATGCATTCTTCTGCCTCTTCTGTAGAAACACAGACCGGGCAAGTAGATGCGCAATGGATTATGGTCATTGTAGTTAATTACCTCATTTTATGTGATAAACAAGGTTGAATATTTTGGTTAAAAGCTCAGCGCGAACAAGTGGAATATTTAATCACCCGCAAACTGCATTCAGAATGGCTGCCAGGGTTGAGAAAACTATCTACTGAGAGGACCTCAATCATCTAAACTGGAACAATCATCCCAGTAACGGGTACAATCAATTAAACTATTACCAGATTGGATTAGTTTAGAAAAATGTGTTATTAATCTTTGTGTAGCATAACATTTATTAACCAATCAATACAGATATTAAAACAAACAATTCTGAAAATCATCCTGCGATAGAGCATGCTGGGATATATGATATGGCTCAATGTAGAACTCTTTTCGCCTTCCAAATAATCATTCTTGGCTTCTAAAAAAAAAAAAAAAAAAGGGATGTTAGGATGTTAAGGATGTTAAAAGTTATAGGTAGAACCCTTTGCCTTACAAAGAACACTTTTGGAACCCTTTTTTCAGAGAGTGCATAGACTCAACAATTGGCTAGCCTGATCCCAGATCTGTTTATCTGGGATCTGTTTATGTTTTGCAAAGTCCTACTGTCTTATTGTTACTGTAGGAGTTTTTTACCTAGGTAAATGTTTTGGGAAAGCCTGGCTTCTCTTGGCATCCATGAACACACACCACTGGTAGGCAGAGATGAATAGAGAGAGGTGGGAATAGTATGTGCTTCAGTAAAGTGGTTTTTTTAGCATCCAAAGCCATGGTTGTCAACTGTACTGAAGAAATGTAACGAAAGTCACAGAAAATAGAGGTTCTGGTTGCAGCTGCAGAGAAGTTCTTGGGATTGCGAGGTTTTACTGCAGAGGAGTTGCAGGGGGTGGAGTGGTAGTGTTCTGTCCTCCAATACCGAATCCTACTCCAAGCCTGGAGTAGGATTAGACAGGGTTAAATCATTTAATGGGTGGTGTTTTTTTGTGTGAGGGCTAATAGTTGGCAAGGTCATTTTCTTTGTTCACAATTTTGTGTTACCGGAATGTAATGTAAGGTCAGTGGAGGCTGCTGGGGGAGGATGGCTCATAATAATGGCTGAAACAGGGCAAATGGAATGGCATCAAACACATGGAAACCATATATTTGATACGATTCCACTTATTCTGCTCCAGCCATTACCGCGAGCCAGTCGTCCCCAATTAAGATACCACCAACCTCCTGTGATGTAGGTAGGCCATGACTAGCCTCACACTCCAGTACAGTAGATAGTGTATGCAACAAATAGTTGGATGCAATTCGCCAACCAAATCCCAAAGATGAAAGACGGCGAGGGCAGGTGTGTGCCGGAGGACTCTGGCACACAGCAGGCGGGGGCGACGCCGTGTGCTAGTACTGCTTTCTAGATGGCACACCGTGTTGCCCCAGCCTCTCGCCTGTTGTGCTAGCAGGAGGCTGGGACTACCCGTTGACAGTGTCCTTCGCCCCCACCTGTCGAGCATGACTTTCTTCGGTACACAGCAGGCGACAAGCTCGTTAGCACACGGTGTCACCCCAGTCTTCCGCCTGCTGTGCTAGTTCATGAGGGAACCAATGGGATGCTCGAGTGGGGGCATTCCTGCAGATGCAAGAATGCTCACATGCAGGAATGCCCCGAATTGCAGGCTGCAGTTCCACGCTATTGGATTGTCACGCCACTCTGCTCCTGTGTCCCTTTGCCCAAGGCTTTTGTACCTTGCCTGTCTAGGATTTGCGTTTATAACTAGCAAAATAATTTAGCAAATATATCTTTATAATGGCAACACCTCCTGTGAGAATATGTTCTTGACAAGTTTTGAAAAAACTATCCAGAGAAAACATCAGTGAGTTTACACAGGCAGAGCTGGCTACACAATTACATTTTTATCTGAGGAGAGTTAGTTAGCTATCGATCTATTTATAAAATTAGATAGGTATCTAGCTATCTGAGTGTTCAGCTTTTAACGTTACCTGTGTTTGGTCTGATTTTACTCAACCCATCCCACCGAATCATCAGCAGTACATCAGGGGTGTATCGATTACACCGATTCTGTTGCAAAACATTTTGTCTGTTGCAGAAACCGTTTACTCCAAAAGGTAAACGTAAACGAGAGTTTCTATTAGACAAATTCAGGTAGGTCCCTCCCTGTTTTGTTCTGTTTGCTACTGTTTAACTTAATGTAGCAGGCTTAAAAGAAAATAAACTGAAACTAGATCCCGTTCACCAGCATTTCCCAAACTCTGTGCCTGTTTTGTTTTGTTTTTTGCCCTTACACTACACAGCTGATTCAAATGATCAAAGCTTGATGATTAGTTTTTAGCAAAAAACAAAACGTGCACCCTCGGGGTCCCAATGACCGTCTTTGGAAACCCTGCTCTACATATTGGTCTTGATGAGAAGAAAAAAAGTTATCCGTGGAGGTTCTCTTCTGCACTGTTCAACCAATCCAATGATGCATAAACTTTGGAATGCTGATGCTATGTTTTGGCCATGGAGAGGATTTGAAGCCACTGGTTGGCAATATTGGCACTCTTCAGAAAAGCAGTCCTCAATAGGAATGAATTGAATTCTTCAATTTTTCATTCAATGTTTCAAGGAAAAAATGATTATTTTTCTGTTTGTCACGTCATGTATGTAGGTGGCAGGGAAGTCAAGCGCAGGAGAATTAAACTTGGTATAATTGGAGTATTTTAATAACTTAAAACAAACTCCAAAACCAAAGTCCATAATAAAATAAATGTGGGTACAAGAACCCATCGCACACCAATCCATAAAACATGCACATAACAATAAACAATCTCTGACAAGGACATGAGGGGAAACAGAGGGTTAAATACACAACACTTAATGAACGGGATTGGAACCAGGTGTGTAAGAAGACCAGACAAAACCAGTGGAAAATGAAACATAGATCAATGATGGCTGGAAGACCGGTGATGTCGACCGCCAGAGGCATCGACTTCAAGGAAAATGTTTTTTTTTAGAATTCTGGAAAATAAAAATTATGCTTAGCTCACGTAATATCATATAAAAGTATGCATTAAGGTGTCTGTATTAGAATAAATGTGGCAGAAAATGTAGACATTATTAAATGCATTTCTATAGCTTCTAAAATATTTTTTACAATGATGGGGGAGTGCCAAGATGGAGGAGTGGTGGCTTCTAAACAGCGCCTAAATTCATCTAGTGTATATAAACCATTAAACCAATCCAATAAATGTGGAGGAGTTACGCGTTGAATACACCGACAGTCATTGTGTTTTGGTACACCGGCAGAGTCATTGCGTTTTGGTACACCAGAAGTACATTAATTTCCAATGGAACACTGCAAGGCATCATCGTTATAGAGGTAGTTGCAGTGCCAGTTTCTGTCTCTGTACAAAGGCATGGTCTTCAAGCTATGGAAGATGTCAAAACATGTAATAACAACTGATTGGACTTACATGGATTCCCCTTTTCTAGAAAGCCAAATCTCTTTTCAGTGTAAGGGGAAACTCACCACCCTAACCCCACTTACACTTACACTTATTTGTATTTATTTTATTGGCCCATCAACCTCACTCTTCGGAGGACAAAAGTAACATAGTTTTACATTTTTTTTGTTACATTTTTTACATTTTTTTTGTTACTTATAATTATTCGTACACTTTACATACATGGTACTTTTATACACAGTATTACATGATTGGAATACAGTTTGAAATACTGTACACTGAGAGTACAAAACATGCTCTTTCCATGAGACTGACCAGGTGAATCCAGGTGTAAGCTATGATCCCTTGATGTCACTTGTTATAAAACGTATCTAGACATTATCTCACTTTTTTTAGGCTAACATTTCGTTTTCAACAGTGGAGATTTGTATAAACCTGGTTTTCTGTCTCTCTGACATTTGCAACATTGTTTCAATATTCAAATTCGATCTCCAGCTGTCCCATAGTAATGAATGTGTCGGGAGTCGGGATGAGACAGTCAGACAGGCATGCAGTTTTTCTCAGCCTCTCTAAATCATGAATCAGCTGGCATCATTTTAATGGATATATACAAGGAATGTAAATTTTAAAAAGGTCAAACGAAACAAAGTGCAGCTAGTTTGCAGTCTTTCCAGCTTTAGTTTGAAGTGATTGTGTTAACTGTGTTGTTGGCTAGCTCCTCTCAACAGTGTCCTGACAAGTGAGCACATTTTCTGTGCCAGGCGAAATGGTGCCTCATAGGCTCATGGTTATGGATATATCCATATAAATGTCAATGGAAAACAGCAAAAACAAATGCAAATGCAGCTACTTTGCTGTTATTCTGGCTTTTTAAGTAACTGTAAGTTAGTCGTAGTTGACTAGCTAGCAAGCGAGGTATAAGAACGTTGCCAGCAATGGAACATTTAGAATGAACGACTGGGTCACATCTCTAGCAACCGAACCGATAGAACGAACAACCAGCCGGCTTGGGTAGCAACCCTAGATTTGTGTCTGGACTATATCTTGTGGAAGGATGAAATAGTATGAATAAATTCCTCAATATCAGTGGTGTAAAGTACTTAAAAATACTTTTGGTTGGATTCCGCGAGTGTTAGCTGGCTGTACTACAGACACCTGTCGTCGTCGTGGGAAAGACTCATTGTTATATTTTGTAAAACAACTGGTTGCAGTAAAGAGCCAACCTGGATACTAAGGAGATCCTGAGGGAAATCGACGTGTACCAACAGCTTTACGCTATGGAGGAACAACATACTCCATCATGGAAAGATCCGACTACCTCACAAAATAACTTTAACCAAAAAAAATTAAAAATACATTAATCTACTGACACAGACGATTTACTTACCGTTGAAGTAAAGGCTTGTGCTCTGGCTGTAATCCATACAACAATGTAAAAGTTGTGTGAGGAGGTAGCAGGGCTGAGGGGGATTTTGGAGTTTAGCCAGAGTGAAATTCTCACACGTCAAGGAGAGAACAAGGCACTCACAGCCAAGTTAATAATCCACAATTCCAACATGGATTGTCTACTCAGGGAAAACAAGGCGAGGAAGGAGTTGCTACTAGACATACAAAGTCGTAGCATGTGTGAAAATATATATTTTGGGGGGATTCCTGAGGATGAATAATCCAGAGGGTTATCAGAGAATCAGAGAATCAGAGAATTAAATAAAATCAGAGAATTCATGCAATCCGCCTTGAAACTTCCTATAGAGACCGTAAACAAGGTGGCTTTCCACCGAGTACACGGACTTGGAGCTCGGAGCGACAAGACCAAGGGTCTCCGTCTGATCATGGCAAAATGTGAACACTACCAACAAAAGGAGCTGATAAAAAGCATGGGAAGGGAGCAAAGGGACCAAATTTGGTCTCAATGACCAATTTCCAAGGGAGATAAATAAATGTCATAAGTGACTGTATCCGGTACAGAGGCAACAGAGGGAGAAGGGTAAGCGTGCCTTTCTCATTGTGGACAAACTCTTTATAGATGGACAGCTATTCAGTGACAGCTCCATAACACCATGGCTGTAGTAAATTCTACAGGGACTTCAGGTATATGAAAATATCTGAACACTATGAAGTGGATATGAACACACACATACTCAATTACATGCTCGCTGGCAAACATATGGACTCATATATACACATACACACCTGATCTCACTCTTTTCTCTCACTCTCTCTTTCTCTCTTCTCTTCTCGCTCACCTCTATTGTCGAGAACTGTTTTATAATTTAATGTTTCTTGTTTGTCTATCTTTTTTATGTATTTGTCTATATGTTTATATATGTTTACAACAAGCAAGGGGAAGATATCAGAATAGAGGCATTGGGGAATAATAACATATTGTACGAATACATTTGTACCGTAGTGAAGCCGTCTCTATAGTAATGCAAGGTCTCTTTCATGATCATGTGAAACGTCAATTCCTATGGAAATGCTGGGATGTGTTTTTTAATGATGTTAAAGGTAATTATGATGAAACTATGATGGTGATACGATATGGATTACAATTATCATCATAAGGCTATACGCACTACATGTTACACACACAGACACAGACACACAGACATTCAACCATGCAAATCGGCGGAGTTATTATTTATAATAAATAAGTGAAATAAGTATAGACAGTTATTATTGTCAAGGTTTATCCGATTATAAAAAACAAGATCAGTCTTTACGTGGCTAAAAGAAAAGGAATATAAGATATACTGTTCACAGGAAACTCACTCTACATCCTTAGATGAAGTTGTGTGGAAAAAGGAATGGTGAAATCATTTTTTACATTTTCATGGACAAAGGAACTCAAAAGGTGTGATGACATTAATTAATAAAAATGTTGACCTGAATGTGCAAATAGTCAGGAATGATTCGCAAGGAAGGTGGATCTTTTTGAATATGAAAGGGGATGAAAAAGAGATTTGGCTCATTAATCTATAGGGTCCAAATCAGGGTGATCCATACTTCTTAAAAATATTTATACCAATTTATTGAACTTTTAGGCAACAAATGATCAAATCATTAATGGTAGGAGACTATAACACAGTGTTAAGTACCTCAATGGACCGTAAAGGAAATCACAAATATTATGGACACATTAGAAATAGTGGATATTAGGAGACTAAAAAACCTCGACCTAGTGAGATATGCATGGAGGAGACTTAATCAAGCAAGTCATCTTGACGACTTTCTAAGTTTTAATAGGAGACCGAATGCGATCGGATCATCATTTAATTGGCCTTCACATAACTCTTATAAAATGTCCACGTGGATGGGGATATTGGAAATTTAATCGAAGTTTACTGGAGGACAACTTATTTTTGACTTAATAATAATAATAATAATAATTTATAACTTAATTTTTCCAGTATAATATAGTTTCAGCAAATCCCCTTATTGTTTGGGATACCTGGCTGGTAGGAATATCCTTGTCTCATCGCGCACCAGAGACCAAGGTTGCCAGGTGCACGTGAGAAAATGGGGTAAAATTCATAAATAAATAATAAAAAAGCAGTTGCTGGCTAAAGACACAAGACTAACAAGGGAAATAAATGAACTAATAGTACAGGTAGATAGCAATAAAAACGATACTACAGAGATACAAAATAAGTTAGAGGAAATACAAAAAGAAGTTGAGGAACTTATTCTAGAACGATCTAATGTAATCTATTACATAAATAAAGCAAACTGGATGGAATATGGAGAAAAATGCACAAAATTCTTCCTGAATCTCCAATACAGGAACAATAACAAAAATATTTTGCAGAAACTCGTTACTGAAGACGGAGTCATCTATGATTCTCCGAATTATATTTTAAAAGAAAGTACAGAAAGATTGGTGCGAAGGCCAAATTACAGAGGAAGAACATTTTTAGGGTATTAAATCATTTCAGTCTGGAAAAACCCCAGGGCTTGATGGCATACCGGTAGAGGTATATCAAACCTTTTTTGATATACTAAAAGCTCCATTGTTAGATTGTTTTAACTACTCCTGTAGAAATGGTAGTCTGTCAGGTCCTCAGCAGGAAGGTCTGATTTCTCTATTATTAAAACAAGACACAGATGGCAAATATAAAGACCCAGTCTATCTAAAAAACTGGAGAACCCTTACACTTCAATGTTGAGATACAAAAATACTAGCGAAATGCATAGCACTCAGAATTAAAAGGGTTTTACCAGGTATCAGACAGGTTTTTTACATGGACGATGCATTGGAGATAATATATGACAACTACTAGAAATAATAGAACATCATGAAACATCTAAGAAGCCAGGCCTGGTATTTATAGCGGATTTTGAAAAGGCATTTGATGAAGACTGGATTTTATTTATAAATGCATGGATTTTTAAAATTTTGGTGATTCTCATAAAAATGATGTAAAGCAACCCCAGTTGTAAAATAGTAATTAAAGGCTACTTCTTAGAGATTTTTGAATTGTCAAAAGGAGTTAAACTAGGGTGTCCGCTTTCACCATATCTATTCATTATGGCCATTGAAACGCTATCTATTAAAATAAGATCCAATAACAACATTAGAGGATTAGAAATCCAAGGCTTAAAACAATGGTGTCCATGTATGCCGATGACTCAAATTTTATATTAAGTCCGCAAGCTAGATCCCTGCAATGTCTCATTGAAGATCTAGATAGCTTTTCTGTACTCTCTGGACTTAAACCTAATTAAGTGTACAATATTATGTATTGGATCTTAAAAATTTACAATACCCTGCAGTTTACTTGTAAAATGAGCTGATGGTGAAGTAGACATACTTGGTATTCATATCATAAAATATTTAAATAAGCTCTCCACAATGAATTTCAATAGAAAACTTGTAAAAAATAGACAAGATCCTGCAACCATGGAGAGGTAAATACCTGTCTATTTATGGAGAAATTTGCCCTGATTAACTCCTTAGCCATATCTCAGTTTACTCACTTACTTATAGCGCTGCCTACTCCTGATGATTCGTTGTTCAAATCAAAACCAAAACCAATTCTTTCTTTGGCCGCCTCTCCTTCCAGTTCTCTGCTGCCAATGACTGGAACAAACTACAAAAATCTCTGAAACTGGATACACTTATTTCCCTCACTAGCTTTAAGCACCAGCTGTCAGAGCAGCTCACAGATTACCGCACCTGAACATAGCCCATCTATAATTTTGCCCAAACAACTACCTCTTTCCCTACTGTATTTATTTTATTTATTTTGCTCCTTTGGACCCCATTATTTGTATTTCTACTTTGCACATTCTTCCACTGCAAATCTACCATTCCAGTGTTTTACTTGCTATATTGTATTTACTTTGCCACCATGGCCTTTTTTTGCCTTTACCTCCCTTATCTCACCTCATTTGCTCACATCGTATATCGACTTGTTTCTACTGTATTATTGACTGTATGTTTGTTTTACTCTATGTGTAACTCTGTGTTTTTGTGTCGAACTGCTTTGCTTTATCTTGGCCAGGTCGCAATTGTAAATGAGAACTTGTTCTCAACTTGCCTACCTGGTTAAATAAAGGTTAAATAAATAAATATGAGCAAAAAATATTGTACTTTATCTGGGATGCCAAACCAGACAAAATAAACCATTCCCATCTATATAATGAATATGAATTGGATGGGTTGAGATTATTAAATATAAAAGCACTAAACCTTTCTCTAAAAGCTTCACTTATTCAAAATATTTACTTGAACCCTAAATGGTTCTCAAGTAGATTACTAAGAAAACCCCACCCATTGTATAAAAATTGTATTTTTGCTTTTGTGCAGATTGCCATGTCTCATTTTTGATTAATTGCAAATTAAACCTTTTTCAAAGTAGCTCTCTTTTTCAAACTAGCATTGCAGAGCTGGCTACAATTTACATTTCATCCCCCTGAAAAGAGATTCAAGACTTCATGCTTTTCAGCTAAAATTATTATATAGAATTCTTGCCACCAACAAAATGTTGAATATTTGGGGCATAAAATTCTCAAAGCTCTGCAGATTTTGTTGTGAGGATACAGAATCAATAGACAATTTATTTTGGTATTGCCTTCAGGGAGCCTGTTTCTGGTCTCATGTTTAGGAAGGCTGAAAATGCATAGCATTGATCTAAAACTGACCCTAGAAACAGTAATGTTAGGAAATATGGAGAGACCGGGTCAGTCGATCGCTAATATACTAATACTCTTAGTCAAAGTTTTTATCTTCAACTCGCAATCTGTGGATTCTATTTGATTAGATCGATTGAAATTGTACGTTAAACATCACAGCATAGTTGAAAGATATACACTACTTTCTAAAGTTTGAGGTCACTTAGAAATGTCCTTGTTTTTGAAAGAAAAGCTCATTTTTGGTCTATTAAAATAACATCAAATTGATCAGAAATACAGTGTAGACATTGTTAATGTTGTAAATGACTATTGTAGCTGGAAACGGCTAATTGATCATTAAAAAACCCTTTTGCAATTAGCACAGCTGAAACTGTTGTTCTGATTAAAGAAGCAATAAAACTGGCCTTCTTTAGACTAGTTGAGTATCTTGGCTAAACAACAGTTTCAGCTGTGCTAATTGCAAAAGGGGTTTCTAATGATCAATTAGCCTTTTAAAATTATAAACTTGGATTAGCTAACACAACCTGCCATTGGAACACAGGAGTGATGATTGCTGATAATGGGCCTCTGTATGCCTATACAGATATTCCATTAAAATCAGCAATTTCCACAGCCACAATAGTAATTTACAATATTAACAATGTCTACACTGTATTTCTGATCAATTTGATGTTATTTTAATGGACAAAAAATGAGCTTTTCTTTCAAAAACAAGGACATTTCTAAGTGACCCCAAACTTTTTAACCGTAGTGCATGTTGTGTAGAAATCCGAAGAAGGTGGCCAGCAGAGATAGGTGGTGGGATGGGCTGACGGAAGCTGTGGATTGAGATGTGGAATTCGAGACAAGTTGGAGTGGAGTTGCTGTAAGGGAGATAGAATGATAGTCAAAGAAAAAAAGTTTAAAATTAAGTAAAAATAAAACAATAAAAACTAAGTTTGAATGACATTGAGTGGCATTATCTTTTTTTTTATTAATTTTTTTACAGCTAATGCCGGTTTGCCTGAGGCTGATGCCATGCAGGTGTTTGTACACATACATATGCACACACTCTCATTCAAATACACGCACATATGTAATAGTGCCAGACATGCACTCAAACATACAGTGCCTTGCGAAAGTATTCGGCCCCCTTGAACTTTGCGACCTTTTGCCACATTTCAGGCTTCAAAAATAAAGATATAAAACTGTATTTTTTTGTGAAGAATCAACAACAAGTGGGACACAATCGTGAAGTGGAACAACATTTATTGGATATTTCAAACTTTTTTAACAAATCAAAAACTGAAAAATTGGGCGTGCAAAATTATTCAGCCCCCTTAAGTTAATACTTTGTAGCGCCACCTTTTGCTGTAAGTCGCTTGGGGTATGTCTCTATCAGTTTTGCACATCGAGAGACTGACAGTTTTTCCCATTCCTCCTTGCAAAACAGCTCGAGCTCAGTGAGGTTGGATGGAGAGCATTTGTGAACAGCAGTTTTCAGTTCTTTCCACAGATTCTCGATAGGATTCAGGTCTGGACTTTGACTTGGCCATTCTAACACCTGGATATGTTTATTTTTGAACCATTCCATTGTAGATTTTGCTTTATGTTTTGGATCATTGTCTTGTTGGAAGACAAATCTCCGTCCCAGTCTCAGGTCTTTTGCAGACTCCATCAGGTTTTCTTCCAGAATGGTCTTGTATTTGGCTCCATCTATCTTCCCATCAATTTTAACCATCTTCCCTGTCCCTGCTGAAGAAAAGCAGGCCCAAACCATGATGCTGCCACCACCATGTTTGACAGTGGGGATGGTGTGTTCAGCTGTGTTGCTTTTACGCCAAACATAACGTTTTGCATTGTTGCCAAAAAGTTCAATTTTGGTTTCATCTGACCAGAGCACCTTCTTCCACATGTTTTGTGTGTCTCCCAGGTGGCTTGTGGCAAACTTTAAACAACACTTTTTATGGATATCTTTAAGAAATTGCTTTCTTCTTGCCACTCTTCCATAAAGGTCTGTGGGAGGCGTCTCGGATGGTTGAGGGACATCTATTGGGGAACTGTGGGGGGATCGTGGAGGGTTCGGGTTCACGTTTTTTGGCCTGGTGGGAGATCTGTCAACTTGCCTTTGAGCAGGGCATTGACCCTGGATGCTTCTGTTTGTCTCTCTGAATGGGAGTCTGTTGGATGACTGGTGTGGTGTAGTTCACTGCAAATATATTGTATGTTTTGGATATTCAATGAAAAAAATATATATATATACTTTCAAGTACTTAAGTAGTTTTTTGGGGTATCTGTACTTTACTTTACTATTTATATTTTTGACAACTTTTACTTCACTACATTCCTAAAGAAAATAATGTACATTTTACTCCATACATTTTTCCTAACACCCAAAAGTACTTGTTTATTTTGACAGGAAAATGGTCAAATTTACGCACTTATCAAGGGAACATCGCTGGTCATCCCTACTGCCTCTGATCTGGCAGACTACCTAAACACAAATGCTTCATTTGTAAATGAATGTCTGAGTGGTTATCCTTAAATAAAAAAACATATAAAAATTGTACCATCTGGTTTTCATAATATTAGGAATGTGAAATTAATAATACTTTTACTTTTGATATTTAAGTATATTTTAGGAATGTAATTTATTTTTGATACTGACAGCTGAAGTCGGAGGTCTACGTACACCTTAGCCAAATACATTTAAACTCAGTTTTTCACAATTCCTAACATTTAATCAGATTAAACATTCCCTGTCTTAGGTCAGTTAGGATCACCACTTCATTTTAAGAATGTGAAATGTCAGAATAATAGTAGAGAGAATGATTTATTTCAGCTTTTATTGATTTCATCAACCTTAAAAATCTAAATGACAATGAATCATATCTAAAAGATAAAATTTAACCAGCGTGTCCTTAGATCATGTGAAAAGGCTGCACAATGACCGTTGTTCTTGAATCATTCCCACTGTGAATGGTAAGGCTCACTATGCTATGAAACCACACACTATAGCAGACCTTGATATTACCGGCCGCAATTAATATGGTGAAAACAATGTGTGGGAAGGCAGAGGCCCAGAAACTCACGTCAACACATTTGTCAGATAACAATATTAAACAAAGAATGTATGCTATTGCTAGGAGGAAACTCTGACTGAAGGACTCAAACTCCCCAGCTAATGCTCTCCAAATGGACATTCGCTGTGAGGGGCGAGATGCCCATACATTGACTTTTGTTTTCTATACATATCGGGGGATGCTATTCACATGGACATATTGTTCTGTGTCACGATTCCCGCGCATGAAATGGAAAACAGATTCCATGGAATCGAATGGTGGGCTTTGGCACAGATGGGGCTCCATCTATGGTGGAATGGTTGGCAGGCCTCTGCGCTAGTTATGAATGTGTCTCCCTATGCCATATACACTGAGAGCAATTGGTGGCAAAAGAGTTGAGCACAGAACTCTGAGATATACTGCTGCAGGTAACTTTGATTGTAAACTAGATAAAACCACATCCACTGCGCGCAAGTGGCTTGGTGGTTATCGAGGGGGAGTGTTGGAAAGATTTTTTGCTTCCAGAGAGGAACTGTTGACATTCACAATGAATGATTTTTTTTTGTTGTTGACTTTTGGTGTAATAAAAATGCGTCTCCTTGCCTATGTAACAGACATACAGTTTTTGGGAAACTGAACGATCTGAATGCAAGCATGCAGTGGAAATACAAAAACATTCTACAGATGACTGACCGAATCAGTGGATTCAGACTAAATAATTCTTATTGGAAATCATTTTTTGAAGCTTCCCTTGGCTGTGTATATTTCTAACAGAAAACCGCATCACTAAGTGTCCCACATGAGTGATGACTGCTCATGTGCATCACTTGGAAGAGCACTTTGGGACCTATTTCTCAATCTGTTTGACTGTGATCCTGGCACAGTTGGCATGCGGGTAAGTGAAACAGAAGAGCTGATTAAGCTGTCATGTGACCGAATATATTCACGGGTCACTACGGAGGAGTTTTGGTTCCTGACTCAAAGGGAATACCCTTCCATCTCCCTCTGAGCATTAATGTCGCGTTCATAACAACTGGGAACTCGGAACTGGGAACTCGGAAGTCTCCAACGTCAATTAGTTCAAGATAACTGGGAAGTGTGGAAAAACTAGCTTTGACTTGGAAGAATAGTTTAGAACGGTCATCCAACTCGGAATTCCAACTCAGGTACTCAGGCCTCATTCCAGAGCCACGACTTTCCGACCTAAAGATCACTGACGTCATGATTTGACCTCATATTCCTCTGAGTTTCCCAGTTGTCTTTAAAGCACCAGAAAACTAATTTTACCCTTCGCCAGATCATATCTCTGTGAAGCTGGACTCAGTGCTCTTGTCTGCATTAAAACCAAATATCGATCCAGGTTGGACGTGACATCAGCGATGAGGTGCGCTCTCGACCACGACTCCTGACTTTGAAAAGCTCTGATGGGACAACAAGGGCAGAGCACGCCCCTATTCACATCAACGGGGCTGTAGTGGAGTGGGTTCACATCACTAAGGATCTATCATGGTCCACACACACCGTTACTGGTACCTCATGTAAATAGCCAAGTTATCGTTACTCATTGTGTATTTATTTGTACTTTTATTATTACGTGTTATTACTTTTCTATTTTTCTCGATATTCTTGCTCTCTGCCTTGTTTTGAAGGGCCCGTAAGTAAACATTTTACCGTTAGTCTACAATAGTTGCTAACGAAGCATGTGACACATTCCAGGGGTTGGATCACTATTTTTTTTGTTTCATTCCACTGTTCCGACCAGTAAAATAAAGTTATGAACCGGTTCTAACCAAAATTAAGTACAGTTTATATTGTTCCTTTCTGTTCCTTTTTTAACCCGTAAAGTCAACAGTTGTTTACATTTAGCTCTTTAATTATTTTACCAATCAGTGCAGATAGAGCAAGCAAGCTTGTTGTTTACATGCGTGATATACAGACAAGTGTGACTGACAATTTTTACATTTATTTTCCCCCCTTTTTTTCTCCCCAATTTCGTGGTATCCAATTGTTAGTTACAGTCTTGTCTCATCGCTGCAACTCCGGTATGGATTCGGGAGAGGCGAAGGTCAAGAGCCGTGCATCTCCTGAAACACAACCCAACCAAGCCGCACTGCTTATTGACACAATGCCCACTTAACTCGGAAGCCAGCTGCACCAATGTGTTGGATGAAACATTGTATACCTGGCGACCGTGTCAGCGTGCACTGAGCTCGGCCCGCCACAGGAGTCGCTAGTGTGCGATGGGACAAGGACATCCCTGCCGGCCAAACCCTTCCCTAACCCGGACGACGCTGGGCCAATTGTGCGCCGCCCCATCGGTCTCCCGGTCACGGCCGGCCTTGACAGAGCCTGGACTCGATCCCAGAAACTCCAGTGGCACAGCTAGCACTGCGATTCAGTGCCTTAGACCACTGCACCATTCGGGAGGCATGACTGACATTTTGCGGTTGGGGAGAGAAAGGCTTTAGGAGGAGGCTTAAAGCACTGAGCATCTTGTTACGACATGTATTATCTGAATTAGGCCCACAGAATTAAACCTAGGAGCAGCGGCTCCTAGGTTTCTCTCCCCCATCTTCTCAATCAAGCTTGTAACATCAGTACAGTAGCCTATGCTTCGTAGGAGGGAGGGGCAGGTCGCCTAAACACGCACATTCACAGGCAAAGATTTTGCAGGCAGACACTACTAAGTTTCCGAGTGACAGAGTGAGCATTTCGCATTTTGTCGTGGGACTAGAAAAAAATGCCTGGAACATAAAATAACGTTATTAACCGGTTCCCATGCTTTTAAAATAATGTTACTGTTCCAGAACAGTAGGGATCACTTTCATTCCAGGTTCAGTTTCTGTTCCTTGAAAAATTGTATTTTCAGTTTTCGATTATGCTCCCTGAACCAGTTCCAACCCCTGATTTGAACTATGGAGTATGCGAGCACGGTCCTGCGCTTACGCCAAGCCAAGTTCTGCTAGGAAAAAACAGAGCCTAGTCTGCAGTCGCTTTGAACGTGTACTGAAGTTAATCATCCTGGCTGGCAATACGTTTTTGGAAGCATTTGGAACTTAAAGGAATAATCCACTCAAACTATCTTTTGGTATTTTTTAAAATTAGTCCACTGTTGATACAGTCCCAAAATGTTTTTCATGCCATCAATCAAGTTGTCAAAACAATAAAAATGTATTCAGAGCTTGAAAATGTAATTTTCAGGCATTTATTGTGCCGCTTAATTGGTCTGTATATTTCTGCCTGACAAAGTAACTGACCAAAACATTTCATGTCTGTTACAGAGATGTATGCAGAGGCTGCACCTCAACAGGACAAGAGGAACAGGAAATTATGTTTGACTATCTGGAGCAACTGCAGTACAAGCATATGTTCTGGCTGTACCACCTCAGTACTCAGTAAGTCTTCACCCATATGCAAGAATAGGTTTAGAACCTTAAACGTAACCATTTCTGAAGAACCACAGAATACCTCAGTGAGGCTATATATCAATCATTTTATCTGTCTGTTTATTGATACTGGCATTACTGCACAAGAAAATGTTCCAGGAGTGCAGCATATTGTTTTCTACCTCTGTGTTATAGACTTGATTTTGAGTACCTGAAAGATATCCCCATCTTGTCCTGGATATTAATGATGACTTCAAGAATGGTCGAATTGAACAAGAAGTTGGGGTGGACAAGGTAAATGTTGGTTTGTACTTGCTTCAATATATTGCCAATGTCAGACAAATTAAAGTTTGTCTGACATACCCCAAAATAGTGTTCAGTTCAGGCTTATAACATATTGGACAACTACGCCATCAGGATGTAATGAAAGCGCATTACAAAATGTCAGGGGTGCTGTCCTAAAGTCTGAAATGTTTCAACATGCTATAAGTTCTTACCATGTGATACAAAACATGATCCATGTCTCCACATGGTGGATCAGAGGATTCCTCAGCACATTGTGACCTGGAAATGATACCTATGCTACAGACTGCACCAGTTCACTGGCCTTCCGTGCCTTAAAGCTTATACCAACTCCCATGCTGTCAAAATTACACCAGCTCACTGGTCCTTACAGCCTTAGACAACACTGGTCCCTTATGCCTTCTTGCTAGGATATATCTAACTCCTGAATCCTGGAGAGCTATACTGGGTTTGCAGGTTTTTATTCCAGCTCAGCACATGTATTTTTTTTTTAACCAGGCAAGTCAGTTAAGAACAAATTCTTATTTACAATGACGGCCTACCCCGGCATAACCCTAATCTGGATGACGTTGGGCCAATTGTGCACCGCCCTATTGGAATTCCAGTCACGGCCAGTTGTGATACAGCCTGGAATCGAACCAGGGTCTGTGGTGACGCCTCTAGCACTGAAATGCCTTAGACCGCTGCACCACTCGGGACCCCTGATTCCAATATTGAGGTTCTAGAAACTGAAGACAATCAGTTCTGGGGTGGAACAAAAGCCTGCATTCCACAGTAGCTCTTCAGGACTGAAGTTGGAGACCTCTGCATTAGTCTACACCAGCTCACTTGTCCTCTTGTGTCATTCAGACTATTGGCACCATAACGTGCATGTCCAGAGATTAACAGGGATTGTAAATGTATTTACCTGCTAATGACAGTCAGTATACTTAAAAAATATATATTTTAGGGTTGCCAGATTTAGGTGGAGGGGGTTAGATCTTCGGAATTCCTAGTGAAATTTGAATATGTGTTTATTTTAAAAGTAGCGTGTGTAAAATATGCTCTGTGTTTGTTTTTAATGTAATCAGTTTACAGACTTGTACATATTTATATTTTGGCACTTACATATTGTTTACACATGCTTATCTTGTGTAAGCACGTGGTTTGCAGGACAGATTAAGGCTAGTCCTTAAATGTTATTTCAAAGGAGATTCTCAATTACACCATGAGTTACATTCAAAGTTGTTAGATCAAATCAAATCAAATCAAATGTATTTATAGAGCCCTTCGTACATCAGCTGATATCTCAAAATGCTGTACAGAAACCCAGCCTAAAACCCCAAACAGCAAGCAATGCAGGTGTAGAAGCACGGTGGCTAGGAAAAACTCCCTAGAAAGGCCAAAACCTAGGAAGAAACCTAGAGAGGAACCAGGCTATGTGGGGTGGCCAGTCCTCTTCTGGCTGTGCCGGGTGGAGATTATAACAGAACATGGCCAAGATGTTCAAATGTTCATAAATGACCAGCATGGTCGAATAATAGTAAGGCAGAACAGTTGAAACTGGAGCAGCAGCACGGTCAGGTGGACTGGGGACAGCAAGGAGTCATCATGTCAGGTAGTCCTGGGGCATGGTCCTAAGGCTCAGGTCCTCCGAGAGAGAGAAAGAAAGAGAGAATTAGAGAGAGCATATGTGGGGTGGCCAGTCCTCTTCTGGCTGTGCCGGGTGGAGATAGATCAAATCTGTTTCCTTTGCATTACTTTTTTTTTGTGTAATGTAGAGAAAAAACATTGCTGTGATGAAATATACCACTTACTTACAATTAATATAAGTTGTTTAATGGCAGTTACATATTTGTTCCTGAAATAAATGGTCCAACATGATTGTGAATGCTATTCATATGGCCCTCTTTGAAAAAAATATCAGCCTCAAGTATGGTTGAAAAGGGGCTTGTGGTAGAGGAAAGCCTGAAACCATGGCACTGACTGGTGTTTTTTGGGGGAGTGGCTTGACTGAGAATACTCAATAGTCCCCATCCATTTTTTTAATGTGTTTTTTAATTTTTATTGCAGAAACACCAGTATACATACAATAAGTATTATAACAGAGAATGATAACATATGCTAGGGGTACAACAAATTACAGATTATACAAAGACCATAAAAGATACACACGCATTGATTGTTTTAACAGCTTTCTCATGGAAAGAATGTAGAATGGTCTTAATGCACTGCTCAATTCCTTTATAGAAAACATGGAAGAGTGTTTTTTTATTAGTGAATTTTCATTTATGAATATGACATTTTTCCATTAGCACAATTTGATTGATGAGGTGAATTTTTTTTCTTGATCATTATTATAGTTAAGGAAACCGAGCAGCACGTTCTCCTTATAATAAACAAAAGTCATCAAGAATATTAACAATTATAAAACTATAAATATCTTGCCATAATTTCTTTACATGTAGACAATGCCAAAATAAATGCAAAACTGTTTCTGGATGCTCAACACAAAAAGTACAGTTAATGTAATGTATTTTTTGAGTTTCTTCAGGTAATGATTGGCAGGGTAATACTTATGGCTCATTCTGAAAGAGACCTCTTTGACCTTGTTAAAGCAGGTATTTGTGAAATAGTGCCCATCCAACACAGATGATAATGCATACCCGTGACACATATTCTGCATTTGCTTACAGTCACCAACATTTGTTCCATGAAAGAATGTTGTATGGAATATCCCGTTTTGTATTTTCCTGCCTCACAAGCCTCAGACGCGACCCATATGCCAACCTCACCGGAGGCTTTGGAAAAGGGCTTGCTTTTATGGTCTATTAAAAGTGTCATGCTTCAGAGAGTTTGAATTAACAGTGGACAGACAAATGCATTAATTGGTAGCAGTGACTGACATGAAAATGGAACAAAGTAATCACTTATTATTATTGATAGGTGCAATGATTGGCGTATCACGAAAGTTGGACTTTTTAATACAGTGCTAGGGTCCAATCGTCTCCCAAATATTCCGTTTTAAGGCGTTAAATAGAAAAGCCTTTTCGTAAACCTACCTTGACGTCGTGTGCGTTACTCTGACAAACCGTATCCAACCATATTCTATCCAACCATATGTCGGTAGTATATTTTCCTGACCAATAATATGCATGATTCTGAATAGAGGCGGGGTAAGAAACAACTTGAGCAAAGTAGTTAGGTTGTTAGAAAGTTAATGGCTAGGGGGAAAGAGATTCTCTTCTCGATTCAGGAGTTGCTGGATTTTTCTGAAGTATAAACATAATTACTAAAATAGCAACAACCCCAAAGAAAGTTTAAGACAATATTGAGTTAATTAGAATACAAAATACTAAGAGAAGTATGCAGGATGCAGTAGCCGGGGCGGCAATGCTGACGGACGGCTTCGAGGACGAGATTGACTCGGTGACTCCTCGATCCTCTGGAATGGGGCTTGGAACCACACCAGGAGCCAGACTCGGGGGCCTAGGGATTGGTGTTGGTGGAAAGAAAGTCCGCTTATTTGGAGAGGCTGGTGGGCCTGCAGCTGACAGGCTTGATTTCAAACTCGCTGCGGCCGCGGTGCTTTCCTCCGGCCCCGGATCTGGCAGCGACGACGAAGTGTCTGAGGTAAGCCACTCATGCTAGCTAACCCAGCGAAACTGGGCAAGAAGATTCATGTTAGTCAACGTTCCCTACGAAAAGCCCGTTGGTTTCGACGATATTTTTTTTAACCCTCGTTAATTTCTTCTATCAACTAAAATAGTATCAGTCAGATTTATTGTATGTTGGCTGATAGTTTGCAAAGTCTATTGACCAGCAAGCTTGCGACATGTTTTGTTTTTTTGACATGATATTAGCAATATTTTGGCGGAGGCTTCGATCTAGGCCTAACGTAGTACTGTGGCAGTACACACACAGCGCCATCAACTGCTAGCTAACTAGCTAGCAAATTATTGAAATGTAGCTAGCTAAGATCAGGTACACGTTTGTTAGTCTGTTTATGTCAAACTAACCAATTGTTTTGAACAGGTAGGTGAAGACAAGTCGTTCTAGCTCCTGTTAGATATAATAACTGGCATGCAATCATACATCCGCTTATTCACTGTCACCCCAGTTGTCTATTTAGTTCTAACGTTAGCTGGCTAGGCACATTTTCCCTCCTCTCAGAATAGCACGCTAAGTAGTTACAGTAACAAGTCCTCATGACTTAACACGTAGTTTTATACATTTTTACAGGTACTTCGCTATGGTTGATGGCACACTTGCCAAACTCAACACAGCCTGATATGTTTGCTACAAGCTTGATGTTGAGCTGTCAGTGAGTGGTGGTGGTGATGCAACATATCATCCAGTAACTTCAAGGGTTAGAAATGTCCCAGTGATCAAATCAAACGTGACATTTTAGAGTTAGCAAATTATTTTCTCTACCTATTCTGGTCTCTAACCATTTTCATGTTATTGTTTAGGTTTTGTAATTAAAATAACGAATCTCATATGTATGATCAATTAATGTAAAACATATTTATTTGTATGTTCAAGGCAACACACTCACACATTGGAATGGGTACCTTTTCATGTGATGAGCAAAAATGAACTACAGAATTGCAAGAATTTTTGATTTGTGTACACTTAATAATACTTTTGTCTGTTTATTTGACCTATTTCACACTTGTACAAGTGTTATACGCATGTGTTAATTTGATTTTGTTTGTTGCATATCCCAACTCTTCATGAGACACCCTCGGAGAGTGGGGTCACGTCCAGGGTCAGCCATTATCGACGGTGACCCTGGAGCAATTAGGGTTAAGTTACTTGCTCAAGGGTTGTGACTTGAGGGAGTACAGCTACAACTGGAAGTGGCTTCTCGTAGCATGTTAGGAGAGCATTTTAGCTAACCTAAACTGTTTTCCTAACCTGCCTCGTTAATTATCCTAACATGCTACGAAAAAGTAACTTCTGGTCGTAGCTGTACTCCCTCAAGTCAGAACCATGCTCAAGGACACATCAAATGCTAACCTCTCCTGTTATTGGTAATGGTGAGGAGTAAGCATCTTGCGGGTATGGTCTTTTTGCCTCTAACTTTGTTACTCATCCTTATTCTCAATTAATTCAGGATAGTCCGTAATCATGGTAGCAGCCACTTTAATGTAGAAGAATTTAGAAACATATTATATTCATATAAAAGTGACTCCAAAATGACAGTACATTATTTACCATTCATTTCTATTGGGTACAAAATAATTTGAAACAACCAAAACAAACAGCAAATGCATCCAACAAGTTTGTAGTCACAAGCTTTATTTAGTCATTGTGTGGTAGAAATATATGACCAAATGCTAAACATTTGACTACTTTAATACACAGGCCTTCAAGTTCATTTGTCCTAATACTTTTGGTTCCCTATAATGGCGGGGACTATGTACAAAAAGTGCTGTGATTTCTAAAAGGTTTACCCCATATGAATGCTCTCAAATTAAAGTTGACAGTCTGCACTTTAACCTCATAGCAGGGTCCAATGGTAACTTTTTTTTCACTGGCCCATTCAGGCCAGCTGGCCAAAAATGTTCTGGCCGGATCAGAAATTCTACATGGGGTAATTTGTAAATACATTAGGGTCATGCAGGGCCTAGGTTTACATGCTTTATACACTGCTCAAAAAATAAAGGGAACACTTAAACAACACAATGTAACTCCAAGTCAATCACACTTCTGTGAAATCAAACTGTCCACTTAGGAAGCAACACTGATTGACAATACATTTCACTTGCTGTTGTGCAAATGGAATAGACAACAGGTGGAAATTATAGGCAAGTAGCAAGACATCCCCAATAAGGGAGTGGTTCTGCAGGTGGGGACCACAGACCACTTCTTAGTTCCTATGCTTCCTGGCTGATGTTTTGGTCACTTTTGATTGCTGGCGGTGCTTTCACTCTAGTGGTAGCATGAGATGGAGTCTACAACCCACACAAGTGGCTCAGGTAGTGCAGCTCATCCAGGATGGCACATCAATGCGAGCTGTGGCAAGGAGGTTTGCTGTGTCTGTCAGCGTAGTGTCCAGAGCATGGAGGCGCTACCAGGAGACAGGCCAGTACATCAGGAGACGTGGAGGAGGCCGTAGGAGGGCAACAACCCAGCAGCAGGACCGCTACCTCCTCCTTTGTGCAAGGAGGAGCACTGCCAGAGCCCTGCAAAATGACCTCCAGCAGGCCACAAATGTGCATGTGTCTGCTCAAATGGTCAGAAACAGAATCCGTGAGGGTGGTATGAGGGCCCGATGTCCACAGGTGGGGGTTGTGCTTACAGCCCAACACCGTGCAGGACGTTTGGCATTTGCCAGAGAACACCAAGATTGGCAAATTTGCCACTGGCGCCCTGTGGTCTTCACAGATGAAAGCAGGTTCACACTGAGCACGTGACAGAGTCTGGAGACGCCGTGGAGAACGTTCTGCTGCCTGCAACATCCTCCAGCATGACCGGTTTGGCGGTGGGTCAATCATGGTGTGGGGTGGCATGTCTTTGGGGGGTGCACAGCCCTCCATGTGCTCGCCAGAGGTAGCCTGACTGCCATTAGGTACCGAGATGAGATCCTCAGACCCCTGGTGAGACCATATGCTGGTGCGGTTGGCCCTGGGTTCTCCCTAATGCCAGACAATGCTAGACCTCATGTGGCTGGAGTGTGTCAGCAGTTCCTGCAAGAGGAAGGTATTGATGCTATGGACTGGCCCGCCCGTTCCCCAGACCTGAATCCAATTGAGCACATCTGGGACATCGTGTCTCGCTCCATCCACCACAGACTGTCCAGGAGTTGGCGGATGCTTTAGTCCAGGTCTGGGAGGAGATCCCTCAGGAGACCATCCGCCACCTCATCAGGAGCATGCCCAGGCGTTGAAGGGAGGTCATACAGGCACGTGGAGACCACACACACTACTGAGCCTCATTTTGACTTGTTTTAAGGACATTCCATCAAAGTTGGATCAGCCTGTAGTGTGGTTTTCCACTTTAATTTTGAGTGTGACTCCAAATCCAGACCTCCATGGGTTGTTAAATTTGATTTCCATTGATAATTTTTGTGTGATTTTGTTGTCAGCACATTCAACTATGTAAAGAAAAAAGTATTTAATAAGAATATTTCATTCATTCAGATCTAGGATGTGTTATTTTAGTGTTCCCTTTATTTTTTTGAGCAGTGTATATATATGCTGTTTGGTTATGGTATGTATTAAAAAGCTGTGTAATATAATTTAGCAATATAAGACCATTATTCTTTCACATTTAATTATATTAATTGCATTCAATGAACTTTTGTTTCTGAGGTATGTCAAATTTTTTTGAACATCCCATAATAGGTTGTTAAAAAGTTTATTTCAAAAGAGATATCAATCTGGCTAGGGGCAACAGTATCAACAGTATGTTCAGAATTGAAGGTTTATTTTTGTAAGTCACTTTCCCTATAATAAATAAGCTCAGCAAGTGGATTGAGTGCTTCTTTTTACTCTAGACAGCTCATGTGGGCTGTGTGAATGCATCAATTCATGTACTGCTCGAGTGCTAAAGATGTGAGTTGCGACGAGAGTGGTTGAATTAACGGTCAATCATACTGCTCAAGTACAAATAGCATGACTTTTCTGCATGTAGTCTTCAATGGCAGACTGCAATAGAGCAGGTAAATGTCAAACTGATACGTCAAAATGGGCTGAGTGCTGGTCTTGTCGGGACAGTGACAGACGAGATCCACTAGCCCAACACATGGTTTTACTGGCCCCAGGTCAGCGGGGCATCATTAATGTCAGACCCTGCTCAGTCATTGTATCATTTCAAATCCAGTGCTGGAGTACAGAGCCAAAATAACAAAAATGTCATTGTCCAAATATTTTTGGACCTCACTTTATACCCAAAATTACTTTACTCATTTTCCTTTTCTGTATTTTGATATTTCATGCAGGTTCGTTGACTTCTAGTCAGGGAAAACATTTTGAGAAATAATTTTTTTAGTCAGCTGTTAAAGGGTTTCTATCAATAATTGACGTCATGTATAAAAATAAGTGATAATAAAATAATGTTTTTTAGTCATTGATGAAAATACCAGTTGATGGAAATACATTTGACTGTCATGCTTATCGGACTATTGTATAATTTTTATTTTGTGTGCATTTTCGTTAGTTATCCAACACAACTGTCGCACGCTCTCAGCATACAGATCCTGTTTTGAGCGGTATTTCTCCTGCTCAAACCTCAGCTGATTGCTGCTGGAGTAAAATGTGATTTTATAAGCCAATTTATTGTGCAACAATTCTAAATGTAATCGGCGTTAAAAACAGTTTTGGTGCACAATTGAAAAGAGCAACAATTTTTTTTTTTCTCAACTGGTTATTGAAGCGAGCCTCCCATTCAAGTGCAGGCAACCGGCTATCAAGCACATCACTCACCACTTTACAATGTGAGCTGGAGGCAGTATGCAATTTGAAACCATACTTAATTGTTTGAAACCAGAATGTTTTATTTCATATTATAAGTCACGTCTTACCTTGCTTCAAAGTAGCCTATTCGCAGAATCCGACCATGGAAACAGAGGCATTTATTTTATGACTTCATAGTCGGCATGTGAGTTTCAAGTTTGGGGAAGCTTACAATTGATCCTGCCATTTCTACCATTCTGCGTGCCAGTTATAATTTTTATATGCACATTTTTGTGGAAAGTTTAAATTCAATAATAACTTTATCAAAATTATAATCAACTAATGTTAGATCACCAGACTCTGCCATATGGACACATTGATATACTGGGATCCATTGGCGACTAAAGAAAAGAGCGCATGGAACTCATAGCCTATAGGCCAATGCAGCAGTAGGCCTATACAGTGCAAAGTATTCATACCCCTTGAATTATTCCATATGTTGTGTTACAGCCTGAATTCAAAATGTATTTTTCTCACCCATTTACACACTGTCGTTTCTCGTTGCTTATTTGAGCTGTTCTTGCCATAATATGGTCTTTTACTAAATCAAATCTTGTCACATACACGTACTTAGTAGATGTTATTGCGGGTGTAGCGAAATGCTTGTGTTTCTAGCTCTAACAGTGCAGTAATATCTAACAATTTCACAACAATACACACACCTAAAGGAATGGAATTAAGAATATAATACATTTTGGGCGAGCAATGTCAGTGGCATAGACTTAGATACAGTATATAAATATGAGATGAGTAATGCAAAATATGTAAACATTATTAAAGTGGCCAGTGATTCCAAGTCTGTATATAGGATAGCAGCCTCTAATGTGCTGGTTATGGCCTTTTAACAGTCTGATGGCCTTGAGATAGAAGCTGTTTTTCAGTCTCTCCGTCCCAGCTTTGATGAGCGCCCACAGTCCTTGGTGGCACTGTATTATTCTAAAAGCGGGCAAAGAAGGTGATTAGCTTGTCCGGAAGCAAGATGCCGGTGTCTGCAACGTGGCTGGTTTTCCCTTTGTAGTCCGTGATTGTCTGTAGACCCTGCCACATACGTCTCGTGTCTGAGACGTTGAATTGCGACTCCACTTTGTCTCTATACGGACGTTTTGACTGTTTGATTGATTGCCCTTACGGAGGAAATAACGACACTGTTTGTATTCTGCCACATTCCCAGTCTTGCTCGGTTAAATTTAATGGTTCGCTCTTTCAGTTTTGAGCGAGTGCTGCCATCTATCCACGGTTTCTGGTTAGGGTAGGTTTCAAAAGTCACTTCCAGATTATCTTAGTCACCGTATCAGTATATAAGAGTTGAAGAGTGGATTCCGATTGGTCAGACCAGCGTTGAATTGTCCTAAGCACGGGTTCTTTTTGTTTGAGTTTCTGCCTAATAGGAAGGGAGGAACCAAATGGAGTTGTGCTCAGATTTGCCGAAGGGAGGGCGGGGGAGGGCCTTGTAGGCATCCCAGAAGTTGGAGTAGCAGTGGTTGAATGTTTTAGCAGCGTGAGAACTACAGTCAATGTGTTGATAGAATTTCGGCATTCTTTTCCTCGTTTGCTTTGTTAAAATCCCCAGCTACAATAAATGTGGCCTCAGGATATGTGGGTTCCAGTGGGCATAAAGTTTAGTGAAGTTCTTTGAGGGCCTTCGGAGTATCGGCTTGGGGGGGGGGAGATACACACGGCTGTGACTATAACCAAAGAGAATTCTCTTGGGAGGTAATACAGTTGGGATTTGATTGAGGTATTCTAGGTCAGGTGAACAAAAGGACTTGAGTTCCTGTGTGTTATCTCAATTACACCATACGTCGTTAATCATAAAACATACACCCCCCCCTTCTTCCCGGAGGGAGATTTATTCCTGTTTGCGCGATGAACTGAGACCCCCGATTAATCAGCCAATTTATTTATATGAAATGTTTTACTATTATTCAATTTTTATTTTTCGATATATACAGTGCCTTGTGAAAGTATTCGGCCCCCTTGAACTTTGCGACCTTTTGCCACATTTCAGGCTTCAAACATAAAGATATAAAACTGTATTTTTTTGTGACGAATCAACAAGTGGGACACAATCATGAAGTGGAACGACATTTATTGGATATTTCAAACTTTTTTAACAAATCAAAAACTGAAAAATTGGGCGTGCAAAATTATTCAGCCCCCTTAAGTTAATACTTTGTAGCGCCACCTTTTGCTGCGATTACAGCTGTAAGTCGCTTGGGGTATGTCGCTATCAGTTTTGCATATCGAGAGACTGACATTTTTTCCCATTCCTCCTTGCAAAACAGCTCGAGCTCACTGAGGTTGGATGGAGAGCATTTGTGAACAGCAGTTTTCAGTTCTTTCCACAGATTCTCGATTGGATTCAGGTCTGGACTTTGACTTGGCCATTCTAACACCTGGATATGTTTATTATTGAACCATTCCATTGTAGATTTTGCTTTATGTTTTGGATCATTGTCTTGTTGGAAGACAAATTTCCTTCCCAGTCTCAGGTCTTTTGCAGACTCCATCAGGTTTTTTTCCAGAATGGTCCTGTATTTGGCTCCATCCATCTTCCCATCAATTTTAACCATCTTCCCTGTCCCTGCTGAAGAAAAGCAGACCCAAACCATGATGCTGCCACCACCATGTTTGACAGTGGGGATGGTGTGTTCAGCTGTGTTGCTTTTACGCCAAACATAACGTTTTGCATTGTTGCCAAAAAGTTCAATTTTGGTTTCATCTGACCAGAGCACCTTCTTCCACATGTTTGGTGGGTCTCCCAGTTGGCTTGTGGCAAACTTTAAACAACACTTTTTATGGATATCTTTAAGAAATGGCTTTCTTCTTGCCACTCTTCCATAAAGGCCAGATTTGTGCAATATACAACTGATTGTTGTCCTATGGACAGAGTCTCCCACCTCAGCTGTAGATCTCTGTAGTTCATCCAGAGTGATCATGGGCCTCTTGGCTGCATCTCTGATCAGTCTTCTCCTTGTATGAGCTGAAAGTTTAGAGGGACGGCCAGGTCTTGGTAGATTTGCAGTGGTCTGATACTCCTTCCATTTCAATATTATCGCTTGCACAGTGCTCCTTGGGATGTTTAAAGCTTGGGAAATCTTTTTGTATCCAAATCCGGCTTTAAACTTCTTCACAACAGTATCTCGGACCTGCCTGGCGTGTTCCTTGTTCTTCATGATGCTCTCTGCGCTTTTAACGGACCTCTGAGACTATCACAGTGCAGGTGCATTTATACGGAGACTTGATTACACACAGGTGGATTGTATTTATCATCATTAGTTATTTAGGTCAACATTGGATCATTCAGAGATCCTCACTGAACTTCTGGAGAGAGTTTGCTGCACTGAAAGTAAAGGGGCTGAATAATTTTGCACGCCCAATTTTTCAGTTTTTGATTTGTTAAAAAAGCTTGAAATATCCAATAAATGTTGTTCCACTTCATGATTGTGTCCCACTTGTTGTTGATTCTTCACAAAAAAATACATTTTTATATCTTTATGTTTGAAGCCTGAAATGTGGCAAAAGGTCGCAAAGTTCAAGGGGGCCGAATACTTTCGCAAGGCACTGTACCTGTCTATTTGTGGATTAAGTCACCCTGATTAAATTCTTATGGCTGCCATCCCGTTAACGGGATAATTGTCATCAACAACTGCTGAAATGCATAGCGCCACATTCAAATAATATTACCAAAAATATTTATATTCATGAAATCACAAGTGCAATATAGCAAAACACAGCTTAGCCTTTTGTTAATCCACCTGTCATGTCAGATTTTGAAAATATGCTTTACAGTGAAAACAATCCAAGCATTTGTACGTTTATCGATCTCTCAACAAAACATTATGTACACCTAGCATCAAGTAGCATGGTCAGAAAAATCAGAAAAGCAATCAAATTAATAATTTACCTTTGATGAATCTTCGGATGTTTTCACTCACGAGACTCCCAGTTACACAAATGTTCCTTTTGTTCCATAAAGATATTTTTTATATCCAAAATACCTCAGTTTGTTTGGCGTGTTATGTTCAGAAATCCACAGGAAAGAGCGGTCACGACAACGCAGAAAAATCCGTAATGTCCACAGAAACATGTCAAATGTTTTTTATAATCAATCCTCAGGTTGTTTTTAAAATATACAATCGTTAATATATCAACCGCAACTGTCTTTTTCAGTCAGAGGGAAAGGCAATGGCTACCCAAACTCTGTTATGCATACAAAACGCTGCTGGCACCCGGCCAGGCCATACAATGACGCAATGTTATCTTTCTCGCTCATTTTTCAAAATAAAAGCCTGAAACTATGTCTCAAGACTGACACCTTGACGAAGCGATAGGAAAAGGAATCTGGTTGATATCCCTTTAAATGGAGCAAAGACAGGCTATGGAACATGTAATTTTCAAAATTGAAGCCCTTACTGGTTTGATTTCCCTCTGGGTTTCGCCTGCAATATCAGTTCTGTGACACTCACAGACAATATTTTGACAGTTTTGGACACTTTAGT